>NC_053160.1:97187797-97497797 GCF_016835505.1 Polypterus senegalus
AAAATAACTATTCAATTAGAACTTTTTTGCATTAGTTTCATTTTGTATACCCATGTAATTTACTGAAAATTCTGCCTTATGTGTTTTCTCTGTTTTGTGTACTGTCAATAAAATGTACTACATATTATATACAAAAACACCAAAGACTATTCCCAGACGTTTTGTCTGCAATGGGCTGGCACATTGTCTGGCTTTCTCACGCTCAGAATTGTATTAATCAGGTTTAGAAAAAACTTTACCCATAATCGAAATTGAAAGGTAAATGATGATGAAAAACATTTTAAATAATGTTAAAAATACCGTTCACTAATTCATTTTGTTTCTTCTCTTAATTTTAAGACATGATTCATATTCTTATTTTTTTTATAAAATAAAGTTTTTCTGAAAAATCCTTAATTTCAATTTGCATTCTTTGGGTTTAATGAGATTAAGGTTGGTAACTGATATTGAATGACAAGAAGATTTAATGTTTGTATATGTAAATAAAAGTTTCTTAAGGATTAAAAAAAAATCGTAAGAAAGTTGTAAGTAGTGTTAATTTTCAAAGTGTTTTTTGCAGTGAATATGCTATATGTGTCTGTGACCTTGTTCACTGAATATTTCCTCACTCACGGGTCAGCCTCAGGGAGTACATTATCTCTGCGTAGCTAGCGAATAAGAAAACTACTTAACAGATTTAGATTGGGTTTTTCTATAATTTGCATGAACTTTCTAGTTGATTCTGCGACTTCTCTAATAACACTAAGAATCAAAGTTCACTTGCAGGAGCAATATATTCGTACTAATCCGAGAAAGAGGCTGTGGGCCGAGGGGAGGGGGAAGCGTGATGTCAGTAGTGTCCTATTTCACTACTACGTGGGCGGAGCAGTGGGGGACGGCTAGTATAATATAGAGCAACAACGGCTCAATGACTTGGAGATTTGGAAGTTTGCAGCTAGAGTTTATTGGGAAATTGGCCTTAGGAAAACATTTTTCCATGCGCCACATGATGCTTTGCCAGGCCAACGTGACAACACAGAGCTGTAGCAGCCATGCAAAGAACTTGCCTATTGTAAAATCGTTGCTAACTTGACCCTCATTGTGTTGCAAGCAGACGAGGAAAAAATAAATGTCTTTTCAACTGCTGAAATGCACTAAAATCATCTTCTCCCCCATCCACCAAACAATGCTACACATTATTTTCCCCCAACTCTAACTGGACTCATTTCTTCAACTTGCAGTCGTTTCAACCTGCAGTCTCTTTGATTGCCATACAGTATGTGGGTCGTCAGTGAACTTAACAAAGAAAACATGTGTCCCGAAGCTGCAAAGGTTGAGAAACTCTGCCAAAAGACTTTAATTATTACGAGTACTGTCAATGGATATGCAGTTGTCATACACCTGCACATGGGAGGCAGCTAAAGGTCTCAAAAGACAGTAATTCCCTGTAAGGCCAGGGGGTGGCAGAGAGCATTAATCCTTTCTCTTATCTACCGGGAAATTCCGCCAGACTTCCATGATATCAATTCTGGTTCCGCCCCAGAAGGCATCACTTCCAGAAAAGCAGAAGAGCCCACTTCCTAATGATGTCACTTGCACATCCCCAGAAGTCGCAGCCTGATGACCTCATTTTCAGTTCTGGTCCCAAAATCCCTCCTCTTTCTGTTTTTCAACTATATATCCACCATGTTTCCTAACCTGTTTAGTTCTGTTTTGGACATTTGTCTGTAAAGACCATCTTTTCTTATCTTTTGCATTTGCAGCCACTTCCAATTATACGGGAGGCTGCCCCAAACCTTTATTGTTGTGTCAGGTCTTGTTTATTTACCACACAGTATAACGGTGATTGCTTTGAACCAACACTGTATAGCTAATTATGCAGCAAATTATTCAACCTTTTGTGAACGTCACCCCGGCACAGACAGGCAGACATGTTGTTTCTCACCTACCACACATTTATTTACAATATGTACAAGTCCATAAGTGCACCACAAACCCCCAAAGTACCCACAGTCCTGGCCTTCTCCAGACCACCTCCACACTCTCTTCTCCTGCTTAGTCCTTCTTCCACCCGACTCCAGCTCCAAATGAAGGGAGATGGCCCCTTTTATTATCACCCGGATGTGCTCCAGGTGGGTTCCGGCAATCCTCCACGGACACACCCCCGTGTGGCGGAAGTGCCGGCTGCATCCCCGGAAGCAATCCGGGTGTCCCTGCTCTTCTTCCCCCCAGCACTTCCTGGCGTGGCGGAAGTGCTGAGGTCCAGGGCTCCAAACGGCATGGGGGCGCCCCCAGCGGTGACCACGGGCCCCTACAGGGTGGAGCTTCAAAGCTCTGTACCCATGGCCCCCAAAGGAACCAGGGCGGTCGCCCCCAGATGGTCTGGGGAAGGTGCAAGCCCTCCTCCAGTCCTCCTGGGTGTCCCGGCCGGGTCGCCACGCCAGCCACCTCTGACACTTTATATGCATGCATGTATATGCATATATATATATATATATATATATATATATATATATATATATATATATATATATATATATATATATATATATATATATATATATATATATTATGCTCAACCTTTATAATGCACTGGTGAGGCCTCATCTTGAGTACTGTGTGCAGTTTTGGTCTCTAGGCTACAAAAAGGACATAGCAGTGCTAGAAAAGGTCCAGAGAAGAGCGACTAGGCTGATTCCAGGGCTACAGAGGTTGAATTTTGAATTATGAGGAAAGATTAAAAGAGCTGAGCCTATACAGTTTAAGCAAAAGAAAGAGGTGACATGACTGAAGTGTTTAAAATTATGAAGGGAATTAGTACAGTGGATCGAGACTGTTATTTTAAAATGAGTTCATCATGCACACGGGGACACAGTGGAAAACATGTTAAGCGTAAATTTTGCACAAACATTAGGAAGTTTTTCTTTACACAAAGAATGATAGGCACTTGGAATAAGTTACCAAGCAGTGTGGTAGACAGTAAGACTTTAAGGACTTTCAAAACTCAACAATGTTTTTTTGGAATAAATAAGTGGATGGGACTGGCGAACTTTGTTGTGCTAAATGGCCTGTTCTTGTCTAGAGTGTTCTAATGTTCTAATGTGCTGGGCAGAACACTCAAAACAAGTCTTAAAGGAGCCCCCTCCCCCACCTCCCCTCATCAGAGAACACAGGACATGCTGTTAAATAATAAAAGAAGATTTATTACTATTTGCTAGGTGTTTCTTTAATCATATAAAAATAATACAAAATGCCCTATTCTTGGACAATAGTAAATAAAGTATTTTTTAATTATATAGGTATGCACACTTATTAAAATTTTTAGGGGGTTGGTGAGGGCTATGATCAATAATCTATTCAAAAATCTATTCATATATATCACCTCCATTTTTGAGCTACATTTTCTATTAAAATGATAATATTTTTCTACCTTTGATCATGCTCTCTTATTGGCAGCATCATTTTTGTTTTTTTTAAACAAGTGTTTTTGTAACAGTCACTCATAATATATGGAGCTAAAAAAATCCAGAAGGAAAAAGGTAGAAGCAAATTAAAAGCTGAGTGAGCCAAAGCAAAGTTTTAAAATGAAGGAAAATGCTAAACAAGGCACAAGAAATGAATAGGTGTAATTCAACATTAAGGAACAAATTGAGGGGAAAGGACCCTGTTTAAATATTTAAGGAAGCTAAGCTCAAATTAACTAAAGGCAATGGCTGAGGCTGTGTTGACACCAGCTAATGATGTGTGGGAAGTGCGGTAACAGGCAAGCACACGCATGAGGAATGGCTGCTAGAAAAAACTAAGCAAGACCTCACCTGAGATACCTTTACCAGAGAAAGAGAGAGGACAGATATGGAAACAACAGAATAAAAGTGTCCTTTAGCTTATTTTTCACTCAAAGCTTCTTTTGAAGAAGTCTGAAGTATTTCCCTGCAGGATATCTGTATTCCAATACGGCTAACTTTATGGGAGAACCCCAGTTTTGTCTATGACTTTAACCTCATATTGGTCTTGTGACAGTTTGAAGATAAGTGAGAGTTCAAATTCCCAATAATGAATTAACGAATTAGAATGGAAGCTGCTGCCTAGGTCGGAGTAAGAGTGTGCGTCAAGTATTTCATTAGGATATTAAAAAGTTAGATAAATAGAAAAGGCACAAATATAATTAATATAATGAGTTTCATGCTTTTAGTTTTGAAGAAACAGCTAACAAAGTTAGCAGCCTTATGAACAGTGCCATCAACAGCATTATTAAGATTACACTACTGTAGGCAGTGAGATCTTGTCTCATATTTGAATGCTGAGACTAATACTGTGATTTATTTAAAAAAAAGACCTGTATTTTTCTATTGTAATAGCATAACATTCTCTAACTTGCTTAATCCATTTCAAAATCATGGGAGCCAGAGCCATCTGGGCAACATCGGGTGCAAGGTCATTACAAGTCCACTCACACATACACTCACAGAGGGTTAATTTAACACTTAACATTCATATCTAAGGAATTATGAGGGATAAACTGGGTTACTCCCCCTGTGCCCCAAAAAAGTATCTGCAAACAGGAAGAGAATCTGCAATCTCTAACTCCACACACACAACCACCATGGTACAGGATTCCAATCCATAACACTGTAGGGGAGTACTGCTAACCACTGAGCCACCATTCCACCATATTATTCTAGTGTATGCATTAAGTTCTTCTAAGCAAATGAAGATAAAAACATTTAAAACTTTATGGATAGCAATATTTTAAAACGTGGCCTGTGTTTAATATTAATCAAATGCAGAAACTTAGAAAGAGAAGTAATGCATTCTCCAGCCAACCCATCAGCTAATATAATTATTTTTTTATTTTTTCCATATTTACTTTGCCATTGTTTTATCTAATTGAGGCTATTAATTATAGAGACAATAGGAGAACATCATTATATATAATCAATAGATACAGCTAAGAGTCATTCCCTCAGTGAAACTGAACATTATGTTTTCAAACTATATTTCCCAGATGTAAAATACAAAGTGAAAACAGTAATCATTTCAGTACCAACAGAAAATCTAATTTTGGAAGTTCTTGTTTCAAATTTCTGTCTATATTAAAATTGATTTGATAAGTATAAAGTAAATCACACAAGAACCGTGGATGAGAGTCCAACATAATTAACAGGCTTATGTAACAGAATCGTACATGTGCCCAATAATGCCAAAAATGTTCTTAAATAGTGACTGCTTAGTAATTGTAATAGTTCTTCTGTCTGATGGCATCTAGGATGGCAGCCACTGTAGTTTGGTGCTCCATCTTTGTCTTTTTGAGTTAAATTCATTTTCACCATTCAAAGTCTTATAACATATTCATGGGAAAAGCTTCTAAATATCAGTCGCAGTCTGCTACCTAATGTAACTCTTGATATTATATCTACATCCATGAATCTTACTGTTTTGTTGATCAATTGTGCTCATGCAGCTAAACAGGTAGTGCAACAGTAGAATACCAGAGGCAGAAGAGCTGGCATCCTGGTTCGATTCAGGAAATGAGGACTATGGCAACCACTGCCTGGTGTATGTTTATCTTCTGTCAAACAAAGTTCATGAACTGTTAATACACAGACTTTTCTTTTTTTATCTGCTCTGTGTTTTACTGAAATGTGTCTGAATGACTCTATTCCCGACTCTGCATTAGACTTACCTGGATTCACGTTGTACCGAACAGACCACGTTATCGAAATTTGCAACAAACCAAATGGCAGAGTGTGTTTCTATATTAATCAAGGTTGGTAAAACGATGTGACAGTTCTTTTAAAATCTTCCTCTCCTGGCCTAGAATGGCTTATTATAAACTGTAAGTACATTTACCATGCAAGTTTTCCTCAGTAATTCTAGATGGTGTTTACATTTGCCCTCATGCTAATGCTCACAAAGTGCAGTGTCAACTCAATGATGTTATCACTAAGATCGAAAAAGACAACCCGGATTTGCAAATCATCACTTTGGGGGATTTTAACCATGTCAATTTTAACCGGGTCCTTGCTAAATATCAATGGTATATAAAATACCTTAGCAGAGAAGGAAATATTCTAGATCACTGCGATGCAGCTATTAAGAATGCTTATCATGCCTTCTCCTGTGACCCCCTTGGTAATTCTGACCATTCTATGGTTCACCTTATTCCTGCTTACAAACAAAAGCTGAAAACTATAAAGCCAGTAAAAAGAACAGTTAGAAAGTGGACCAGCTAGGCAATAGAGGAGCTTCAAGACTGCTTTGCCTGTACAGACTGGAGTGCCTTCAAAATTACCACCTCCAAAATACACAAATACACTAATGCTGTAACTTCATATATCAGTTTTTGGGAAAATCTTTGCATTCCAAGAAAAACATTTGTGAAGTTTAGAAATGATAAGTGTTGGTTCAGCCCACGGCTCAGACTTCTGCTTTCAGATCTGGCAATTGTCAGGAATACAGGAAAGCTAAGTATATCTTCGAGAAAGGGATCAAAGGTGTGAAAAGAAAGTACTCGGATAAACTGCAGGAACAATTTTCTGCAAATGACAGCGCATCAGTCTGGAGAGGCTTTAAACTGGTCACTAACTAACTAACAGGAAACCAGCATCAAACAGTTCTGTTGACCCCAGTCTGACTGAGCAGTTAAATCAGTTTTACGGTCGCTTTGAAAGACAATAAGACATAAATCTACCTGATGGTCTCACTGTTCTTACTCCAAACCCCTTTTCTTCTCACTTCTGCCTACTGTCATCACTGAATTGATGTCTGCAGCTTATTCAAAAAGCAAAATATTAATAATCTGCAGGCCTGGATCTTATTTCTCCTTTCACACTCAGGTACTCTGCACACCAGTTGACTACAGTATTTGAAGACATTTTCAACCAATCTCTAGATCTGCGCACTGTTACTGCCTGCATCAAGACCTCCACCATCATTCCAGTACCAAAAAAATCAAAAGTCACATGCCTAAATGACTACAGACCAGTAGATAAAAAGCTCACCCATTCAGTCTGCGTAGTTCAATCTGACATTGTATCACAGACTTTCTTACAAACAGGAAACAGTATGTGTGGTTGGGCACACACATGTCTGACCCATCTACCCTTAGTACTGGTGTACCCCATAGATGATGTGTCCTTTCCCCACTATTCTTCTCACTTTGTCCAAATGACTGTACCTCTGGTGATTCGTCTGTCAAACCTCTTAAATTTGAAAATCACCAATAGGCTCAACTTCAGACAAAAATGAGTCTAGATATAGAGAACAGGTGAAAAATCTGACATTGTGGTACAGCCATAATAATTTGGACCTTAACGTTAAAAAAACTCAGGAGATAATCATAGCTTTCAGGAAACAGTCACCTGCTTACCTACCACTTGCTGTAAAAAGCTCAGCCGTTGGGATGACAAAATCATGTAAGTTTCTGTGCACTGTGCCATCACAAAACCTTCAGCGGGACAGTAACATCACATGCATTATTAAGAAAGTCCATCAGAGAATGTTCTTTCAATGTCATCTGAGGAAATTCAATATCCCTCAAGCAATGTTGAACCAATTCTGCATCCATCATTGAGTGCATTCTGACCTCATCTATAACTGTCTGCTTTGATGTTACCTCTATTCAGGCTAAGGCCAATCTGCAATACATCATCAAAGCTTGTGTAAGGATCATAGGATGTAACGTACCGGTCATTGGAGTCTTATATCAATCCAGGGTAAGGAAGAGGGCCGCAAAGGTCATTGCTGATCCGACTCACCCAGGACATCACCTTTTCCAAAGACCTCCCACCAGCAAATCTCTTTGTGCAGTGAAAGCTAAAACAACACGTCACCTAAACAGCTTGTATCCACATGCAGTTATTCTTATTAATCAGGTATGAGCTTCTGCTCAGTATCTGTGTACAACTGCACACTACCCTGCCTGGACATTTTAATTCTACTATCTCTTTATTTTTTTGTATTGCCTGCGTATGCTGCATCATATCATCATTTATCATTTTACATTTTATCTCCTTATATTTATCTTGTGAATTCTGTGTTGTCTTTGTATGTTGCACCAATACCATCAAGACAATTTCCTAGTACAAATTAGTGTACCTGGCCAATAAAGTGAATTCTGATTCTGATTAGACTGCCGTTTAAAACACACGTTAAACTTGCTTCCATGCAATGAACTTGATCAACTTCATCTTGAAACTTTTAAAGTTTGTTCATCTGTTCTCTCTCTTCTTTTTAATGTATCATCTGAGCTTTTCTGCAGGAATCTGAAGCTCATGTTAATGTATCTATATATCCATCCATCCATTTTCCAACCTGCTGAATCCTAACTACAGGGACACGGGGGTCTGCTGGAGCCAATCCCAGCCAACACAGGGCAGGAACCAATCCTGGGCAGGGTGCCAACCCACCACAGGACACACACAAACACCAAGCACACACTAGGGCCAATTTAGAATCCCCAATCCACCTAACCTGCATGTCTTTGGACTGTGGGAGGAAACCGGAGCGCCCGGAGGAAACCCATGCAGACACGGGGAGAACATGCCAACTCCATGCAGGGAGGACCCGGGAAGCGAACCCTGGGCTCCTAACTGCGAGGCAGCAGCGCTACCACTGCGCCACTGTGCCGCCCATGTATCTATATATCAAATTATAATTCCTTTCAAATAATTTCTCCAGTTGTGATTTTTATTCACTGTTTTTCCTTATAGGCTTTTTGTAGAACATTAGAAAATTGTGACAAGAACAGGCCATTCAGAATATCAAGCTTATCCATTCTTTTCAATTAGATTGTCCAAAATAGCATTAAGTTGAGATTTAAAGGTCCCTAAAGTCCTGCTCTCCACCACATTACATATGTCTATAGTTCTTTGTGTGAAGAAAGAAATCTGTGTGAAATCCGCCTCTAACAAGTTTCCAACCATGTCCCTGGGATCTATTGTACTAATTACTTTCATCATTTTAAATACTTCATTCATGTCATTTCTTAATCTTAGTTTGCTTTAACTGAAAAGGTTCAGCTCCTTCGATTTCTCCTCATAGCTCATTCCTCTTAGTCCAGGAATCAGCCTAGCCTAGAGGATGTTCCTTCTGTTATTCCTGTTATTCTGCACCTGTATGAAACTCACTTTTGTTTCTTGAGGGTCATTGGCTCTGTATTAATGTTCTTCCTTTCTAGACTTTGCCCACTTTTTGTTGTGTTGGCATTCTGTTGAAGAATCGTAATATTATCCCTTTAGATCTGTCATTTGTATATCTCACCTGATGCAAGCGGAATCTTTTCTGTCTGGGAAATTTTACTGCTTAACTATTTCTTGTCTCATGCTGAAAAGCCTCTGAGCTAGCTACAGCCAAAAACTGGATATCTACAGCATATTGAACAGCATTATAAACAATACTGCACATCCTCTCTCTTACAGGACATACTAACACTGAGGACTTTCAGGCAACAAAATATTCAGCACAAGTGTGAGATATGAAGCTACTGGGGCTCCTTTATTCCTACAACAACACTCCTGCATAATGACTTGCTGTGAATGTGACAGCCATGTCAGAAGTTTTATTCTACCTATCTATCTGTCTTATAATCTACTACATATGAAGACAGATCCACCCCTTCCTATATGCATATGATGCACTGGGCATAGGGACTGTGGCCCACTTAGGAGTTTGCAGACTTCCATGATTCAGGAGCACACCTGGACAGTCAATTGGACATGTTTTTGTCACTTGGCTTATTTGACTTGATTCAGATAATTCCTCTTATAACCCTAATCTTAACCATAGTTCAACCGAGACTATCGCATAACATTAGTGAAATATAAATTGAAGCAACAACCTCATCAATACAGCAGACCTCTGAAGGTTCGCAGCTTGACTCTGTTGGGATTATTATTATTTCATGAATTGTCAAATTAATGTCGCTGACAGTCACCTATTGTGATAATTTTACATTAATGAGCAGAGAGATGGCTTCAAGTCAATACAAGTCAGGAGCACAGAAAAGGAAAAAAAAAAAACAAAGCATGAAAAAGCAGCTTGTGCTGCACATATACAGTGGTGTGAAAAACTATTTGCCCCCTTCCTGATTTCTTATTCTTTTGCATGTTTGTCACACAAAATGTTTCTGATCATCAAACACATTTAACCATTAGTCAAATATAACACAAGTAAACACAAAATTCAGTTTTTAAATGATGGTTTTTATTATTTAGGGAGAAAAAAAAAATCCAAACCTACATGGCCCTGTGTGAAAAAGTAATTGCCCCTGAACCTAATAACTGGTTGGGCCACCCTTAGCAGCAATAACTGCAATCAAGCGTTTGCGATAACTTGCAATGAGTCTTTTACAGCGCTCTGGAGGAATTTTGGCCCACTCATCTTTGCAGAATTGTTGTAATTCAGCTTTATTTAAGGGTTTTCTAGCATGAACCGCCTTTTTAAGGTCATGCCATAGCATCTAAATTGGATTCAGGTCAGGACTTTGACTAGGCCACTCCAAAGTCTTCATTTTGTTTTTCTTCAGCCATTCAGAGGTGGATTTGCTGGTGTGTTTTGGGTCATTGTCCTGTTGCAGCAACCAAGATCGCTTCAGCTTGAGTTGACAAACAGATGGCTGGACATTCTCCTTCAGGATTTTTTGGTAGACAGTAGAATTCATGGTTTCATCTATCACAGCAAGCCTTCCAGGTCCTGAAGCAGCAAAACAACCCCAGACCATCACACTACCACCACCATATTTTACTGTTGGTATGATGTTCTTTTTCTGAAATGCTGTGTTCCTTTTACGCCAGATGTAACAGGACATTTGCCTTCCAAAAAGTTCAACTTTTGTCTCATCAGTTTACAAGGTATATTCCCAAAAGTCTTGGCAATCATTGAGATGTTTCTTAGCAAAATTGAGACGAGCCCTAATGTTCTTTTTGCTTAACAGTGGTTTGCGTCTTGGAAATCTGCCATGCAGGCCGTTTTTGCCCAGTCTCTTACTTATGGTGGAGTCGTGAACACTGACCTTAATTGAGGCAAGTGAGGCCTGCAGTTCTTTAGACGTTGTCCTGGGATCTTTTGTGACCTCTCGGATGAGTCGTCTCTGCGCTCTTGGGGTAATTTTGGTCGGCCGGCCACTCCTGGGAAGGTTCACCACTGTTCCATGTTTTTGCCATTTGTGGATAATGGCTCTCACTATGGTTCGCTGTAGTCCTGAAGCTTTAGAAATGGCTTTATAACCTTTACCAGACTGATAGATCTCAATTACTTCTGTTCTCATTTGTTCCTGAATTTCTTTGGATCTTGGCATGATGTCTAGCTTTTGAGGTGCTTTTGGTCTACTTCTCTGTGTCAGGCAGCTCCTATTTAAGTGATTTCTTGATTGAAACAGGTGTGGCAGTTATCAGGCCTTTGGGTGGCTACGGAAATTGAACTCAGGTGTGATACACCACAGTTAGGTTATTTTTTAACAAGGGGGCAATTACTTTTTCACACAAGGCCATGCAGGTTTGGATTTTTTTTCTCCCTAAATAATAAAAACCATCATTTAAAATTTTGTGTTTACTTGTTTTATATTTGACTAATGGTTAAATGTGTTTGATAATCAGAAACATTTTGTGTGACAAACATGCAAAAGAATAAGAAATCAGGAAGGGGGCAAAAAGTTTTTTACACCACTGTAAACCTTAGGACCTATACATGTTTTTAAAGCTGCTAACTTTAGTCGATATATGAAATGCTCTGAGTATTGTTGCACTGAAGCCATGTTTGTAAATTTTCCCAACTCATAGGTTCTCTTGCATACTAGTTGGCTGAAATGTGGAAAACAATACATAAGCATCTTTGACAAAGAAAAACAGCAACTAGCTCATGAATTCAACTGTTAATGCCTTACTGGTATCTGCTGTCATTGAAAAGACAAAATAAGGATTAGATAAATTCACAAATGTAGCTAATATATATACAAACATTTTAAAAATATTTAAATATTCAGCTTCATTTTTGAGCCAGTATTTATGGCCTTAAGCAAGTTTATTAAGCACATTCAGTAGAAGTAGCAGAAAATTTTATTTTATTATTATTATTAGAAATAGCAATAGTAGGAGTAGTTCTTTTATTGTATATTGTTATCTTTATGTAGTAGTAATTAAATTGTTTTTGTTGTTGCTGTATCAGGTGTCACAAGTGATACTATTGGCTATATCAAGTAACAAAGAGTAACAGCATATTGATACCCAGGTCAATTATTATTATTACCAGTAACGGCATGCTGCATAATAACGTGCAGTGAATACACTTGACCTGAGCATTCATAGTTTTCATCCTCTTTCTCCGTACATGTAGTATTTGTTTGCTCAGAAGTTGATGAGCTTGCTGCTTCCTGAGCAGCTCTTCTTTTCTCCACTATAGCAGCCCGCTTCTTCTCTTCTTTCATTGGCATCTTTTTGTGTTAAAACTGATTAAGTCTGTGCTTGTGTTGCAATTACTTAGTACGTTTTCTTTAATTTTTCACTAAAGCTGGCACTTTAGTCTTCAATCTGCCTCAAGAATGATTTAAGATATGAAGAGGTAGGGGAGGTGACAGTGAAAGTGGTAGGGATGAGAACTGTGCCCGTATGCATGCACTGGTGCTGAGAGTTGATTCTACAATAAAATAAAATAAAAATAAAAAGAGGAATAACTTTTGAGGTGAATCAGGTGATTTAAAATCCTGGACAGACAAATGAACAGCCATGGTAGCATTATAATAAGAAGACTATTATTATTATTGTTATTATTTAGGCCTTCATTTATAAAAGAAATAAATACATTGGTATATTATTGCCATTAAATACCATTGAAGTCCAAATCTATGGGTTGCCCTCTGGATTGCAGCAACCCTCTAGTTACCAGTTTTTCTAAACTTAACTCACTAAGACATACTTGAGGTCATCCATGGCACAACAACATAAAAGCAGCTTGGCTTTATCAGCATCAACTTAGACCTTGCACAGAAGTTGTCATGTGACAAACTCATAGATGACCTTTCCTTTAAAAAATATAGATGAATGCTGAAGAAGAAACCCCAAAACATTGACTTTCAAGTTTTAATTAATTTAATAAAAGTATTTGTATATGATGTTTAAAGTAGTAGTTGAGTTTGAGATGTGAACGTCTTTATTATTTATTTATATATTTATTTTTAAATGTATGCTGTTATAACCACTACTAATGTAGTGGATTCCAGGGGTGGGCTGGTGGTCCCTAAGAATATTCCACTTAGTTCCCCAGTTTGCCTAGGAACAGTACTGTATGAAGCTATCTGCATCCTTTCTCAACATAATATCCACAAGGTCATTAAAGACTGAACTGCTGAACTGACTCAATTCAGTACTTAATATCCTGAATGTCTAACATTCTTTTCTGCTGCTATTTTTGCTTCCACAGATTTGCTTTATTCTCTTAGACTTTCATTTCTCAGCATAGTTGTTGCAGTTAGTCCAGCACTCCCTCCCTTTGTGTGGGAGGTGTTGGTGTTGATGGAGTGAGGATAGGAAATGATGTCTTTACTGCACTGTTCTACTCATCATTCAATTTGTGTTTCTGAAATAATTAATAAACAATTGATCAAAAATTTGTTTAATGTTTTAAAAAGAAGGTTTTCTATTCAAAATGTCAATAAAAGTTGGGATTCACAACCAGTTGTTCGAGTCTAGCATGGTGCTCTCCAATAAATACTAACCAAGACCATATGGAATATAGGTTTGGAGAAAATGTGTTAACAGGATCCTCACCTCATCTATCTTATTACCGAAGTATAGAATTATGTAAAAGGGAGGAAAAAAAGTGGTGTTTTAAGAAGGTCCATGGTGGTGATTTAGCTTGTACTGTATGTGTTGTAAGCAGGTATTTTACTCTCACTTTATTTCTCTTATTGAGGAATTTAAAAAAAGACAGGAAACATTAATGCCTCTCAGTACATGACATTATTTGCAAGAATTACCTCATTAAGCCAATATTTTTGTTACATTTAAAGATAAGACACAAATATTCAAAACATTTGTTAGATTTTATACATGGAATTGTGCTTTTTTATTGAAAGACATTTGATGAAGAAAGTAAAAGGGAACATTTGACCAATTTTATTTGAAGAAACATTATGTTACTTCTTGAATAATTTGCTGACAAACTTCACACTTTGCAATCATAAAAAATAACATATGTATTATAGTTATTTAGTAGCTTGTGTTTTATTATCTACCACTTTCAGGCAATATTTTATGATTTACGTAACATCTTCTATTAGCACAGCAGTGTGCAGTTCAATGAAATATGTAAAAAAATATATGGATGTATTAAGTATGTAAAGAAGTAAACAAATGCTGTGTATTTGTTTTTAAAGATTTAATACAGCACTCAAAATTTTTTGTTAGCATGAAAACTTGGAAATTATCTTTTATAAAAGGAAAGTGACTAGCGTATAATTTCAACAGTTATGCTGTCAAATGGATTACCCACAAAGCAATGAAAAAAGAAATATGAAGTACAGTAGCAGATGTTTTTCCACATGTGGTCTTACATTTTTGATTAAAGGAAACAAAGGCAGTAATAGTAATAAGCAGACCACTGCACAGGTGCACGGCTTTCAATCACCAGGAGGAATCGTGTTTTTCCAGTAAGGCAGCAATAATACTTACAAGCATTCTTGTTAAACGAGATTACTTGGAGTCTCCCAGTTAAAAATGTACATCTAATTGTATAGGGAAGCAGTATTCACAGAATTCATTAAAGACTGTGTACATAGCTTTATTTGATTTTTTAATTGAATACCCTGGGAAATAAATTACTTTGCAGATAAACTACTAAAGAAAATTAAGCCTAATTTATAATTTTTAGCGTTTCCATATTTCATATTGGCTATGTAATTATAGTGGAAAATTGCATTTGAAAGGTTCAGCAGTACTTTTCATGCTTGAAAACACTGGGTCACTGAAGTTCAAAGACCAGTAGCTCTCCTCTTCCTAAAAGGAGCCAAGGTCAAAAATGTGACTTTGCTAATACTACAATTTGAATTTTTTTTTAAATAATCATGTATATTACTGCCAGATTATTACTACAGTTGTCAATTGCTAATTTTTTTGCACCTTTTCTAACCTTGTTTTCATAAGAGAAGCAATCAGGGAGAGTCAAAATTCATACACTATATATAAGAGCTGAACACTATAATTAATTTTTTTCGGTACTATTTGGATATGAACTTTACATTAAAGCAGAACATTTAAGCCTTGGATTTCTTTACTTGTAAAAATGTACACATTTAAAAATGTCAGTATGTAAGAATAGAGTAAGCACTTACTCCTAATCAGGTCAAATTGGATAAAGCTTGTACAGAAAATCGATAGATGAATGGATGTAACACTCTTGGGTGCTATATCCTAAGACCACCAGGGTCAAAAAGTCAATACCATGCCACAAAGAGACCATCAAAATCCCACCCACCCACACAAAATGACTAAATTATTGAAAGTGTATAGGTCAATAATATTGCACAAATCACAAAACCTTGTTACAACATCCTCTCACCCCAAAATGTACAACATTAAACATATAAACACAGTCAAAAAACAGAAAACCAATGTTTCTTGAAATGTTTAGTGTACAGGTTTGAAGCATATGGATGATGTATACCAGAGAAAAGGAGAAACAACAGAACAACAGTTCTGTAGCTCTATCATATTGTTTTCATCACAAAATCCATATATTAGCTCTTAGACTGATTCAAGAATTGTGGAATATGAGCAAGTAGTACAGGCTGAAGAAGCAGAATCTTTACAATATGAACAGAATAAGATTAAGAGGTGATATAAAACAGTACTCCTCATTTACCCACAGGTTTTCCCCACAGTCCAAAAACATGTAGGTCTGGTGGACTGGCATTGGTAAATTGGCCCTAGCCAGTGTGCTCACATGGATTGTTCCTGCCTAGCACTCCTGAGATAAACTCCAGCTTCTCCACAAACCATTCCTGGATAAGTGAGTTAAGTAAATGGAAGGATAGATAATTAATCTTTCTAAAATTTTCAAGGGAAATACAGCATTAATGTAGATTCCCATTGTTACTTTTAAAATAAGTTCTTCATCAAGAATATGGGAACACAAATGGAAGTTATTTGGGTACATTTTCTGTTATTGTTAGAAAGTATTGCATATATTTTATATGCTACCCAATAGTGTAGCAGGCACTAGTACATTATGGACTTTTAAATCTCGGCATGATGGATTTTAGATTATTTAATTCAATAGAGATTAACTTATTGTATTATGTATGGCAGGATGGACTTTTGTTTTCAAAACTTTTTTGTGTTCTTGAATAATAGTTCTTGCAAATTAATGTTAAAAACACATACAATAGACTTCAACAAATAGAGAGGTTTAACTTGTGAGAAAATAATTAAATTGGTGCAAGACTGCATATATGCCCTTGTTAATCAAACACGGGAAGCTCTGTAGTCTACTTGTGACTTTACACTGTAGGAAGATAAGTAAATAAATCAAGGTAAATAACATTCGACCTGGCTTTTATATATGTAACATATAAATGTCTCTTAAGTAAATACCATCACAAAACATAATCACAAACAGAACTTTGCACGATATGTTGGCAAGATCTGTAAGCCGTATTATTTCGTTGAAGGACAAGTGTGGGGCAGACGGACTGGCAGGATGACACCGGACATATCTTGCTGCATCCAAATGGTGCCATCTTTTGTCTTTATGCCTGGTGCAGCCAGGCCCGTCGCGACAAGGCAGGCAAACCAAGCAATTGCTTGGGGCCCCGAGCTGGCCTGGGGCCCCAAGACAACGACTGGTTAAGAATAAAATGCAGCGACAAACTGTGTGAGCGCCCCATTGATAGTGAATGCAGTAAAGTGCAATGACACTGTTATCGGGATCCCCCTCAAGGGGGCCCCCCTCGCTGACAGCAGCCAGCCAACCACGCGATCTCTGCTGCCGGCAAAATACAAAACTTCCTCGGCAGTCATGAAGCGGAATTATGCTTCAGGAAGCCAAAAAAGAAAGAAGAGAAAGGAAGAGGAGGATAAGAAAAAACAAGACAGTGGTAAGTGATAAATTACACACATAAAATAGCTCTACTTGTCTTGTACAAATGGTACAATTTTGCAGCAGGTAGGCTAGCAGAAATATGTTTATGTATCATACATAAATGACATGACATTGCTATAGCTTTGTAATAGGTTTTGATGAAAGTGGCATAGCATGCTATACTAACTATTCCACTGTGATAATCTATTTAGGAAAACCACACAATAAATTCAGTGCATCAAACATTAGCTTGGGATGTTTTTAAGCATTGGTAGTCGACTCACAGCACTACTAATAATTAGTAAACATTTAATTATAATTTCATTGTTTGTTAACAGTAAAAAGTTTATTTATATAGCACATTTCATACACAATGGCAATTCAAAGTGCTTTACATAGAAGCGGGGGGCCTCCATGTCCATTTTGCTTGGGGCCCCCAAATTCCTTCAAACGCCCCTGGGTGCAGCTACATTGTTCTTATATGTGAGTGGACGTTTCTTGCAGGGAGGGCTTCTGTTCTCTTTCTCCAATGTAGAACCCTCATCCTCATCTGAGTTATAGCACATCTTTATCTGAAAATATTAGTGTCAGATTGGGGTGAGCGTGAATGCGACTGAAAGAATAAAACTGAAAAAAAAAATAAAAGAAATGCTAACCTTTACAAGTACCACACATTTACACCAGCTGTTACAGACTCAAATCAAATGTATGTTTTTATTGTATAATAGTAACAATAAGAGCAGCTCACTACTCAAAATGTTTACTTTGGGACTTGGGAAGGCTCAAACCTGCGACCTTTTGATTATGAGTCAGAAGTTCTTACCACTGCACTGCCAAAGCAGTCATGACAACAAACTACGCTGACCCGATTTCTTTTTCTTCGGTTATAGTCTTGAATAAAAGCGAACTTGTTCTGTTATATTTGTACCTTTTGTGAAAGTGCTTATTTGATATTTGGACTTCAGTCTTCACACATTATACACTTAATGTCAACATTTTGTTGTTAGTACTAAAGCATTAAAAAGTTTGTCTTTTACGTATGTTTTCAACATTTCTTGCATTTCCTGTCATCCTACACTTACGTAGATCTTTGTAGACTTGGAACACACATGAAATGCAAGTGTTCCAAATAACGATGTATTATTCATACTATACAGTTCAAGGTGCCTCACTCCTAGATAAACAAGGCTTGAGCTGGGAGAGCTTTTTGCCCTTCCTGCAGTGGTGGGGGGATGGCATAGTAGGCTGCTTGCTGCTTGTGCTTATCGACACATTTACAACACAAAAGACACTGATGGATAGGTGCGAATGGATTTAAGGTGGGCCGGGTTTATGAGTTTATTTTTAGGCTTTGGTAATTCTAGTGTGAAATGGAATTAAAACACCAGCCATATTTGATTCTGGCAGTAGCATTTTAATTGTTGCCTGCCACTTGGTGTTAGCACAACAATGGCTTATACTTACAGTAAGACTAGTATAACCTGTGTACATGGGCATGTCTGCCTGTATAATTCCACCTCGTGCTTTGTCAGTTATAACGGGGTGGTAAAAAGACTGGCGGTAGCCGTCATGAAAGACCCGGCGTTCCCAGTGGTACTCGGGACTGGTCAAACAGTAAAAGCAACATAACACTCATCCCCCCTAAACAACCGTTGGGCCTAGTGATTGACACTGAGGGGACTGGGCAGTCTAATAGTCAGGAATCCCTACAGATTTTATTTTTTTCTCCAGCCGTCTGGAGCTTTTTTTTTCTGTCCACCCTGGCCATTTGACCTTACTCTTATTCTGTGTTAATAAAAGTTGACTTATTTTATTTTCTTATTGTGTCTTTTATTTTTCTATTCTTTATTATGTAAAGCACTTTGAGCTACTGTTTGTATGAAAATGTGCTATATAAATAAATGTTGTTGTTGTTGTTGTTGAGATGGCATCCTCGGCTGACTCCATGACGTGTTTACAGCCAGAGGAGAGACAGAGCGCGGCCTCTAATAATGACGAATGATGTATAATGATGAAATCTCCTAACTGCATTTCCAATTTAGGCAGACTCCGGCTTCTTTCAAAAGGGAACAATGGAATGATGACTCCCTTATGTTCGTGAAAAATGCAGTCATTCTGATAAACGGCCAACGCACTCATCATCCTATGCTGCAGGGTTCCCACTTTGTGTTAAATAATGACCTCCTATATTGGGTAGCTGAACACGAGGGAGAAGTCTGGTCACTGTTACTAGTCCCGCGGACCAATGGCAACAAGTCCGAGAACTAGCACATGCCCACCTCCTCGGAGCCCATTTGGGGACTGAAAAGACTTTGGCCGGGAATCAATGAGGAGGTCTACTGCTTTTGCGTATCCTTTCTGAAATGTCAACTACAGCAGATTCCCAGAAGGGACCGTGGTCCTCTCATTTCATCTAACCCTGATTGATGTCCCATTTGAATGGGATGACCATTGGGACCCCAGATGTATGTCTATATTTTTTTTTAAAGTGGTGACTCTACACATCAGCCAAAGTGTATATCAATTCCTATATGTGCAACAGTACAGGATAACATAGAAAATATGCAGTTGTAAAGAAAATAATGATTACATTTAAGTGATACAAACAAGACAAAAAAACTTTTAAGCCTCAACAAGAATTAGAAAACTAGAATAATTTAAGATCATTAATATCATTATTAGATTTATTTGCAGCAATACCATAAATAATATATGCATATATGTAATACAATAAAGCACAATAAAAATCAAAAATCTTGGCCTTTCTCCTGAGATACTTTTCTGTTATTCTGTCAATTTTTAATTCACAGAATGTTTTTCAAACTAGCCATAAGAGCTTAATGTTTAAAAAAAGAGATCAAGTCATAGGCTATAACTTGTTGGTATTTTCTCAAGTTCAAAGATGGAATGTATATGGTTTCTAGACATAAAGTGTAAATTTCCTAGTAAACAGACTGACTTTGGGCCAGTGTAGGCCCAGTGTGGCCAAACATATTGGCTTTATCTGGGCAGTCAACAATGGCCCACTTGGGATTTCCACATCGGGGCAACACTGACCATGAAAATACTGGCCCAGTGTGGGCAAATAGACAACAAGCCCATATCTGGTCATGAACCTGGAAAAAATATATACCTTACCAATCCATTCATTCATATTTTACACCTGCTTATTCAGGGTAAGGTAGCAGGGCACCTTCAGCCTATCCCCAGCAAGCAGTTGGCACAGGCAGAAACAACTTCTGGACAGAGCACCAACCCATCACAGGATGAACATACTCACACACACAGCAACACCAGTTCACCTAGCCTGCATGATTTTGGACTGTGAGAGGAAACCAGAGCACTCAGAGGAAACCAACATGGACATGAGAAAAACAAGCAATTTTATATTACAAACAAGTCTCTTTGAAGTGGTGACTGTAACTAGAAAGAAGTCAGCCAAAGTGCATATCATTTCTGCAGGGAGGACCCAGGATGTTAACCACAGTCCCCTTACTGTGAGACAACAGATCTACTACTGCACTACCTCTTACTGGTCCTTTCCTTAAAACGTTTTGTAGTCTTAAATTGTTTTTTTAGCAATCAGATTATGTGTAATTTTGAAGATTTACAATTTATTAATAAAAAAGGAATAAAAAACACAATACTAATGTGGCTTTAAACTATTTATCCTTACAAAACACAACATGCTGTGGCATACATTAAATTATTACGAGCGAGCGGAAGCAGAGAGCAGATCAGCGAGCGGAAGCAGAGAGCGGAAGCAGAGAGCGGAAGCAGAGAGCGGAAGCAGAGAGCGGATCAGCGAGCGGAAGCAGAGAGCGGATCAGCGGCGGAAGCGAGAGCGGCGTCTCCCACAGGCACGTAGCCCTTCGAAAGCACCCCCGAGCAAGTTCACCTGAGGTAAAGCCGGCAGCTGACCAGTAGAAATAACCGGCAGTGAGAAATTAAAGTCGATCGCTCAGCGGGTGGTGGAAACCTAAAGCGACGGTGATTCAGCCGAACACGGAAAGTGCCGAAGCACCTATAAAAACGGCAAAGATGACTTCAACACTTAATGTAAGTTCCATCTGCTCTCTGCCCATCGAGGGCACGTTTATATGTTGTGTGTCCTGCAGTATGTACAGCTCAGGTTTTCCGGCCGACAGTGCAGATAGCTTCACCTGCCAAAAATGTTTAGTTAATCTAGAGTTGGTCAGGAAAATACGCGAATTGGAGGACCGCGTTAGGAATCTGATAGCGATTAGGCAAACCGAAAATTGGATCGACTCGGTTTGTTTAGACAATTCGGCTACCTCTGATTCGGCTTCAGTCTCTCCAGGTCCCACTGTAGTCAGTGCGGGCGAAATCAGCAGCACCAATTCAGCCACAGGGCAGAGTGGGTAACAGTAAGACGGGGGTCTAAGAATCCAAAATTTAGTCCCCAGCACCCAGGTCACCAATTCGGATCCAGAACAGGTTCTCAGCTCTCCAGCGCCTGTGGAAACTGAGAATAATAAAGTGCTCATAATTGGCGATTCCATAGTGCGGAATGTTAGAATTCCAAACTATGTTAAACCAGCAGTTAATGTTAAGTGCCTTGCAGGGGCCAAGATTTCTGGCATAAAGGCCGCATTGGACCGTGTTGCCGACGATGAAGTATCTACCTTATTGCTGCATGTCGGCACTAATGATATTTATTTACAGCAATCTGAGGTATTAAAGCGGAACTTCATCTCTCTATGCACCAAAGCTAAAACAAAATGTCGGAATTTAATTGTATCTGGTCCCTTACCAAGATTATATAGAGGGATGTGATTTATAGCAGATTGCATTCCTTTCACTGCTGGCTAGAAACCTGGTGTGCAAATAAAAGCATAGCATTTGTGAACAATTGGGATGATTTTTGGGAAAGGCCTGGATTTTTCAGAAGAGATGGTCTTCATCCTAACTGGAGGGATCTTATGTATTATCCCAAAATATGGCAGCAAAACTGCCTGGTTGACTGATTAGAGCACCATCCAGGCCGCAGTCATGTGATCTTAAATCACAGGCTGTTCTTTATCCCACCTGTTATTTTCCTGAAGCTGTTACCCATAATCCCTGTTGTGGGGCATCCAGTAAATTTAGTCTTGATACAAACCATAAATTAATTGATAACCAAAAATAAGGTGTATAATTAGACCAAGGGATAAAACCAGACACTCCACCAGGGGCATCTGTAATAGAAATTTAATTCAAATTAAAACAAAAATATATCAGCAGTTCAGAAAGAACCATGCAGTTTTAAATGCTGTTTATTGAACATTCGCTCTCTTGGCACTAAAGCTGTTTTGGTAAATGATATATATTAAGTACAAAATCTGATCTGTGTCTTCTTACTGAAACCTGGCTTAGTAAATGTGACACTGTTCCCTAGCTGAGGCGTCACCAGATGGATACTCGTTCCTTCATAAGTCTAGAGATTCTGGTCGAGGAGGAGGCCTTGGAATAATTCATTGTAACAAAATGCAAATCACTCCTAAAAATTTAGGCAACTTTACATCCTTTGAGGCATTCATTTTAAATATTAAAACAGATTCCAACACAATTATAGTGCTAGTCTACAGACCACCAGGGCCATATTCATTGTTCATGACTGAATTTAGCAACCTTCTGTCTGATTTGGCTATAAATTATGATCACGTAGTTCTGATGGGGATTTTAATGTACACATTGATGTGGAAACTGACACTTTTAGCAAATGTTTTACTTATTTGTTAAATTCAGTAGGATTTTGTCAGATTGTCAAAGGTCCAACTCATAATCATAACCATACATTAGATTTAATTATAACTTACAAAGTTGAAATTCAAAATTTAAATATTACTCCATTAAATGTAGTTATTTCCGATCACTTCTTAATTACATTTGATTTAGTTCTGCCCATGCCAGCACTCACAGATTAAAACAAAGACAGTGCGACATCTAGATTGTAATTCTGCTTCAAAATTTATAGATACCTTGAGTAAGTCGAGTGTAATTGTGGAAAACCATTTAGATCAGTTAACATCAAATGTAAACGTGGAAAACAATTTAGATCAGCTAATATCACATTATAATGTGACCTTGAGAGATGCTCTGGACACAGTGGCTCCCCTAAAACAAAAGTGATCAAAGCACATAGAAACTCTCCCTGGTTTAATGAAAATACTCGAGCTCTTAAATTAGAGTGTCGAAAACTGGAGCCAGATGGAGAACAACAAAGCTACATGTCTTTCAAATTGCATGGACAGAGAGTGTTAATAAATATAAAAAGCCCTCTTTAAAGCTCGCTCAGAATACTATTCTACATTAATAGATAGCAATAATAAAAATCCTAGGGTACTTTTAGAGCAGTGGCTAAATTAACAAATGGGAATTCAGATCAACAGTGCAAAATACCAACAGATATTAGCAGTACAGACTTTATGAACTTCTTCAATGAGAAAATTAAAAATATAAGATCCCAGATCTCAGCATCACAGTACAAACCAAATACTAGCTTAGCAGACCCTGCCACATTGCATTCAGCACTTTAATAATTTTAATCCTGTAACTGACAGGAAGTCTTAACTTTAATTACTAAAATGAAGCCCACTACTTGTTCCCTAGATCCAGTGCCAACAAATCTAGTAAAAAGTGCAATGGATGTTCTTGCAGCCCTATTCTAACATTATCAATAGTTCATTACTGCATGGCACAGTACCTGATGCACTAAAAGTGTCAGTCATTAAACCTTTACTTAAAAAGTCAGACCTAGACCCACACATACTAAATAACTATAGGCCTATTTCAAATTTACCATTTCTCTCTAAAATACTAGAAAAGTAGTCGCCAGTCAGCTTCAGTCACACCTTACGCATTACAATTTATTTGAGAAATTCCAGTCTGGCTTTCGCACTGGTCATAGTACAGAAACGGCACTAACACGGGTTGTAAATGACATTCTGATATCCTCTGATGAAGGAAATTCCACTGTAATTATGTTGTTGGACTTAAGTGCAGCATTTGGCACCATTGACCATTCTATTTTACTGCACAGGCTAGAAAGCGATGTTGGGCTTACAGGCCCGTGCTCGCTTGGTTCAGTTCTTATTTATCAAATCGATTCCAGTATGTACAGAAATGTGCTGACAGTACTCCATCATTATACACAGAAGTTCAATATGGTGTCCGCAGGGCTCAGTACTGGGACCTTTACTGTTTTCACTTTACATGCTTCCACTGGGATCTCTCATTAGGAAACATAATGTTAATTTTCACTCGTATGCAGATGACACCCAGTTATACCTTTCATTTAAATCAAATGAAGTTTCTCCGATGTTGTCTTTAATTAGTTGTGTTAGTGAATTAAAGGAATGGATGAATGAGAACTACTTGTCTTTAAATACAGATAAAACAGAGATGTTAATTGTTGGAGGGAATGACGCTGATCACAGCAATATTTTGTCGTCATTTAACTCAGTTGGAATCCCAATTAATTTTACTGAATCAGCCCGCAATCTAGGAGTTATCTTTGACTCTAGCATGTCATTTAAAGCACATATTACAAAGTCGTCCAAAACATGTTTTTCCATCTTAAAAATGTTAGGAAATTAAGGCGCTTTCTAAATAAACAGGATTGTGAGAAATTAATTCATGCATTTATCTCTAGTAGGATTGACTACTGCAATGCGGTGTTCACTGGCTGTTCAAACTGTTCTCTATACAGCCTCCAGTTAATCCAAAATGCGCTGCAAGAATTATTACAAGAACAAGAAAATATGAACACATAACCCCAGTTCTTAAATCTTTACACTGGCTCCCAGTTAAGTTTAGGGCAGATTTCAAAATCCTCCTTTTAACATATAAAGCATTAAATGGCCAAGGTCCGCTTACTTGTCTGAACTTATCATGACTTACAAACCTGAGCACATTAAGATCTCAAGATGCCGGTCTGCTTAGGATTCCAAGGATTAATAAAATAACAGTGGGAGGTCGAGCTTTTAGTTACAGGGCCCCTAAACTGTGGAATGGTCTTCCTGCTTCCATAAGAGATGCCCCTCGGTCTCAGCCTTTAAATCCCGGCTGAAGACTCACTACTTCAGTTTAGCATATCCTGACTAGAGCTGCTGATTAACTGTACATACTGCATCTCTGTTGTTAGTCATTAGCACTAAAACATAAGTAACATGATAATTATATTTGAATACTAACCCTCACCTATTCTGTTTCTTTTCTCGGTACCCAAATGTGGCATTGGTGCCACGGCCCACCTGCCAAGTTGTTTGCCTGCCTATGGTAAAGTCATCCCTGATGGAGGATCACAGGAATCATGGGAAAGAGGGTCCTTTCATCGAGCAACGTTTCAGCCGTGGCATGGCCAAATGGGAGGCAGCTAGATGGATGAGGTCTCCAGGACTCTAAAAATATCCAAACCTAATTATGTCATATCATCTACTGTTAAACCGTACTTCTAAAATTTTTATTATTATGCTGCATTAAGGAATTGTTCTGTTCTGTGTATTGTATTGTATTGACCCCTACCTTTGACACCCACTGCACCCAACCTACCTGGAAAGGGGTCTCTCTTTGAACTGCCTTTCCGAGGTTTCTTCCATTTTCCTACAAGGTTTTTTTGGGAGTTTTTCCTTGTCTTCTCAGAGAGTCAAGGCTGGGGGGTTGTCAAAAGGCAAGGCCTGTTAAAGCCCATTGCGGCACTTCCTGTGTGATTTTGGGCTATACAAAAAAATAAACTGTAAACTGTATTACCGATCTATGTACTGTATATAAAGGTCAATGTATGTGTGTGAGTATGTATCTTCAAGCATCACTTCTGAACGGCTGGAGCGATTTTCATGAAACTTGGTACACATGTTTCTCATTGGTCAACTAAAAATACTGTAGGGTTAAATCAACCTTAACCCACCCCCTTGTGGGTAGGGTGGGGGGTGATCTTGTGGTCTTGTATGGATGTTATCATCCAGTTGAACAACCAACAGAGGGCGAACTGGAGGTGACTGCCAGTATTCTTTATGTTTGAGCACCACTGCGCCCCTGTTGCTTTTGAAATTAGAGTTGGCTGGTTCCGAGCATCAACTGGATGATAACATACATACAAGACCGCAAGACAAGCACATTAGTGAGTCTTCACTGTTTGTTAATTTCATTTTCTTTTTAAAGTTGTGTTTTTTTAAATTATATTTTTCTCAAACAATTAAAAAAAAAACAAAAAACTTTATTTTCCTGCCGGGCAACACTGGGTATTTCAGCTAGTAATATATACAACATGGTGCAATTCTAGCCAATAAAAAAATGGTATTTTTTTGAAATTGTTCAAATTGTTATTTATACTTCTACAATCAGAATCTAAAATCCCCTGAAAATACCAATGCACTACATTACTTACTCCATGACCACATTATACATTGGAAACTATGGGGTAGTAATGACATTGGCCAGCGTTACCAAAACATCTCAGGGAAAATGGGGGACTTATTGAACTTGTGCAGTCAGTCATAAGCCTTTTGAACTACTAGGCGAACTTTGCTAAGGTACTCCTTGTAGCAGACTGCACACTGGGCCAGTGTGATATTTAATTGGTTTTCCTAAGCCCACACTGCCCATGGCTGCCTACAGGGGCCACTGTGTGCATGTTTGCTGTGTTATTATCTTTACATTGCTTACCATTTTGATATTGACTATTGTTATTATATTTTTCTTTTTTTATTATGAATTTTCACTTTGGACTTTATCCTGTGCCTTTTTCATATACTTATAAGAGCCTGGAGTATCTGTGTGATTATTGTGTTGCACTGCTCTCTTACATTTGTGGTTTTCTTTTGAGCAGGTGTTCTTTTGGTATTTTGAGGGTAAAATTGTCACATTTTTTAACAACCATATCCAAATGATCAGTTTAATTTTTGATTTCATTTTGGATTGAACTTCAAAACCTAAGCAAGTCATTTATATGGAAACAATTCCCATTTGTCCTGAAGGTGAAATCCAAAATAGGTAAAGATGTTTTGAAAAATAAATAATATCTATTCTATGTATTTCTTTACAGTGCATATTACATTAATAACCCAATTAATATACATTTAGAAATAGATTAGAAAAAATTTGCACAATGACATTCCTTAAGACAAATAGCCTTAAACACAAAATTACCATACTGTAGATAGCATGGGTGGAGTTTCAGGAGTGACCTGGGGTTTCTGGCCCATTCAACAGGTCTACTTACTAAAATACACTTTTAAATAAACTGCATTTTGCTCTGGATAAGTGTTTTTACTATATATAAATAATAAATACTATAAACTGTCCTGCACTAAGCAACGTTGCTTATAGTTTAGTTTACCGTTACAGGTTTAACTTGAGAGAGGTCACATCCACTTGGGCAGTTTGTATAGGTGTTTTCCTTTTTTAAACATCCAATAGCCGTTCAAACATATCCTAAGTAGACAGCACGAGTGACTGAAATTGCTGTGTATGCGTACCCGGTGATTATGACAAAAAGCAACTTGATGGTCTGAGCAAATCTCTATTACATGTCACACATACGACTGTTACTAAACATTAAAAAAGTGATATCTGCATCTTTGATAAAGCAAATTAAAAATTGAAAAAGCCCCAGCTAATAAGTTAATTAAGTCCCAGAACTCATCAGGATGTTACACCATGTGTACATTTTCTAACTTGTTGAAAAATAAGAAATTGCTTATTTTGCCAAAATTACAATAAATAGACAAGCAAACTTTAAAAAGCAGGTCAGTAGGTAAATGATGTTCTATACTATTTGAAACTGGAAAAAATCTAATTCTCGTTTAAAGGATCTGTTCAAAACTTTTTTTTTTTTTTTATTTGGCTGGATCTAATCAATAACATTTTAGAATAAAAGCTTCTATTTTGGGGAAAAGGTTACTCTTCCTTTCTTGTTGTTTTTATAGAGTAGCTTTGGTTGTTGGCTCTTCTCTCTTTCTGTGTGTGTGTGTGTGGGGGGGTTGAATTTTGCTTAGTATTTTTTAAAGTTTGACTTGATTGTATGGAATGTTATCTGCTTCTAATTAAAATCAATGAAAAGTAAATTAAAAAGAAATGTGTTCTGTCATTTAAATATTGAATATAATATTTGTGTACATTTTCGTTATTTCAAAGTTTTGAATGTGTAAATATAACTTAATGTTACCTCATATTGTAAGTTTATATTACAAACAATTTACAATATTTGACATGTAATGTGGGCGGCACAGTGGCGCAGTGGTAGTGCTGCTGCCTTGCAGTTAGGAGACCCGGGTTGCTTCCCGGGTCCTCCCTGCATGGAGTTTGCATGTTCTCCCCTCTTCTGTCTGCGTGGGTTTCCTCCGGGCGCTCCGGTTTCATCCCACAATCCAAAGACATGCAGGTTAGGTGCATTGGTGATTCTAAATTGGCCCTAGTGTGTGCTTGGTGTTTGTGTGTGTCCTGCAGTGGGTTGGCACCCTGCCCAGGATTGGTTCCTGTGTTGGCTGGAATTGGCTCCAGCAGGCCCCCGTGACCCTATTTGGATTCAGCGGGTTAGACAATGGATGGATGGACATGTAATGTGATGTAAATAGACAACAATTCAGTTGTAATTCTAAAAAAGTGCAATTATTTTTTTATGGTTTGTCTGGCCCCCTGACTTAAATGTGAAGTTCTGCTCATGATTGACATTATTTCTATGTAACATAAGTGTTGCTTTTAATAGCTCTTTTTAAATTTCTGTTCTTCTGACAAGTTTAAAATGTAACTTCATTAGAAATCTCTACTAGATAGTGAAGCACTGCATCAGCATGCAACTGTAAATGTTGAAAATAGGTAATATCTATTCCCATGCTGAAAAAAAAGATAAGGAGGTGTGAGAGATGTGAGAAGCGTGGTGGATAGATTATCCTCTCGACTAGTGTGGACAGTGGTTTCTTACGCGGCTGGAAAGCCATTCTGGAAGGACAGCATGGATGGATGCTAGGGAATCCAATCCTGGGCTCTCGTTTACCGGACCTTTTTCTGCTGTAATTCCCGGGAAACCGGGAACGGCAAGTTCGCATATATTATAGCGTGTAAAAGTGTAAAAATCGATCAAGAAATAACAGAGTTATAGTTGAAAACTGAAGACTTAATTGACGTCTGTCAGACAACAGCTTTGAACAGCAACTTGAAATTACAATGCGTCAGTCTGTTGCATCCGCATTATCTGTGCCAAGAAACTTGCCATCACAGAATGATGACAAGAAACTGCATACATCAGTAACAGTTGAAATGGCGGTGTTTCACAGCAACGGCAAGCGCGGGCGTTGTTTAGAACAAGTGTATCTGTATCTGTATCTGATGACTGTGCCGCCTACTTCAGTGGAGGCAAAGCGTGCTTTCTCGGCAGCTGGCGTACTCTGCACGAAGTAGCCTACTCTCTCGCCTGGACAACCGCACGCTGGACAAGTTATGCTTTCTACGCTCTTATTACCGCAACTAACTAGATCGGGGGGCCCACAGTTTTTCGGCTTGCGAGCTACTTCGAAATGATCTACCTACATTAAAAATTATATATAGAAATATAGCCTACACACTTGCATAACTGAATAACCTTTATGGCACAATAACAATTCATTTATGGTCACTACAGTATTTGGATTTAATAATCTTCATGTGGGAAAAGGCTGACTCGCATAAATAAGTAGAGCCGAATAATGCAGTCAAGGAGCTTTTGAATTTAGCTGAGTGAAAAATGACGGCTGTCCCTTTAACTGCGATTTTAGTTCCCTCTCTTTTTTCTTTCTGAGATCGCTTTTCGGAAGGAAGTCAGTTTCGTAGTTTTTATGAACAGTTAGAAAGTGCCTTTCCACATTTTCCTTCTTTGGAATAGCAATGATAGATTAACAGATCAGACAAACGCACTTCGATTGTGACATTGTGAAAGAAAAAAATCCTCTTCTAATTACACATAAACCCCATACCCTCCCCAAACAATTTTTTTATAATCCCTTCTTTAGTCGATATAAATTGAAAGGCTAACTATAGATCACAGCCGGAGTTTTGCAGTAGCTCGCGCGTTTGATCGTGCGTGCGGCATGAGCAGTGTGTTGGAAGAAAAGAGATCTCAGACTGGCTGCCATGTGTATGTCAATCAAGTAGTAAATGCCATAGGGAGGATATATGATAGACTAACGGTTAAAAAAAAATTTTCTTGAATGCAACGCGATCTACCTGCACTACCTTTGCGATCTACCGGTCGATCGCGATCGACGCATTGGGCACCCCTGAACTAGATACATGTACTTATATGACGGCATGAACTGCTTGTAGATAAGGTTAGTCTTTTATTGGTGTCAACATACTGCAGTAGTTTTATTAAAAACAAGTGTCGGTCGTTCAAAAGCCGTTCACATGTGAGATACCTGTGCTCTGTGTCATCCCGGGAATGACAGGATTCCCGGGAATGGATAAATGGATGAATCCTGTATTCTTTCCCAGTATGAGGACTGGGGAAGATAGGGTCTGAAGAGCAGTATGATGGCTGGCAGTGTTCATCTGGTTTTGCTCCAGTTCAACCGAAAGGGACATTGTTGCCCTGTTGGGTGCTTCAGGGCCAATAGAAGGCTCTGCCAGGAGAGGACTCCTTTATTTTATGGCGGTTCTGCCAGGCCTTGAAGTGCCTTCTGTCTGTGGTGTTCTTTCACTGGAAGTACCTTTGTGTCAGGTATAAAGGCACCCTCACTACATTGTTCAGGAAACTGGAGTTGGGAGGTGGTGGAGTTGGGAGGTGGTGGACAAAGGTTTCCTTAGAGGAGTGAAAGGCAAGGAAGAGAGCTGTGCTGGTTTGTTTATTGCACCCTTAAAGCCTGTTTGTAATAAGTAAACGGTCTTTTACACTTGGTACTTGTGTCTGTGTTGTGTTGGAAGTTTAGTGCCTTCTACTGGTCAAAGAGGTTAGAGAAAACACTATGCCTTCTACAGGCATGTGATGAAGAAAACACGCCTGATCAAGGTTATACAGTCAGATGTTTCCTTTCAATTTTTTCTCTTGAAAATAACATTTATATATTTTTGTAAATAAATAAACAAATAAATACATTTATTAAAATGTATTTAGTAAATAAATCTATACTAATAAAAGGCAAAGCCCTCACTGACTCACTCATCACTAATTCTTCAACTTCCCATGTAGGTAGAAGGCTGAAATTTGGCAGGCTCATTCCTTACAGGTTACTTACAAAAGTTAAGCAGGTTTCATTTCAAAATTCTACACGTAATGGTCATAACTTAATCCTACTTACATACATATATACGTCCATAGCCTGCAGCTCAGTTGCCGTGTGAGGCGATGTTACGTCCCCCATCCCTATGCCTCCCACGTAATTGACTGCCTGCCCATATAAGGCCGTCCGTCGCTCCGGTCTCTTCATTCCCTTCCTTGCTTCACTACGGTATTCATGTCTCCCTGCTAATAACTGCAGCCTTTTTATTTAATCCACGGCTTCTCCGCTGTTTTATTGTTTGTTTATTACGATTATAGTTATTGTGTAGGTATTTTAGACTTAGTTTACTGTTCAGGTACCCATTTCCTTTACTGTTCCAACCGTACCCCCATTAACATGTCTATTGAGGTGATCACCATCGATCAAAGAACTGTCATTTACTGAAACTCAAACCGATTATGACAGCAGCAATCCAAGCTGTAAGAAAACAGTAAAAAGGAGGCGTGTCAGACGTCGTGGTACATTTTCTGATGCAGCTAGATGGAAACAAACAGCTAGACGCTGCCACCAAATACTCGCAGAAAAATCCACAAGTTAATAGAGATGCTGTCGCTAAATACTCGCAGGCAAATCCACAAATTCATAGACACGCTGCCGCTAAATACTCACAGGCAAATGCACAAGTTCATAGACACGCTGCCACTAAATATTCGCAGGCAAATCCATAACTTAATACCGGGAATGCCTGTTAAACATCTTAGATTCATGAGTACTGATTTGGGTAGTGAACACTTTGATGAATGAAACCTGTTATCTTTACAACGGTTGACAAACACGGAATGTAACTTGAACACAACACGTCCTCCAAATACGAACCTGATTGAAAGAAATAATGATAATTAAATCCTTGATGACAGCAACACTCATAACAGTGACAAAACAATTACATTGACAATCATGTTACGTTATTTTTAAAATGTTTCCTTTTCTTTTTTATAATTTCTTTAACATACTACTTCTCTGCTGCGAAGCATGGGTATTTTGCTAGTGAAAAATAAAAGGGACCCAAGAACACAAAGTGGTATTTATTCTCTATTTTTAAATGATATTCTTTCCTTCCTGCCTTAACCAACCAAACAATCAGAAAAGCAATCACATGTATTTCCACATATATTTAGAGTAAATGAACCTGTGACATCAGGGTGTATGAATGTCAAAATAAAGCCAAAGGTATGGGAATGAAACACAATAATGCCATTGATGTACACCAATGCCAATCCCAAAATAGTACTAAAAATACAAAAAGGCCCAAAACAATGGAAAAAATTGAGCAATAAATGACAAACGATTATTAAAATAGAAGAGCCTCCCCTCCAGCTTAATATCAGTGAGCTAAATTTTTAACTTTGTAATCATTATGATTTAAATTTGAAAAAAGAGCTCAGAAACAGGATCAATAAATCTGTCTTATTTTATTTGTAAATTACCTGCACAACTAACTTATCAAACTGTGTTGTGGCTGATCAGACAGTTTTGCAACTTAATTTTTTTTAATTATTTCACTGTTTTTAAAGCTAAACATTTGAGAGGTTATTTTGAAATTGTACAGCTAATCATAGCTAATGGTAGGTAACATTTCCAACAGAATGAATAAGTGTCCCTTTGGACAAATTATTGTAGCAAGCAGCAGAGATTTAAAAAGGTCTTCCTGTTTTAGAGTTTTGCTGTTCAAAACTGGTAATCTTTGCCTCTTACTTTCTTGCTTGAGTTTTAGCTCTCTTGTGAAGGTCTTTCCTTGGTTTGGTCAAAGTTTGGATTTATTTTTTGTGAGGTAATGTTTGATAATACTAATTGGGCCAAAGGCATGCACCATGCATGTGTGTGCATTGCATGCTACCAAGCAACACAACATGTTACAAAATGATTTAACCCACTGACAGAATGGTAAAAAATCAAAACAAGAAAAAATACAAATTACAAACACATCAAAACAAAAATGAATTACTGATAAAATGCAATTGCAGTTATAAAAATTGCTATTTGACCATCCTGTTTACTCTTTTACACTAACTGTGCTTGCCATTTTGCAGTTTTCATGCTTAACATCAGCTCATTGTATGTATAGTACAATAATATCATGTCCATGCTTCTCTCCAAGCATATTCATGGTAATGCTTTCACATATTTCTATAGAACACAAGTAGGCGCATTATACAACAACTGAGAATTGGGCTCCAGGTCTACTCTCAAAGAACTCATGATGTAATCATTACCTCTTTTATAATAGCGTCGAGAGAAGACTGAAGTTGTCAAATCTTTATGTTCCAGTTCATGTAAATCAATTTTCAAGTGAACACCTTTTGTAAATGCATGGCACAAGCCTGTTAAAATATACTTTCTGAAGTACATATAGTCACTTATGCAACATGTTTGTCAAGGATGCCTACTGTCCCCATTTCTCTTTTTACTTCCTATAGTCTGGATTATGAAGGACAGGAATTCAATGGATTCATTCACACAATTTGAAGATCTGGATTTTGCCAAAAATCTTGCACTTTTGTCACACACACTGCAACAAATTCAAGAGAAGACAACCAATGTGTCGACCACCAAAGTACAAGATGGTCTGCACATCAACAAAGAGAAGACAAAAATCTTGAAAACCATCCCACTCCAGTGACATATGAAGGAGAAAAACTGGAGGAAATAGAAGCCTTTACATACTTGGGCAGCATCACAAATAGACAGACAGAGAGAGGAACAGATGCAGATGTAAAAACAAAAATAGGCAAGGTTATGGTGGCTTTTATTTAGCTCATAACATCTGGAGATCAAAGGAGGTGTCACTTCAGATCAAAGTCCGACTCTCCAATAATAATGTTGAATCTATAATTCTCTATGAATAATAAACATAGAGGATGACTATATGAACTACAAAGAAACTACAGATCTTTATCAACACTTGTCTCAGAAGAATCACATTTGCTGTCCTAATACAATCAATAACACTAACCTTTGGCTGAAGACAAACCACAAACTGGTTAAAATGGGAATTCTCACGATGCAGGATTTGGATCAGCCACACTCTATGGAAACCACCATTTAACATTACCAGACAAGTTTTGATGTTGAGCCTACAACTGGCATAGAGACCTACACTCTGACACCCAAACGATGGATTATATCTGGAGTCAGTTGAAAAGAAAGGCTCAGAATTGTCATGTCTATGTCCCAAGAGAGGTAGTAGTCATAAGTAAGTAAGTAAATGAATAATGCATCATTCACAAATCCAGCCTGATTGGAGAAGCTGTTCCAGTGCCAAGTGGCTGTTTGTAAGTTTAATATATTTCAAAGTGACATATTCGTTTGCTTTTGCACTTTAACATAACGGTTTCCACAGTATGTGTTTATTGAAATACAGTACATTTTAAATACTAAATGCTTCAAAAATGTTTGTATAGCTTTTGAAATTTAATGCTGTATACATATAATCTGAGTATAGGCCAAACTGTTTTAAAGGAATGTGAACTGAGTCTGGTTGTAAAGGAACACCTTACATCATGAATATTTGGGTATTTTTTAATATTACTGCTCCTTTGTCGCATGACCCTGAAATGTGGTAAGTTTGATAATTGATTGATGCTTCAGAATCACTAACTGCACCCATTATGTGGCGTTGGAAAGATTTCTGCTTAAAGAATGTTTGGAATTTTTCAAGTCAGAGGTTTTTCTTCACAGATTATGTTCTAAAGCAGTGGATTTTAAACCTTTTCCTCTGGATCCTATTTTGACTATAGCTTGCCTTTGCAACCCTTGACTAGTGCAGCACATTGGCTGTTCATCGTAGCAGTGCATCATTCCTTCCCCTTGAAGAATTGTCAGCAATTGTCGTCCTGGGGAAAAAGGTGTTTCCCTTGGAGAGATGCCAATGACTGTCATCTGGGCATTGGGGTGGGGGTTCCTCCTTGCAGAATTGCCGCCGATCATTGCCCAGGGGGTTTTGTTTCAGCCATGCAAGTGGTGACCCATTGCAGGGCTTTACGCAAACCGTTCGTGACCGCTTCATATTCACTTCAATTGTAATTCACAAATCAACACAACCAATTAGATATGTCTCATGGCCCAAAGTGGGCCATGACCCATACATTAAGAAACACCTTTCTAAAGTGAATCATTTTACACAAATTTTAAAAGTTCTTTGCTTGCTCTTGCAGCTTATAATGCGCTAATGGATGTAAAGATCCATAGGTGAAGGAATAAGCCTTAAAACTTACAAATACATCAATTTTTCAAACCAAAAATGTTAATGAGTTTCGATCAATGCCGTGAGAGTGCACACATATTGCAAAACTGTGTATCACTATTGTTTTAAGAAGGAAAAAGAAGCACAAAGCAAAACATTTCTGTGACATTCAACCAGTTTTAAAGGACACTGTGCGCTTTTACTCCACTGCTTGTCTTTTTCCACAGCATATTTCAGGGCCAGGGGTGTAGAATCTCCTTGAAAAGTCATCACCAACTGTTGACACTGAATGTTGATGTACTGATGTGAATTGTTGATTGTGTTCTGTAGACAGCCAGGCAATAATAACTCAAAAAGGCATTTATTCACTAAATAGAAGCTTATTTTATTATTTCAGGTGCTGGTTTCACCATGCAGCAACATGCGCTGCCACCTCAGTCTGCTCAACCAGGGTCACAGGCAAACTGTATGCCTTTCTTTACCCGGGTTCCTCGTCGACGGCTAGACATCAGTAGCAAAATCTCTGTGTACTGTTAACCAACACAAAATAACAGAATCACAGTACTCTTTCCTTCCTACAGTTGAGCTTTGTCCACTGCCTCATGACTCCGACTCCTCAAAATGAGGCAGCAAGCTTACTTCAGATTTCTTGTCCCGGTCATCCAGAGCACTTCTAGGTTCTGTGGAAACTAAGGCAGTCCACCCCTGGCAGCACCCTCTGGCGGTCTCAAAAGACCCAGACTGTGTCTGTGTTTGTGGACTCCATTTCCCATGTAACCGTGCAGGTGTCTTAATCCAGTTTTGTCCCAAGGCACACTGCAACCTGCTGCGTGGGGGAATGACCCTCGCTTGGTAAGCTCATTCTCCCAGTCCTTCCATTATGGCCTCCTGGGCAGGTATGAAACCTTCTGTTATCTAGACCTGTCCTTCCTTCATGCACACCCACACTGTATTTTTGTACCAAACATAAAAAAAGGTGATAGTGTACAGCTGGCCCATTCAAATCGCAGCCTGTAGACCACATGTGGCCCAGAAGCAACCTCCGAGTGGCCCAGCCTGTGACCCTGCCAGAAACGCAGAGAAAAACCCATTTTGCGAGCCTTCTGAAATTCATACAGTAGTACAGCCCATGAATGCAATACTCCACATAGCCTAGCAACATTCAACCCACAATGCAGTGCGTTGTTGTGTCTACAAGTGGTGGTAGAAGTGTATTGATACTGTGATGACCTATCACGGGAGCTTCTCTGGGGGAATCTCCTCCTGTTTTATTTCCATTGGCTCCCCTCACACCCTGGTCCTGTCACTCAGCCCTCTCTAAGGAGGAGCCTTGAGCCCTCACAAAGTGCATTCCCCCAAGACTCCACTCCCACAGCACATGCAGTAGTGAAACACATCACAATATCAACAAACATGTGGTGATGGGTATGGGTTTGTGCACTGACAGCTTTGAGAGCACTGATAGTTTTTTTATTCTGTTAAATGCACTTTGTGATGAAGCTGGGTTATATTTATGCAGTTGCGAAATCGTAGGGCTGCTGCCTCACATCAGAAAACATACCAGGTTCACATCCAGCAAGGAGCACAAAGCATTTTAACTAGTAAGAAAAATGCCATATAATTATTATTATATAACCAAAATATTTATTTTATTTCAAAAGGGAAGCAAATGTTATTGCTAATACTGTGCACTGTTTTGATTTTAAGCACTTGGAGATGTGCTTGGGTTAGATATGACCAAAATGTTTATTTATTTCAAAAGTGGAAAAAATGTATTGCCTCTACCTCGATTAAGTTCAGTTATAGCTTTTTATTGTTTTTATGCACTTGTTAATGTGCTTGTGCCAGATGTGACCAATTTTAAAATGGAAACAATGACTAAACATTACTTGTTTTTTAATGCACTCATTTGTGTTGGTTTAAAATGTGTCTTTACCTGCTGCTTACTGGGCGCTGAAATTGTCTGGCTCTTTATTTGAAAATATGGCTGAACTGAATTTGTAATGGGCGCAGTGGGTAACGTTGACGCCTCGCAGTTAGGAGACCCGAGTTCGCTTCCCGGGTTCTCCCTGTGTCTGCGTAGGTTTCCTCCGGGTGCTCTGGTTTCCTCCCACAGTCCAAAGACATGCCCTTTAGGTGCATTGATGATTCTGTGTGTGTGTGTGCCCTGTGGTGGGCTGGCACCCTGCCAGGGGTTTGTTTCCTGCCTTGCACCCTGTGTTGACTGGGATTGGCTCCAGCAGATCCCCGTGTCCCTGTAGTTAGGATATAGCGTGTTGCATAATGGATGAATTTGTAATTGAATAGCCATGGTATACAGACTTAGCAAGTGCTGTGTCTGTGGTCTGTGCCATTGCATATTTTCTTAAATCAAAACCTCTGCTCCTTCAAATTGGACATATTTGGTAAGTTTAAAGCCCTTTCATTTACCTTTTTACCCATGTATCCATTAGTCCCATTGTAAGCTGCATGAACAAACAACATATTCTTAAAATTTATAACAAATGCTTCACTTCAGAACACAGTTTTATGTGGCAGTAGCCATTCCGCGGCGTACCATATGCTGCATAATCAGGCCATTTTTCTAATGATTTTTAAGCACAGAGAGAAAATTAACATTTGAAAAATCGGTAATGTAATAAATCAGCAAGAAAAGCAACATTGTAACAATGTACGGAACGAACCAACACCCAATCGTCCGTGACTGAAAACTGGCGGACCACCATCGCTCATGTGCCCATCTCCAACTCGTCACTTGAGTCGTTGTCGTCTTTGCACAGTCCAGATGCATCTGTGACTCACGTGGACTTTCCGTGTTCCTGCAGGAGCGTCTAAGAAGACGCACATTTGTCGCGGATGCGAATTGCTGTATGTAGCGTGTAAAACAGTTTGCCATGGTGCACGCGGCCATGCGTCGTAACTGAAAACTCGGTTTTCAATGACTGCTTACTTCATTGTGTTTTAACCTCAGTTGTAAAGGATTGTTTTAAGGATCCCATGAGATACCGTTCGCAAACCGTTTTACATGTTGCATATGGCGATTCACCTTCGCGAGAAACATGCCTCTATGAACAGTCAACGTGGCTCAGAGGTGCCAGGAGTTGGTGGGCGTGGCTCCTTCCTGCGTGCGCCATAGGTGTCTTACTTGTCCAATTGTATCCGGCCGCTCAGTGAATCCACGCCCCTTCCGGCGTGCTTTCCATGGTTGTCTTGCCTTAGTGAATTATATATATATATATAGATATTAACATATACCATTATTGTGATGAAATACTTTCAACTTGAAAAATATCGAGCTTATCCTTTAAATACAGATCTATCAATTTGGTCGGATATTTAGTGCTACTGATTTTAGATAAATCAACATTTCTTTTAGAAATCATGCTAAGTATAGTATTCCTATAAAAATGAAAGGGGATTAAAGTAGGAACCAATCTGTTGCGCTGAGATATAACGCACAATTTATCCTCTGGTTGATATGTTCATGTAGGGAGAAAGAGTATAGAAGGTAGAAAGATGTTTATTTTAATTATTCTGTTTCATATTGTTTGAGAGACACTTTAACATTTTTAGCTGACAGATATTAAGTGGTAGGCCTTAAGCCTGAATGTCTTGTCAAGCCGAACAGGAAAGCTGAAAGGCAAAGCATGATTCAGAGTATGTTGCTTAGTTAGAATGTAGAGTGATTCCTATAAAAAAATAAACTTGAGCTTAGCGATAAAGACTCAGTATCATTTTCTATGTTTTGAGAAACTGAAAAGTGCCATGAAATACTCTACTAATGGAGATGAAGGCAGGTAAACCAGGATTTTCATGTCTGTGAGAAGGGAGGGGGAGAGTGGCTGTCTTTTTATTAGAGATCTTTAAAAAAAAAAAAGAGTCCTTTCTCAGATGGTTTCTGAAAAACAGACATTTTACTTTCAGTTGCTTTTTATGTGACACTTATGTAAAGTACTAAGCTTGGTTTAAAAAGCACACACTTGCAAGGAGCCTTTCAGCTGAAATTGACACTTTCAGGAAGTTTTCTTTCACCTGATGTTTGCAAATAAAAATCATTTTTACGACAAGCGTCTCTGTCTGATTGCCGTTAATATACCCGCTTTTCTAATGGTGGTCTCTTAAGGGCACAGAAGAACACTCTTGTAAAGCCCTGTACTGGTGGCAAACCTGTGTTAAAGTAATGGTTTGGAAATAAAGGTAGCCACAGTCAGCAAGCAGCATGCCATAGAGGTTCCTGTGGTTGAATGCACGGGGTACAATAAGGCCAGTGAGACAGGTAAAAGGTTATAAATGACAGTTGTTTAGCTGGTTTTGATATTTCTTCATTCTTTATCTATAGTATATTTGACAATGTCATTATTGGTTATAAAGCATATGTCATACAATGTTTTTACTACAGTATATCATAATGTTAAAGAACTCTAACTGGTATATTCTGGTGAATGTATATTAATGCTTAATATAATAATTATTCTTTAGGTGAGCAAGTAGAAGGGGTTCAATGGTTCTTTTAAATATAGGCCTGACTTACATAACTGGTGACATTTGTCACACACACATAAGTGCTTGAGTGATTGTAAAACTCCACCAAAACATGAGGTGACACTGTCTAATAACGTTCTCTCTTCTCCTCCCTCTGCAGAAAGGAAGACTGACACCGTTCCACTCATGATGTCACTTCCGGGACTCAACCACCTGGACCTGCCTCTTCCTCCCAGAATCAAACATAATTAGAAGAATCACCATCTATCGCAGTCTGCCTGATTGAATAAGTCGGAACGACTCATTTGCGCTGATAACACGCATTTTCTTTCATTTTTCTGATGATTACGTTTACGGGTCAGCCTCAACGTGCCCCAAGACACTTTCATCTTTGTTTCCCATTCTTACACCTTCTACTGAAATATTTCATGTTTTCCCACTTGCATTTACACACCTCCCTTTAATTTTCCATAAAAAGTTGTTATTTTAAGTGAAGTTGCGACTAAAGCAACAGTATGGTTCAACATCCCAATGGTAGTATTAAGCTAGCTTGATTAAACTCTCAAGAATGCTTGCTGCTTTGGAATACACTTAAGTGTTTTCATTTTCTTAGTTATCTTGTTTAATTTGTTTTAAATTATCTTGTTTGCAGGTTTATTTATTTAACTAAAGAAATTATATAGAGTGACCATGGGATCAAAACTACAGCTGTTGATGTAAGTACAGTACAGTGCATGCAAGAGAGTAGCGGAGCAGAGCAGTAAGCCAAAGCACAGAGCGGCGGCGTCTCCCACAGGCACGTAGCCCTTCACAAACACCCGAGTAAGTTCAACTGAAGTAAAGCCGGCAGCTGACCAGGAGAAATAACTGGCAGTGAGAAACCAATGTTGATTGCTCAGCCGGTGGTGGTATCTTAAAGTCGACAGTCTCTTAGTAATTCAGCTGAACGCGGAAAGCGCCGAACCACCTACAAAAATGGAGAAGATGATATCAACACTAAATGTAAGTTCTATCTGCTCTCTGCCCGTTGAGGGCATGTTTATATGTTGTGTGTCCTGCAGCATGTACAGTGCAGGTTTTCCCACCGACAGTGTAGACAGCTTCACCTGCCAAAAGTGTTTAGTTAATTTAGAGTTGGTCGGGAAAATACACAGATTGGAGGACCGCGTTAGGAACCTGATAGCAATTAGGCAAACCGAAAATTTGATTTGTTTAGACAATTCGGCTACTTCTGATTTGGATTCAGCCTCTCCAGGTCCCACTGTAGTCAGTGTGTGGCCGAAGTCAGCAGCAGCAATTCAGCCACAGGGCGAGTGGGTAACAGTACGACAGGGGTCTAAGAAGCCAAAATTTACTCCCCTGGCACCCAGGTCACCAATTCGGACCCAGAACACATTCTCAGCACTCCACAGCGCGCCAGTGCTCATAATTGGCGATTCCATAGAGCGGAATGTTAGAACAATATTTTGTCATCATTTAACTCAGTTGGAATCACCATTAATTTCACTGAATCAGCCTGAAATCTCAGAGTTATCATTTGCTCTAGCATGTCATTTAAAGCTCATATTACAAAGTTGTTCAAATCATGTTTCTTCCATCTTAAAAATGTTAGGAAATTAAGGTGCTTTCTAAATAAACAAGATTCTGAGAAATTAATTCATGCATTTATTTCTAGTAGGATTGACTACTGCAATGCGGTGTTCACTGGATGTTCAAACTGTTCTATATACAGCCTCTAGTTAATCCAAAATGCTGCTGCAAGAATTATTGCAAGAACAAGAAAATACGAACACATAACTCCAGTTCTTAAATCCTTACACTGGCTCCCGGATAAGTTTAGGGCAGGTTTCAAAATCCTCCTTTTAACATATAAAGCACTAAATGACCAATGTCCAGCTTACTTGTCTGAACTTATCATGACTTACAAACCAGAGCGCACATTAAGATCTCAAGATGCCGGTCTGCTTAGGGTTCCAAGGATTAATAAAATAACAGTGGGAGGTTGAGCTTTTAGTCACAGGGCCCCTGAACTGTGGAATGATCTGCCTGCTACTATAAGAGATGCCCCTTCGGTCTCAGCTTTTAAATCCCAGCAGAAGACTCACTACTTCAGTTTAGCATATCCTGACTAGAGCTTCTGATTAACTGTACATACTGCATTTCTGTTGTTAGTCATTAGCACTAAAACATAAGTAACATTATAGTTATAATTGGATACTAACCCTCACCTATTCTGTTTCTCTTCTCTGTACTCAAATGAGGTACTTGGTGCCACGGCCCATCTGCCAAGTTGTTTTGCCTGTCTAAAGTAAAGTCATCTCTGATGGAGGATCGCAGGAATCGTGGGAAAGAGGGGTCCTTTCATCGGATTGGCTTGCTCAGCACTGTTTCAGCCATGGACTGGCCAAATGGGGGAGGCAGCTTGATGGATGAGGTCTCCAGGACTCTAAACAAATCCAAATCATATTATCTGATATCATCTACTGTTAAATTATGCTGCATACTTCTAACATTTTTATTTGTATACTGTATTGAGGATTTGCTCTGTGTATTGCATTGTATTGTATTGTATTGATTCTCTTCTTTTTGACACCCACTGCACACCCAACCTACCTGGAAAGGGGTCTCTCTTTGAACTGCCTTTCCCAAGGTTTCTTCCATTTTTTCCCTACTGGAGTTTTTTTTGGGAGTTTTTCCTTGTCTTCTTAGAGAGTCAAGGCTGGGGGGCTGTCAAGAGGCAGGGCCTGTTAAAGCCCATTGCGGCACTCCTTGTGTGATTTTGGGCTATACAAAAATAAATTGTATTGTATTGTATTGTACAGTACATACAGGGTCAATGACATACAGTATAGGGGATTACATTGGCAATCATGTAGTGTAGGTGCAGTCCAAAATTTTGGTCATGATACAAAACCTCTAAATAAATCAATCCTTAAAATTGTTTTACTTCTGAGTAACATTTAATTAAAACATATAGTAGTCATTATTTGTGAATTTTTTCTTGGATTATTATTGATGTTGTCCAGTAATTAAAATTTTGTTTTCAGATTGATGTACAGTGTGGAGGCTCAATTAAGCAAAATGATTTCTTTTATTCTCTGTAAGTGAAGAGCTTTCAAATATGACAGAAGAATTAAATATTAACTGGTGAAAGGGGTACAAAGACCTTAGCCTTGTATTCTGTATCTTCCATCACATGTGTAAGAGCCAGGAATTACAGCTGATGTAAATTTCAGTACAATCTGGAAAAAATTAATTTATTCATTCATTCCTTCATTTCCTTTCTACATGGGGTGTGTTTGTGTTTGTGGTGGTGGTGAGGTGTGCTATTACATGGAATTGTCTTAGCATGGGGTTCAAGGAAGAAAACAATACTTTATGAGGCACTAATTCATTGCAGGGCCAACTTACATACATTGGTGAGGTTTTACCTCTTTTAGTCACATAATCAATGCCTTAAATGGAAAAAATAGAGTATTAGCCTGCCATTTAATCTGATAGTATTTCTTTAAATCATGTTTTAAACTTTGTTAAATTACATTACCCTTTTGTTATAAACTAGCTATGCTGTATGTCTAAGACAGGTTGAAATATAAGTACTCAACTTAGATGACAGTCAATGAGCATATTTAGCATTAATATATGCAGTGTACCATCTATTGGAATGTATTTTGTAATGCATGAAGTAATAAAATGCATTTCATTTTTCATTCCAAAAGATGGTGCATCACAAACATTAACAGTGTTCTTATGAATCCCATACCAAATGGCATATGGCAGAGAAATATAAAATGAATGGAGACACAGAATCACAGACACACATTCAGACACTTAATAAAATACAGAAAAAAACATTAACACTTATATAAAATTTCAAATAAAGGTTATAATTGCAATTAATTTTTTGAAAATCTTGAAACTAACTAAATAAAGGAGAGGTTTATTTCACTGTTTTCAGAAATATATTGATTCTGTGAAAATAAAATTAAAATAAAACTCTTTTTGTATCCCAGTTGAAAATATTTAAGTATAATTATTTGTACCTAAACTTAAACCTTAAAGTCTTATTGCAAAGAAAGTGGTATGTATTGATGTCTAACTATAAAGAAATGAAATTAGAGGTCTCTTTACATATGATAGCACAGTGATTAGTGCTGCTTCTTCGCAGCTGTTGTGTCCATGGGTCAAATCCTAACCAGGACCCTTATCTCTGTGGAGTCTGCATGTTTTCCCTTTTTCTCCTGGATCTTCACCTTGTACTCCAGTTTTGTTCCACATTCAGCATATTACATTAATGATTGTGTTTATGATTATGTGAGAGGAGCACCGTGTGTGCCACATTATCCCAGAACATATTAGTAATGTACAAAGCTTAATGAAAAACATTGTTTTGTTAATTATCAAAACAGACAAGTGATGGGTAATGAGAGAACTCAAAGTAAGGCACTAAAATAAATGAAAGACTTTTCCCACCATGATTTAAGTAGTGATTGTTCAATACAATACAGCATATTTTTGTGTAGCAAATTTTACTAAGTGCAGACATCAAGTGCTGTGACAAGTTCTTCGGTAAAATTCAAATATAGATTTTGCAAATTACTAAATATACAACTAGCACACATAAAGACACAGGTTTGTTAAAACACACAAAAAAACAAAATAGAAACTGATTAACATAAATTGAAACCAACAACATCTGTTCATTAATGATGGTCAGTTGATAGCAGAGGAAATGGAAACAAAAACTCCTGTCAGCAGCAATCTGGATAAAAGAAACCTCTGTAGGGTAAGAGAGAAAAGTCAGAGACAAAGAAAAAGTTAAAGTCCACGAGACCTCAACCAGCTAGCCGCCGACCCCTTCCTGGACATTCAATAGTAGAGTCTGTGCTGGGTTGTCCAATCTGATGAAAGAGACTTTCCATCCAATGATTTCAATGCTCCCGGTATCTGAGATGATTCGGCAGGAGAACAGCTTGGCAATAGACCAGTGGCAAAGTGCCACATAAACATACAGAGAAGAGAAACAGAATAGAAGAGGCTTAATAAAAGTTTACAAATATTATACCACTGATATATTTGTACAAATGACTAACAGACAAGCATTATATATATTTAGTATGCTATACTAAAGTGAGCCTTCAACCTGGATTTAAAATCTGAGATTGAAAGGGCATCACTTATAAAAGTAGGCAGATCATTCCACAGTTTCAGGGCAATATAACTAAAAGCTTGACCTTCTACTGTTATTTTTATTAATCATTGGAATTAGTAGGCAGGCAACATTTCATTCTAATGCTTGCTTTTGTTTTTAAATAATGACAAGTTAAGATAGTTAAACTGAACCTTGGCCATTTAAAGCTTTACATGTTAAAGGTATGATTTTAAAATCTGCCCTGAGCATAACTAAGAGCCAGTGTTAAGACTTGAGATCCATAGTTATGTGTTCATACTTTGTAGATGTTGTAATGATTCTGGCAGCAACCTTTTAAATTAGCTGAAAAGTACAAAGAGAATGGTTTAAACAGCCAATGAATAACACATTGCAGCAGTCAGTTCTACTGGAAATAAATGCATAAATTAATTTCTAAGTATTGTGCATATTTAGAAAACTTCTTTAGATCCAATAATGTGGCTCATTCTACTTACACGCTAATAAAATCCTAGTTGTCAAAACACCTCATGCTCTTTCAATCACCTCCATAAATTCCCATTTTCCTCACCTCGCGTCAATCATATTACCCTCCTGCCAATGCTCAATCCACTTCCTGACTCTAAGCTCAGTAAGCTGACTAAAGTTGCTTTATACAACAGCCTAGGATGGTTTAAAAGGAAATCTCTAGGACCAATTCTGGGATTAGAAAGTCTTAGGTCCAAGGCACTGCATCTCACAGAACAAAGGCAAAGTTGAAGGGCCAAGAAGGCTTGGTGGTAAAATGACTACTTGTCCTGAAAATCATGCAGTAGCAGTCCACCCTTATTTTAAAGTTAGCTTAGTGCACACTTAGTTATTACTTTTCTGTGCTAGAATCCTTGGTGTTTTAAATGTATGATTACATTTTTCAAGAAATGTTCCTGTGTCTTATTTCTTTGACAATTAATATTTTTATGAAATTTTTTTTTCATGTTTCTTTTCTTTTTTATTGCTTTTACATCAGACAACTACTGCAGTCACTAAAAATATATATAACAATAGACATGAACAATTAATAATAGTGACACCAAATTAATACTAACAAAGTCCAAAATAAGAGTCAGCTTCACTATGAAAAATCCAGATAAAGAATGATAAGAAAAAACAGTCACCATCAAAAGAACAAGATATGTCCTATCAGATACATTTTTTGAATGCTAAAGGAAGTATCCTTTGAGCAAACTTTGAAATCCGTCACTGTTACAGGATCTGACATTCCTTTTATGATAAATGGGTAGAACTGTAATTTCTGAAAACCATGTTTGTAAATCCTAGAGATAGATAGTGAAAGGAATGGTTTCCCCATACCTCCCTTCTTTAAGCTATTTAAATTTAGTGCTGGTTCTTAATAAGCTCTGAGAATATTGTGATTTTATGCTTATAGAGCAGATATAAAAACAGTGAGTCCCCTAAATGGTAAGATACACTTAATTGGACAATTTACAATTTTCTCAGACAAATCAGTTGAAGGCCATTCTAAAAGGAAAACTATAATTAAGGTAAAAATAAATAAATATTACAATGAAGAAAGGACAAGATATACTAAAAATCAAAATACCAAAAATAATAAAGAAAAAGCAAGTAATACAGAGACTCAAAATTCCAACAAAGCAATGATGAAGTAAAGGCCAGGCAAAATATAGACCATTATAACCAAAATCACAATTATTGTGATATTTCAGCCAGGGTTCCACCTATGGCCTGGAATTCAAATTCTTGTGCTGTGTCCTTTATGTAACCGTTACTTCTGTTAATTATTGGCTTTATTTCTTATGCCTGTGTTATGTTGTTTGTGTTGTGTGGGTGGTTTCCCAAGAGGCAGGGTCACTCACCCACCACCACAAGGGCCTGCCTTCTGCCCTTTAAAGGCAGGGAGAACCCATAGTTCCTTGCACTTCATTCAAATACACTTGGGAGATGGTGAGTATTTCTTGTGGTTATTTAGGTGCGTGTGTGATTTATTTGATTTTTCACCCTTTTAGGTCTGTTTTTGACTATGCCTTGGATTTTGTTTTGTTTGCTTTTAATTACCTTTGCTGGCAACTCCTTTTTGCCATTTTGTATTTAATGGAGTGTTGCATTGTATCAGAGCATCTATACTAATAAAAGGCAAAGCCCTCACTGACTCACTCACTCACTGACTCACTGACTGACTGACTGACTTATCACTAATTCTCCAACTTCCCGTGTGGGTGGAAGGCTGAAATTTGGCAGGCTCATTCCTTACAGCTTACTTACAAAAGTTAGGCAGGTTTCATTTTCGAAATTCTAACGGTCATAACTGGAACCTACTTACGTCCATATATATGGCCATAGCCTGCAGCTCGGTCGCCGTGTGAGGCGGAGTTGTGTCCCGCATCATTATGACGTAATTGAGTGCCTGCCCATATAAGGCCATCCGTCAGCACCAATCCAATAGACACGCTGCTGCTAAATATTCGCAGGTGAAGGACTGTGCTTATGCAAACGAAGATGAGATGGTCAGGGAGACACACTGCTGCTAAATATTCACGGGTGAAGGACAAAATATGCATAGCATTTTCATAAGTGCAGCTACTGCGGAAATCAGCACGCCTCACACGTAATCGACTGCCTGCCCATATAAGGCTGTCCGTCACTCCGGTCTCTTGATTCCCTTCTTTGGCTGCCTGCCTGCCTATATTGAATTCTCCATCCCCACACCTCCGATGTAATTGACTGCCTGCCCATATAAGGCCATCTTTCACTGCGGTGTCTTCATTCCTTTCCTTGCTTCACCAAGGAAGCAGCCTTTCCACGGCTTCTCCGCTGTTTTATAAATGAACGCCATATAAGTCCGTCCTTCGCTGCGGTGTCTTCATTCCTTTCCTTGGTTCGCCAAGGAAGCAGCCTTTTTATTTAATCCACAGGTTCTCCGCTGTTTTATTGTTGATTTATTACGATTGTTATAGTTATTATGTAGGTATTTTAGACTTAGTTTACTGTTTAGGTACCCATTTCCTTTATTTAATCCGCGGCTTCTCCACTGTTTTATTGTTCGTTTATTACGATTATAGTTATTTCTTGATTCCCTTCTTTGGCTGACTGCCTGCCCATATATGGCACTGCGGTGTCTTCATTCCTTTCCTTGGTTCGCCAAGGAAGCAGCCTTTTTATTTAATCCACGGGTTCTCCGCTGTTTTATTGTTCGTTTATTACGATTGTTATAGTTATTGTGTAGGTATTTTAGACTTAGTTTACTGTTCAGGTAACCATTTCCTTTATTGTTCCAATCGTACCCCCATTAACATGTCTATCGAGGTGATCACCATCGATCAAAGAACTATCACTTACCGAGTGGTTTCCATGCCTTTTCCATTCTCTGTGTTACATATTGCAGGACATATCAGGCTCACTTTTGATGTGCAGAGGGACATTGTGTCTTATGTTTTGAATGACTGGGGCAGGTTCAAAGTGTGGACTGATGACGGTACAGGAGATAATTATATTACGCAGGAGAACTATAAGACTGAAATGCTTAAGCCCTTCACCTGTGGTTCTGCATGTGAGTTGATGGCTGCCGCTGAATTGTTCGGTTGTCGCTTTCAAGTGTACCGAAATGGCCAAATATTTTACACCTTTGGAGAACCGTCAATGCCTCTTAAACATCTTAGATTCACAGGTGACGATTTCAGTAGTGGACACTTTGATGTTTATGAATGTTTCAACTCTCAAAAGCTGGATGTGAAGTTATCAATGAAGCCGGTTGTATGCTTGCATCGCTTGACACATGCCGAATGTCACTTCAACACAAGTCCAACTCAAACCGATTATAACAGCAGCAATCCAAGCTGTGAGAAAACAGTAAAAAGGAGGTGTGTCAGACGTCGTGGTACATTTTCTGATGCAGCTAGACGGAAACAACTTCGTGCAGCTGCCACCAAATACTCGCAGGAAAATCCACAAGTTTATTGAGACGCTGTCGCTAAATACTTGCAAGCAAATCCACAAGTTCATAGAGACACTGTCTCTAAATACTTGCAAGCAATTCCACAATTTCATAGAGATGCTGTCGCTAAATACTCGCAAGCAAATCCACAAGTTCATAGAGATGCTGTCGCTAAATACTCGAAAGGAAATCCACAAGTTCATAGAGATGCTGTCGCTAAATACTCAGAGGCAAATCCACAAGTTAATAGAGCTTCTGTTTCTAGGTACAATCTCAATAATGAAAAGCAGCTCATACGAAAACAACAGGTTTGGCTCAAAAAAGCCGATTGTGGATTTGTATACGACCCAAACATACATTATGAATATGACAAAGCAGTACACATTGGATCCATGGATGTCCACTGTGACTATTGTCAAGCTCATAAGTGGAAATGCGAGTCTCCTGGTTTGTGCTGTCACGGTGGTAAAGTCTCTCTCACTCCTTTACATAAGCTTCCTGACCTTCTTGAAGGGACTGTTAAATGGCAAACATCCTCAAAGTGAGCATTTCTTGAACAACATTCGAAAGTACAACATTTCAAATGATGTCATTTGGTGCTAACCAAATCATTGAGGAAAATTTTATGCCTTCATTTAAAGTTTAGGGACAAGTGTATCACTTGATTGGCAGTCTTTTACCTATGCCAAGTGAGGAACACAAATTTTTGCAAATTTATTTTGTCGGGGACGATGAAAAGGAAGCACAAATGCGCTGCGCTAATGTTTCTAGAGTTAACATACCCCTGGTCAAGCAATTACAAAAAATGCTGCATGATTGTAACACTTACATCCTGGACTTCCACTCCGCAATGGACAGTATTTCAGATGAAGACAAAGACTTCAAAGTTGTCATTCACGCCGACAAAAAAACATTACATGCACACAAAGGCAGATTTAATAAACCCACAGTTCATCAAGTTGGCGTTGTCATCGTTGGGCAAACATTCAACAATAGGGGTATTGTCTTGAAAACCAGAGACAATAAACTGCAACGCATTAAGGAAACCCACAGATCCTATGATGCACTTCAATATCCCCTGCTATGGTGAAGATGGCTATTCTGTGTCTATACCTCAAGTGCGTACTGGCAGTAAGTTACCTATGAAGATAACCATCTCTGCAGCAAATTCTATTCATACCGGCTTATGAGCAGACAGCATCATGATAATACTATCCTTTTCTTCTGAACTTTATTAAATCAGTTTTTAGTTGATATGTACGCAGAGATTGAATCCGAAAGACTAAATTATATCAGACTAAATCAGAAAAAACTATGAGCTGAAAATTACGTTCACTTAAAAGATGCTATTGACAAAAACAACACTAATTTAATAGAACTTGGTCAAGCTGTGATATTACCATCATCCTTCACTGGAGGACCTCGCTATATGCACGAGCGTACACAAGACGCAATGACATACGTACGTCATTATGGCCGCCCTGACTTATTCATCACATTTACTTGCAATCCTAAATGGACTGACATCACTGAAGTTCTCCTTCCACGTCAAAAACCTAACGATCGCCACGACCTTATCAGTCGTGTATTTCATCTCAAGATTCGCAAAATGATAGACTTGCTCACAAAGGGTAACATTTTCGGCTGTACAAATTGCTACATGTACACCATAGAGTGGCAAAAGTGAGGTATTCTCCATGCACACATTCTGTTGTGGCTAAAGGATAGGATTAAACCGGCTGTCATCGATCAAGTCATCCGTGTGGAAATTCCTGATCCACAGACTGACCCTGTCCTCCACAAAATAGTAAAATCCACCATGATTCCCGGCCCATGTGGATCTCATAAGATCAACTCACCCTGCATGATCAATAGAATATGCAGTAAGAAATACCTACGTCCGTTCATCTCAGAAACTCAGACCGGAGAAGATGGTTACCCTCAGTACTACTGGCGCGCACCTGCTGATGGAAGTCATACAATTAGCATCAAAGGAGTGGATATCGACAACAGATGGGTGGTCCCTTATAATCCTGTGCTGTCCCGCTTCTTCAATGCTCACATCAATGTTGAATTTTGCAATTCAGTAAAATCGATCAAATATATCTGCAAGTATGTTAATAAGGGAAGTGACCAGGTAGTATTTACAATACAAAATCAAAATGACGAAGTATCTCGATACAAAGCTGGTCGTTACATTAGTAGCTCTGAAGCAGCCTGGCGCATTTTCTGTTTTCCCATTCACGAACGTTTCCCTCCGGTCATTCATCTTGCTGTGCATCTTGAGAACGGACAAAGAATTTAATTTACAGAAGGCAATGTTGCCAATCCACCACAGACGACCCTTTTAGTGTTCTTTGACCATTGCAAACACGATGATTTTGCAAAGCAACTTCATTATAATGAAATTCCATCATATTATGTGTGGGCAAACAACATGTTTCGTTGGAGGAAACAGGGCAACCCTGGACCAGGACATTCGGGAGTGAAAAAAGATAATGTGCTGGGATGGGTCTACACTGTGCACCCGAATAACTCTGAATGCTACCATTTTCGACTGCTGCTCAACAAAATCACAGGTCCCACGTCTTTCAAATCTCTCAGAACAGTTGATGGTGCACTCGTTTTTTTACAGGATGATATCAACTGGGACGAGATTAGAAGTTGCTCTGTCTCGCTCACCTCAAAAGATCCATGAACTGTTTGCTGTCATGCTGGTGTTCTGCCAAATGGAAAACACCCTAAACCTATGGGAAAAACATAAACACAGCATAGGAGAAGATGTTAGGAGACAGACTGAAAGAGATTATATACGAACAGAAGTCCACCAGTGCTTACATTTGATCTATAACAAGTGTCTACAGTTGCTTGAAAACTACGTAACTGCTATTGGAGGTCAATCTTTTCATCATTACGGTTTGCCTTCACCTTTCAGAGAACTGGCACAACTTACGTCAAATCCCGAGTACTTGAAAGAGACATCTTACAACACCTTGCAATTGGTCAATATAGTCACAAATAACGAGCTGTTGCTAAATAGTGACCAAAAGTCAGTTTATGAGCAAGTCATGAGCATTGTTGTCTCGGCCACTGGCACGGTGTTTTTCCTTGATGCTCCAGGAGGAACTGGTAAGACATTCCTAATAAACCTTCTCCTTCTGAAAATCTGAGCAAAATGGAACATTGCCATATCTGTGGCCTCTTCTGGCATTGCTGCAACTCTTCTTGTGGGTGGCAGAACTGCTCATTCAGCTTTCAAGCTGGCTCTGAACCTCAACCATACTGAATCCCCCATGTGTAACATATCAAAGCAGAGCAACATGGCTGAAGTGCTGCGACATTGTCAGCTTATTGTCTGGGATGAATGCACTATGGCACACAGAGGAGGTGTTGAGGCTTTAGACAGGACTCTCCAAGACATCCAAAACACCAACAAACTTATGGGAGGCTTGACAGTGTTGCTGGCTGGAGACTTCTGCCAAACCCTACCAGTCGTGCCCAGAGGAACATGCGCTGATGAAGTTAAAGCATCTCTGAAGTCTTCATACCTATGGCCACAAATCAATGTTGTTACTTTAAAAATAAACATGAGAGTTCATTTGAAAGGCGACAAAAAAGCCAGGGAGTTCTCTGCTCTTCTGATGAGTATAGTTGATGGCACCTTCATACAAGAAAATCATAAAATAAATATTCCTACAAATCTCTGTATCATCGTGAATACCTTACAAAGCCTTCTTCAAAATGTTTACCCCAATCTACGAAATCTCCACCAAAACGACGTGTCATGGTTGAGAGAGAGAGCTATCCTGACACCAAAAAATGACATGACTATGACTATAAACCACATTTTACTTCAAGAACTACCTTCACAACCAAAAACATATCAGTCTGTTGATTCAGTTGCACAAGTGGAAGACATGGTACACTATCCGGTAGAGTATCTCAACACTCTAAATCCTCCAGGCATTCCTGAGCATAATCTCATTTTGAAGGTTGGGGCACCAATAATGTTACTGAGAAACTTACAGCTACCAAAACTTTGTAACGACACGAGACTTCAGGTCACATGTCTATAAAACAACCTAATTGAGGCAACTATTTACCTTGGGATTAATAAAGTATCTATCTATCTATCTATCTATCTATCTATCTATCTATCTATCTATCTATCTATCTATCTATCTATCTATCTATCTATCTATCTATCTATCTATCTACTGACAGTGGCTCAGGTGAGAGAGTTTTTATTCCTCGCATCCTTGTTATACCATCTATTCTCCCATTTCAATTCAAACGCCTTCAATTTCCAGTAAGGCTCTGCTTCACAATGACAATTAATAAGTCTCAGGGACAAACCCTACAAAAGGTTGCCATTGATTTGAGACAGGATTGCTTTTCACATGGCCAACTGTATGTTGCATGCTCAAGAGTAAGCTCAGCGCACAGCTTGGTCATATTACAACTGGAGGGCCGAACTGACAATGTGGTATACAAAGAGATTCTTAACAAATAATTTTTTGTATATTTTCTCTCAGTTTAAAAATGTTTATTTTTTTCTTAATAAAAATTTTAAGGTAGTATTTCGCTGCTACGAAGTGCGGGTATTTTGCTAGTATTTTATAAAGGTCTTTGCTCTTATTGCTAGCCAGGTTTTGACAGTAATGTCCCCTTCTAATGACCATTTTGAGGTTCTCTTGTGCTTCGGGACTCTCTAGCTCACAAAAGTATGAGAAAGGGGTCAAGCAACATAAAGGTTAAAACACCTTTATGTTTTTGCATTTTAAACTTGATGACCAATCAGTTAGATTTATTATTTTAATAAATTTGCAAAAAATCCTAAAACCCTATTTTGCTTTGTCATTTTTATTTGATGAGGGAAAAAATGAATATAAATAATTTTAACACAAGGCAGCAACAGGGATCTGAATAGTGTATGCTGTTATACAATACAATACAATTTATTTTATAGCCCAAAATCACACAAGAAGTGGTGCAATGGGCTTTACAGGCCCTGCATCTTGACAGCCCCCCAGGAAAAACTCCCAAAAAACCCTGGTGACACCCCTGGTGCTCACATCAGAAGGAGGATACTGTCCATGTTCTTAGTGAAATATAGTCAGGTCCATAAGCATTTGGACAGTGAAACAATTTTCATATTTTTGGCTCTGTACACCACTACAATGGATTTGAAATAAATTAATTATTATGGCATTGAAGTGTAGACTTTCAGGCTCAATTTAAGAGGCTTACCATAAATATTTTATGAGCCATTTAGGAATAACAAACATTTTTACATATGGTCCCCCTATTTTTAGGGGCTGAAAAGTATTTGGATATTTGACTGACAAGCTATTCCATAGTCAGGTGGGAGCAGTTCCCTCATTATTTCACTAACTATTCAGCAGGTAAAAGGTCTGGAATTGGTTCCAAGTGGGGAATTTGCATTTGAAAGCTGTCACTGAGAACTCTCAATTTGAGGAGTGCTGTCCATCCAAGTAAAAACAGTCCATCATTAGGCAAAAAAAAACAAAACAAACCCATTAGAGAGATAGCAGAAACACAAGGAGTGCTCAAATCAACCGTTTAGTATATTCTTAAAATGAAAGAGCACACTGGTGAGCTCAGCAAAGCCATAAAGTCTGGAAAACCATAAAAGACAACTCTGCTGGATGATTGTAGAATTCTTCTGGTGAAGAAGAACCACTTCACAACATTTGACCAAAGCAAAGAAATCTCTCCCGGAGGTAGAGCTATTATTGCCAAAGTCTACAGTCAAGAAAACTTCAAGAAAAAAAGTATAGAGGGTTTACCACAAGATCCAAACCACTGGTAAACTTCAAGCACAGGAAGGGCAGATTAGAAGACTTTTTTAAAAGCCTGTCCAGTTCTGGATCAATTTTCTTTGGACAAAGGAAACTAAGATGAATATGTACCAGAATGATGGAAAGATAAGAGAATGAAGAAGACAAGATATGGTTAGTGATCCAATGAATACCACTTTATCTGTGAAACATGATGGAGGCAGTTTTGGTGGAGGCCCAATTGGACATGCATTTCAGTTGCTAAAGACAAAACTGTTAGCAGAAAGTCCAACGAAGAAGCAGTAACTGAAGACAGCTGCAGTAAAGGCCAGGCAAAGCATCACTAGGGTGGAAACCAAGCACTTGGAGATGGACATGGGTTCCAGACTTCAGGCAGTCATTGTTTATAAAGGATTTTCAACCAAATATTGAAACTTAACACTTTATTTATAATTATTTCATGCTAGTCCAAATATTTTTGAGCCCCTGAAAATAGAGGGACAATGTGAAGTTCCCCTTCATAGAGTCTTAAGAATTTAGTAGTTTAAAAAGAATATATATATGTATTATATATACCTATCTCTCACTTTTCTAGCAGGATGGTCTAACCATGTGCTTCCGTATTTATTCCAAACATGTACTTCAAAGTTTAACCATCTTTCTACAGAAATTACTGCAAATTAAGCTGTGTAGCCAGTAATCAGCAGGTTTGGATCCTTTACTTTCTTTAGAAATTATGTGGTTCCTTTAATATTTGTACCAGTTTCATAAAACAGTGGTTGTCAGATAGTTTGAATTGCTTTGTACATGGAATAAACAAAGATGTCAAACACATGGCAGCAGAATGCTGGCTCAGGCTGATTTCAATATATCTAACTGCCTTATCTGTAAAGTAGATATATGGAAGTAGATAGTTATGGATTTGTTCCAAGTTACACAGTAGACAGTAATGAAACTCTTTTAAATTGTTTTCATGATCTGTCAACTATTTTAAGATTCTGCTATAGACATGTTGCATCAGGGTAGTTTTGCAGTATTTGTTTTCTTTAGCCCACAGAAATTGTTTCTTCTCTGGGCTAGTTCTAGTTTAATAAAGTGGACTGAAATTGATCTTCGGTAAAGACATTGGAACAAAGTAATGTTGTGCATTCTGTCATGCCTCTAGCAATATTATCCTTAACTTTTAGTTGACTGACTGGAGCCTCAGTTTTTACAAGTGTTTAAATTCTTACATGCTTCAGGCTCCACCACTCAGGCAAAAGTTGCTCTCTTGTGCAGATGAAAAAGTTGCCAAAAAAACAAACCTTCGACAACCAAAAAGACTATAAATAAAGCTATAAAACTACACAGCTCCTTAGTGGACCAAATGCGAAAGGATGACACCAACCTCGCCATAGTTAAGAGTGGCAAGCTAAAAGACAAAGCACAAAATAGCAACAGCGTTACATCAGCATTCAGTCACAGTATTGAGTTTTACTGGATTTTTACATCTATGATTCATTTTTTTTTAAATCTACAGTGGTGTGAAAAACTATTTGCCCCCTTCCTGATTTCTTATTCTTTTGCATGTTTGTCACATAAAATGTTTCTGATCATCAAACACATTTAACCATTAGTCAAATATAACACAAGTAAACACAAAATGCAGTTTTTAAATGATGGTTTTTATTATTTAGGGAGAAAAAATCCAAACCTACATGGCCTTGTGTGAAAAAGTAATTGCCCCCTTGTTAAAAATAACCTAACTGTGGTGTATCACACCTGAGTTCAATTTCCGTAGCCACCCCCAGGCCTGATTACTGCCACACCTGTTTCAATCAAGAAATCACTTAAATAGGAGCTGCCTGACACAGAGAAGTAGACCAAAAGCACCTCAAAAGCTAGACATCATGCCAAGATCCAAAGAAATTCAGGAACAAATGAGAACAGAAGTAATTGAGATCTATCAGTCTGGTAAAGGTTATAAAGCCTTTTCTAAAGCTTCAGGACTCCAGCGAACCACAGTGAGAACCATTATCCACAAATTGCAAAAACATGGAACAGTGGTGAACCTTCCCAGGAGTGGCTGGCCGACCAAAATTAACCCAGGAGCGCAGAGACGACTCATCCGTGAGGTCACAAAAGACCCCAGTACAACGTCTAAAGAACTGCAGGCCTCACTTGCATCAATTAAGGTCAGTGTTCACGACTCCACCATAAGAAAGAGACTGGGCAAAAACGGCCTGCATGGCAGATTTCCAAGACGCAAACCACTGTTAAGCAAAAGAACATTAGGGCTCGTCTCAATTTTGCTAAGAAACATCTCAATGATTGCCAAGACTTTTGGGAAAATACCTTGTGGACTGATGAGACAAAAGTTGAACTTTTTGGAAGGCAAATGTCCCGTTACATCTGGTGTAAAAGGAACACAGCACTTCAGAAAAAGAACATCATACAAACAGTAAAATATGGTGGTGGTAGTGTGATGGTCTGGGGTTGTTTTGCTGCTTCAGGACCTGGAAGGCTTGCTGTGATAGATGGAACCATGAATTCTACTGTCTACCAAAAAATCCTGAAGGAGAATGTCCGCCATCTGTTCGTCAACTCAAGCTGAAGCGATCTTGGGTGCTGCAACAGGACAATGACCAAAAACACACCAGCAAATCCACCTCTGAATGGCTGAAGAAAAACAAAATGAAGACTTTGGAGTGGCCTAGTCAAAGTCCTGACCTGAATCCAATTGAGATGCTATGGCATGACCTTAAAAAGGCGGTTCCTGCTAGAAAACCCTCAAATAAAGCTGAATTACAACAATTCTGCAAAGATGAGTGGGCCAAAATTCCTCCAGAGCTGTAAAAGACTCATTGCAAGTTATCAAACGCTTGATTGCAGTTATTGCTGCTAAGGGTGGCCCAACCAGTTATTAGGTTCAGGGGGCAATTACTTTTTCACACAGGGCCATGTAGATTTGGATTTTTTTTTCTCCCTAAATAATAAAAACCATCATTTAAAAACTGCATTTTGTGTTTACTTGTGTTATATTTGACTAATGGTTAAATGTGTTTGATGATCAGAAACATTTTGTGTGACAAACATGCAAAAGAATAAGAAATCAGGAAGGGGGCAAATAGTTTTTCACACCACTGTACATTAACAATAGACTCTTTACATTGTGTATTTATTGCTTTATTTACTTGTAATTCCTTGTCATTTAAAACAGATTTTTTTTTACTTAGTCCATTTTGCACTTGAGAAATGATTTGGTATGTATTTTAATATCCTTTCTAAACTTGTAATATACCCCTTATGCTTCCACTAGGCATTTGTGTAAAGATATGCTTACAAGACCACCTGACCAGATTTCATGCAAATCCTGTTCAAATTAATGGTTTACTTGAACAGAATTCTCAGAATGTAAGCCATTAATGCGCACCTTACGGCAAAATTATATTACTTGAATGCATTTTAAAAATGTTTAGCATCATGCATTAGGGGTAATCAGTATAGCCGCACTTTGATCATTGAACACCTAGGCAGAAAAATGGTAAGCATGACTTTGAAACTGATTGTAACATAGAAACATTTTTTAAGGAATTGCAAGGTTTGTGTCTTATATATCCAAAGGACACATTTTGATTTTTATCTGATTTAGTGAACATAGTAAAAATAGTGACTCATCTTATAGCTCTGGATGTGGTTCTAAAAAATTAAAGCATTAAAGAGTCAGAATGACAAAAATTGTCTATTTCCAAAGCAACCTACAAGTCTGGGATGTTACAGCTTTTATACACCTGGACTACAAACACACTCTTAAAACTAATGGTTCTTTAATGACCCTTTATGGCTCTTTTAGTGGGTTGTGTGGTTTCTCATAGAACTATTGCTTGACAATGCACCATTTTATTCTGGGACATGAGCTTTGCATATGAAGTTGTTTCTTTGTGCCTAACAGACTGAGCAAACCTGGACTAAGGCTATGTTTCTATATGTAGTCCTTTCAAAATCAGGAACCAAAAGTATTTCACAAATCTGTTACCATTTGTTATTTTCTGTATGATGCCTGTTATGGATCGAAATAAATAAGTTTTTCAACCTTCATCTGGATGGGCCTATTAGAAGCCATATAGCATTGTGCTGAAGAACCACTCTGGCACCTTTATTTTTAAGAGTGCAGGTGAATTGCTCCTTGTCACAATTTGAATCACAAATGGGAATTGAACTGGCATCCACTATGTAACATTGCCTGTTGGATGAGAGTGAGAGAAAAATAATCCAAATTGAGGAATCAAACTGTGGTATTCTGCACAGATGGAAAAACAAAAAAGGAAGTTAAGAAAGAGTAATAAAAAAGAGATAAGATGTAGTAGTCTTAAGGAAGGAAGAACGTGAAAACCAGTAGAGTAACAATGAAGGTTAATGAGCTGAAATGAGTTGTAAAAATTCAAATAAAAAAATAGGAAACCTAGAATTTCATAACCGAAAAAACAGTAGATAACAAATCATAAATTATTAAAAAAAATATCCCATAACTAGGATGCAGTCAATACTGTGTTGCCATTTTTTATAGGTGTGAGATATAGGAAAGAGTGGGATTTATCCTGCCCACTCAGAGGGACACCAATACATATGGGATGGAATGATGAACTTTATCTTAAGCAATACTAGTAATTAATCAAATAATTCTGCAAGACTTCTGCTTTATTTACCTCCCTTTCTCTGTTGTAAGGAGGTGAGTCTCCTGTTTTTAGACTTATATCAGTGTAACTGAAGTACACACGTTTTAAGAAACCCAATAATACACTTATAAACACAAGGATTTTAGTAATATGACAAATGCATATATATGTTGACATATAAGACAGGACACACAAAGACTAGAGAGACAAATGTATAACATAAGGAGGCTGCCTATTTACTTGCTGTTTTGAGATTTATTTTATCTGAGCACAGATAAATAGCTTTACAACACCAGTCTTTAAAGGTGATGCATGATGTTTTATGGAGTTCTTTGTCGTTGCTTCGGGTTCATGTGGAAGGGGTTCATATATGCTTGTGTGTAATTACTGCAGGGGCATGACATGCACCTATAATATAAGATTGAGAGAATGTGTTTTTATTTATTTCAACTAAACCTCTTCTGAGAACATGTGTTTCTATTTGCTTTCAATTGAAGGGCAATTTACTACAAACATAGACAATGTGTTATTGACCATGTGAGAGTTGCATCAATGCGATTGAGAAAAACTGTAAATAGGTTGAATAATTTTCACATCTTGTTTTTGATGTCCTATGATGCTTTTGACATTGCAACTTTTCTTCTCCTTGCCAAGATGCTAGTGTTAGTTGCTGGGGTTCTGCTTGCTAGAGGTCGCAGCTCATCATGTCATTAGCATGATACTATTCAAATTCAAATCACATTATATGTTGCATCAAATATTGTGGATTTCAAAAACAAAACCTTCCTATGTACTTTTTGAGATTATGTGCTTAGCTACTCAGCCTTTCTGCTTTTGACTTTTGACTACAATTTAGTTTAGTGGTTTGGCTTTGGTGACTTGATCTGTTGATTTAAATTTGTCTTGCTTCTTGATTATGTTTCTTTATTCTTTTATGCTACCGCCTTTCTCTAATTTGGTAGAATACTCTAGGTCTAACAAAATGAGAGTTGTGAATTGTTGATTGGATTGGATGGCTAATTTACTTACTCATCACTCTTATGCCAAAAATCACTTCCTTTCTCACCTTCAGTCTCTCTCTTGTAATTAATTTCATTGGTTTGAGTCATACCTGGCAGGTAGAAAATTATTTGTTAGTTGTGGTAATTATACTTCAAAGATATTTTATATGGTGTTCCACAAGGATCTATCCTGAGTCCACTGCTCTTTTCGATTTACATGCTTCTATTAGGTCAGATTATCTCGGGGCATAATGTAAGCTACCACAGCTATGCTGATGACACACAGCCTTATTTATCAATAGCACCTGATGACCTCGACACTCTTGATTCACTGACACAATGTCTTACTTGTGTTTCTAAATGGATGAGTAGTAATTTTCTCATACTAAATAAGGAGAAAACAGAAATTTTTGTGATTGGCAAAAATGGATATAATGAGTTTATTAGAAATAAAATTGATGCATTACGATTAAAAGTCAAGACAGAGGTAAAGAATTTATGGGTAACTATTGACTCTGACCTGAATTTTAAATCACATATTAATCAGAGTACTAGAACAGCATTTTTTCACTTAAGAAATATACCAAAACTTAGATCTTTTATAACATTGCAAGATGCTGAGAAATTAGTTCACGCTTTTGTTTTCAGTCGACTAGATTACTGTAACGCACTCCTCTCAGGACTACCCAAAAAAGACATCAATCGATAGCAACTAGTGCAGAATGCAGCTGCTAGAATCTTAACTAGGAAAAGAAAATTCAAGCACATCTCTCCAGTTTTGATGTCACTACACTATAATGTCACTATTGATGTCACCACAACTATAAGTGACAAAGGTAAATGTTGTTACCTGTGTCATTTATAATTGACTTTAAAATACTGCTTATAGTTTGCAAAGCATTAAATAATCTTTCTTCATCATATATTTCAGAATGTCTTTCACCTTACACTCCAAATCGTAACCTTAGATCTTCAAATGACTGTCTGCTTATAATTCCAAAAGCTAAACTTAAAAGAAGTGGCGAGGTAGAATTCTGCTGTTATGCACTTAAAATCTGGAATAGCTTACCGATAGAAATTTGCCAGGCCAATACAGTGGAGCACTTTAAAAAACTGCTAAAAACTCATTATTTTAACATGGCTTTCTCATAGCTTCATTTTAGTTTAATCCTGATACTTTGTATATGCATTTAATTATCAATATTATTCCTGGTGGCTCCATAAACTGTACTAACCCTTACTTTCTCTGCTGTTCTTTTTCTGGTTTTCTGTGGTGGTGATCTGTGCCACCACCACCTGATCAAAGCAAAGTGATGTCCCTACTAGGGAATCCATTCCCAGGAATTCGGGAATCCTGCATGTCATTCCCGGGAATCCCGGGGATGATACAGTGCATGGGCATCTCAAATGTGAACGGTTTTAGAACGACCGACACTTATTTTTAATAAAACTACTGCAATATGTTGACACCAATAAAAGACTAACCTTATCTACAAGCAGTTCATGCTGTCATATAAGTACATGTACAGTATCTAGTTCAGGGGTGCCCACATTTTTCGGCTTGCGAGCTATTTTTAAAATGACCAGGTCGAAATTATCTACCTACATTAAAAATTATATATATATATATATATAATTGACGGGAGCTCCTTTAAAGATAAGATATGTTTGCATTCTTTTAATTGTGAGAAAGAACTGTCATCTCTGTCTTGTAATGGAGCACAGTTTAAACGTTTGACTAAAGGGTGTTATTTCATGTCTAGAGGACTCTAATAATGTTAACATATATATATATATATTGCATAGTTTTACTGTCAAATAATGCAAAGACTACACAACACATGTTTCACCCTTTACGTTGTGCCACGGCGTGTGGTTTGACAGCATGTAGATCGGAGTAATTACATTCATGGTGTTCGTAGTCTGAATCACAATCTGATTGTATGGGTGGTTACCTACCAGGTAACACTCGTGTCGGCAAATATCCGCCACGGTGCCCTCTTCAGTTGCGAGAAGCAGATCGTAAAATGTTGCAATCTGATTGTATGGGTGCATGTGGGATGACCAGTGTGTTAGAAGGAAAGAGATCTCAGACTGGCTGCCCTGTATGTCAATCAAGTGACAAATGCCATAGGGAGGATATATGATAGACTAACGTTAAAAAAATTTTTTTTTAATGCAACGCGATCTATCTGATCAGATACTGATACACTTCTTCTAAACAACACCCGCGCTTGCCATTCCTCTGAAACACCGCCATCTCAGCTTTTACTGATGCATCCAGTTTCTTGTCATCATTCTGTGATGGCAAGTTTCTTGGCACAGATAATGCAGATGTAACAGACTGACGCATTGTAATTTTAAGTTGCTGTTCAAAGCTGTTGTCTGACAGACGTCAATGAAGTCTGCCCTGTCCCGGCATTCGTGAGTTGCCAAGTGCAGACTCTTCCCAGTTCACTATATTCAGTCTTAGTCGGAGCCGGGAGACTGACGACTGTTGCTGGTTGACTGAATTAATCTGCAAAACACTACACCGTGGGCCAAAAAACCGTGCCACTTAATTATTTTCAACTATAACTCTGTTATTTCTTGATTGATTTTTACACTTTTACATGCTATATATGCAAGCTTGGCCATTCCCGGGAATTATAGCAGTTTCATTCCCAGGAATGTGGGAATAAAAAATGTCCAGGAATCCGGGAGCCCGGGAATGGATTCCCTAGTCCCTACATTGATGGATTAAAGACTAGAAGTCCACGTGACTGTCATCATCAAGTCCTTCCATGTAAACCCGGAATACAATGAGGACTGATTGTGAGGTCATTTATGTTAGGTAGAATGCCTAGAGGGGGCTGGGCAGTCTTGTGGCCTGCAGATTTTATTTTTTTCTCCAGCCGTCTGGGGTGTTGTTTTGTTTTTTCTGTCCTCCCTGGCCATCGGACTTTTACTCTATGTTAATTAGTGTTCCCTAATTCTATTTTTTTATTTATTTTGTCTTTTTTCTCTTTCTTCATTATGTAAAGCACTTTGAGCTACATCATTTGTATGAAAATGTGCTATATAAATAAATGTTGTTATTGTTGCTTTTCTTCCACTTCACTTGAGCCTTAACTTTAACTCATTTCCTTACAATATACTTAAGGTGCCTCTGGCAGTGAAATAACTATAAAAAACCTTTGTAGTTTGATTTTGAAAAAAACACTAATATTTCTTGTTGGGTTCAGAGTAAATCCTCTTTTACTACAAGGACCCCAATTAGCACTCTCTGTAAAGGCCCCTTGAGTTACTGTAATAATAAGCATTCAGTTGCTCTTAAATGGCCAAGTCTCTCCGGTAGCCTCCATGCTGCCTGTCTTAAAGGACAAAAAGATCCCACTCTTTTCAGTTTATGAGCATATTCTGCCACCTAACCTAGCTTAAGGTTTGCTTTGGTCCCCTTCCAGACCCTGCTTATAAAAGAACAATACGGTTTGCTTTCATAGTACCTGGAACCTTCTGATCTTCTGATATTCCTTTATAATATAAGACTGTCTTAAGAAGACGGTCAGGTACCTCAGGGTCTCCTGAGCTAACTGCCATATAGCATCCTGGGAAAACATTACAAACTTAGGGGAAGAGTGAAACTCTAATGCCTCTATACCAGTGTTATTGTCTTTGACCATTCTGGACTAGCCAGCAAACATGCATGGCATGCCAAGGTTTAGTGGCCCACTGGCATGAGCAAGTCATGTTTTGTGGGGCTTTATTGTTCAACTTGACAGCTTCCGTTGCCACTGATGTCTACCTAAAGGTCCTAAGGTTTGACATCATGAAAGGTGCTACAACCATTTAACCACAGGTCCTGTTAACTGCTCCACTATCAAGGTCTTGAAAATGATCTATTCAAGCTCTCTGTCCCTGACCTCTCCCAAGATACAGGAGATGCTTTCTTTTTGAAGAAGAGAATTGAACTCATTCAGAATAGACAGATTTGCTTGTTGTTTATACCGCTACCCATGTGGGTCTTCAAGGTCTTTCAAGTAGGCATTCTGAGCCGGCCCATCACCAGTCTTTAACAAACCAACACCTGTCATCAACATGATGTTGTTTTCTCCTGATTCTATTGAAACCTGAATGCTTGGGGGCAACCTGTCACCATTTCATTGATCATGAGGTCATTTCCAAGAGTATTTATAAGAAAGTGTTGTCATAAACAATTACATTTTTAAAAAGGAGACAAAGTATTATATAAATTGTAGTGCTCATTAATAATGTATCAATCAGTTAATTTTTTAATGTACAGTTAAATTTAAAGATGTTTTCAACTGTTTGTCAGGTACTAAGTAGAAAATTGTGTTTTCCAGGCAAAAAAATCTAATAATTGAACTTCCACTTTCTTTATTTTCTACTGATGAAAATTTTGTTCTTTTTCATGGATTTAAGTTTTGCCTCGTCAATACGTGCATTAAGCTTGCATTTTCTTCCTCTGTCTATATAGCTTTTTTTCCAGGAGACTAATGGTTTACTCCCACATTTGAAAGATATGTATGTTAGGTTATCTGGTGCCCCTAAACTGGGTGCAGCTTAGATTAATTGAAATTGCAACAAACCCGGTTTGCAGTTTAACAGAATGGTGTTGGGAGTACCTATGGAAGTCACTTGAATAATGTTTCTTAGCTCAATTTTTAGTCATTCATAGCTGCTTTATCCACATCAAAGCAGAAGTAACCAATGATCAGCTGGTTTCTAATAACAATATATATTAAAATAGGAGTACACCACAGAAATAGAATGCACATTGCTAATTACACATGCAATTGACAGCAATAATTACGAAAAACAGATAATTAGCACTTGAGTTGGTTGAACACATGAATGTTTGAGTTCAAAATGACATGTTCTGTCTATATCTAAAAATGGTAAAGCATGAGGTGACAGAGAAAATCATGAGAGGAGTAAGTGTAAAAGATGAGTTACTCACAGACACATTTTAAATTAAACAGGTTAGACTATGTGCTGTGTGGAAGGATTTCAAAGACAGCCAAAAACACAAAACTATGCAAGAAAAAAAGAGTGAAACGATGATAAAGAAAGTAGGAGTATTATCGACATGAAACATAGAACAGCTCAGTAAACAGTGGTAAGAATTCAGTAATCAGGGGCCTCATGTATAAACGGTGCGTACGCACAGAAATGTTGCATAAGAACATTTCCACGTTCAAATTGTGATGTATAAAACCTACACTTGGCGTAAAGCCACACACTTTTCCACGGTACCTCATACCCTGTCGTATGCAAGTTCTCCGCTCTGTTTTGCAGACTGGCGGCACCCAGCGTCAAAGCAGTGCTACTGTTCCTGTGTGGTTACCCTTTATTTCTTAGAACCATATTCCTGATGCGGCTTTATAAATACACTGAAACTAACCGCATATTGTTTATTAGTGTAATGCATCTGATTGTAATTAACCTGCAACAATATAATGGTCCAGGGAATAGCCATAGTATTCCAAATACCATAACTGCTTTAGCGTTGTAACTCTCACTGAACCTTTTTTTTCCTTCTTTCAGCTGCTCCCGTTAAGGGTTGCCACAGCGGATCATCTTTTTCCATATTACTCTCATTACACCACTCGGGGTATTTATATCACTCTATCTGAGTGGGGAATCACAACAGCAGCTGATCGGAAAGAGAATTATCGGTATACAGCATCAAGCCCACTCTGCCTCAGCCACGGCAAAACGTTTCAAAGCCTTTCCTATACGGACCTCGCGGTTCAGACACAGTTTCATCCCAAGAACTATAAACGCACTCAATCAATTGCTCCTTGTAGAACTGTTTGTACTTATAAGTACAATTACCCCACTGTAAACTTGCACTACAGTTATAATATTGCACAACCTGCGCCACTTTATAAAGCACATATTTACATATGATGACGATATTATTTTTAAGAGGAAATGCAGCAAAATATGTTGATTATATTATACAGATACAACTTTAACTTCGTTTAAATAATCTGTATTGTTAATAATTAAACATGTGAGGACACAGTGCCGCAGCGCTAACTAGTTCACGAATTGTTCCTGCTTTGTGCTGTATATTTGCTGAGGATGGCGCGACAATGGAAGGATAGACGGATAGAATAATTAAACATGTACTATGAAGATATTTCAATGTTCCTTAAAAGTTTTGAAGAATCACCATTGTAAGCTTACAGATGGCTTAATGTTTATTACAGAGCTGATTGTGTGGCGATTGGGTATTTGGAGAAAGAAATGTAAGGACAGGAATTGGAGGATAGTATGTTTGAAAGAGACAGTACTGCAACAATAATTTCATCGAAGGTCGCCCACAATCACACACCATGTTACCCTGTTTAATAACATGCTTTAACTCCTATCATCATGAAAAAGATATCACGTATACATCTCAGTATTTTAATTATTCAGAGAGCTGTAATATCACGAATGTAATGGATTCTGTGTCCTGACGGAGAAAGAGAAAGAACAGAAGCACGTAGTGATTCACACACACAGAGCACATTGAAGATCAAATACAAAACAAAGCATTTAACAGGCTACTTTAGTTATGATGGGATTTGAGAAACTAGTAACTTAAACAATTTTAAGATGAAGTTTATGTTCTACTTTAATGACAAAATAAACTACATGATTAAAGTGGATATTTCGAGATTGAAGTTAACATTTTGTGCTTTTTTCCTACTCTGTGCCTTTTTTTCTCACTGTACCCTAATAAGCTTCCATATGACACTCAGACAGTGGGTTACGTCTCGCCTTTTCTAGGCGACTTGATATGTGACAACTTCTTTTTTATGTCGGGCACTGAGTGACTGAATTTGAACTTTCCAGTATTTCCGCCACTCTGCATCACTCGATCAACTTCCTTTTGTTGTTTATACCTCTGCTTAAGCCAACAAATAGTATGTTTTTCCTTGCCTCCATTTCTCATTCACTGAAATTCTTCTTTTTTCCCAGTGCTTTTGCTATTGTTTTTTCAAAAATTATGAACTTCAGGTGCAATTTATATTGCTTTTCATATTCAAAGGGGTGTAATTCTGGGAGGAGTCTGGGTGGGGCGGCAGGTATATACACGTGTGTTACATTTCACTCTGAGCAGGATTTATGGAGCAGAAGTGCCTGGAAGTTTGGCTTACACAAGGTTTTCAATCAACTTCCTTTTGTTGTTTATATCACTGTATAAACCAACAAATAGTACGTTTTTCTTTGCCTCCACTTGGTATTCGCTGAAATTCTTATATTTTCCTTCTTGATTTTGCCATTGCCTTTTCACAGAACGCTGAGCTTAATGTCTATTTATATTGATTTGCATATTCAAAGAGGCATAATTCTGGGAGGAGACGGGGTGGGATAGAAGGCACGTGCACGTGCATTAGTTTTCACGCTGATCGGGATTTATGGAGTGGAAGAACGTGGAAGCTGGAGTACGTACAGATTCCTGCATCTGGAATTTGTGCTTACGTCATGTTATAGTGCGAATTCTTCACACAGCGTTATGCATGAGGCCCCAGGTGAAGTATTTTACTCACTTTGGTTTCCACGCTACTGTTAAGAAAATATGCAAAGCAATATTAAAATGGAAGCCAATTCTTTATGAAATATGCAGTATGCCCAACTAAGTAGCAGCTCTAGTCAGGGTATGTTAGACTGAAGTTTGCACTTTAATCATTTTTGTTTTGATGGGAGCTACTGTATTCAGAGTGTCTTTCAAAGTCATATTACAATTTGGTGTTAGCTGATACATTTTGTAAACCATTATTCTTGATTTTCTCAAACTATCTACAAATTTTGATATAAGTTACTATCGAGATATACTGATATACTGCAGGTGTACTGACAAGGACAGAAACAAAAGAAAAGTAATTAGTCAGTGATCACATATACCTTCATTAAATCGAGTAATATTTAGATTTTGAGTCTCAACTAAATGATAGTTAGATCTAATGTGTGGATCATGACTATGAGCCAGGCCATTGAAAATGTGGTAAAACCCTCCTGAGTTTAATAAACACCTAAAACAAACTAATGAAAGTGTCAGTTTCCATATCAATGTGTATATTGAAATATCCCATCTGCACTATATGATCATAATAAATGTCTAATTCAGATAATAAAAGGCTGCCAAATTCAAATTAATATGGCCTTGAAGAACAGTAGACTATTACTACAATTATGCTGGAGTCTGTTTTAATAATCTAATACAAGTACAACCTCAAAGGATGTAAATTCACCCAAATATTCTGAGTCAGTTATAAATTTTCCACATAGAATTATCTCAAGGCTACCTCCTCAACAAGAAGCTCTTCATTTCTAAAGGAATGTATCTGTAAGAATGACTCAGCTATGGGAATTGTGTCACATTACTAAGCCAGGTTTCAGTGAGAACACACAAATCATATTTTATATTTAATGCACGGTGAGTCAAAATTATGTTAACACTAATGGATTATTTTTATCTCGACCACACCTTTCCAGGTCGAAGGATAGGTCGTGGTGGACCATTGCCTCCACACTCCCCTAATTTGACACCCTGTGTTTTCTGGTTATGGGGTATGGTAAAGGAGTATGTGTATATCAGGAAAGTTTGCGGTCTCGTGGTCTGGAACCCCTACAGATTTTATTTTTTTTCTCCAGCTTTTGGAGTTGTTTTTTTTCGGACCTTACTTATTCTATGTTAATTAATGTTGACTTATGTTTATTTTTTATTGTGTCTTCTATTTTTCTATTCATTTTGTAAAGCACTTTGAGCTACATTTTTTTGTATGAATATGTGCTAAATAAATAAATGTTGATTGATTGATTGATTGATCAATGACCTGAAGGACAGAATACAAACTGTGGTATCATCTATTCCACCGCAAAATGTGTGTCTGGGCCTTAAATGGTTCTGTCGCTCATTGGTTTTTGTGTGTTGAACATGATGGTGAACAGGTTGAGACATTCCTGTAAATAATCTTGCACATATGAAGTTTGTGAATAAATTGTTTCCGCCATTCAAATGTTAAAATAATTTTGACTCACCCTGTATATTATTATTTACCAAACCAGCTTTATTTCCAATAGATACATTTTGCTTCAATAACATTTATCAGACACAGTACAGCTGCAATAAATTATTTCATGGAGGGTTGTGTACGTCTCAGCAAGCATCTTGCGGGAGGCAGGAACAATCCCTGGATGTGGGAGGCAAGAACAATTGCTGGACATGGTGCCAGCTCATCGCTACCACCGCACCACCGTGCCCACATGTTTAATACAAGCTTTAATGAATTTGTTCATGAAAATGACATCAAGTATACTTTGTACATCTTAGTATTCTAAAATGTTCTGAGAGGTGTAATATTATAAATGTATTCTGTGTGGAGATCAGTGCCTGTGCACTCCTGTCTACGAAACAGAAATCCAGTTTAAGAAGCATGTATGATTCACATACATAGAACATATAGAATATGCAGCATTTAACATTCTTCTTTGTTACAATGGGATTTGAGAAACTAGCAAATTAAACATCAATTTTAAGATGAAGTTTATGACATTCTAATTTAATGACAAAATAAACTACAAGATTAAAGTGAAAATTTTGAGATTAAAGTCAATATTTTGACCTTTTTGTCTTTATTGTGTCCCTATTTTTTCTTTTCTCTGTACCCTAATATGCTTCCGTATGACACTTTGACAGTGGGCTACAATTTGCCTTTTCACAGCAGCTTTGATATTTGACTACTTCTTTTTTTATATCGGGCACTGTGCAACTGAATTTGAACTTTCCAGTGTTTCCGCCACTCTATATCACTCGATCAACTTCCTTTTGTTATTTAGACCTCTGCTTAAGCCAGCAAATAGTATGTTTTTCCTTGCCTCCATTTCTCATTCACTGAAATTGTTTTTTCCCAGTGCTTTTGCTATTGTTTTTTCAAAAATTATGAACTTCAGGTGCAATTTATATTGCTTTTCATATTCAAAGGGATGTAATTTTGGGAGGAGTCTGGGTGGGGCGGCAGGTATGTACACGCGTGTTACATTTCACTCTGAGCAGGATTTATGGAGCGGAAGTGCCTGGAAGTTTGGCTTACACAGGGTTTTGTGCATCTAAATTTTTTTGTGCATACACACATTTTCTCTTTTCTTTGTACATTATGTTTTATTCTTAATTTTACACACGTTGTAATACATGAGGCCCCAGGTTTCTAACCAGAAGTGAAGGGAACACAATCTGTGATAAATCACATTCCTTCTATATAATCTTGGTAAGGGGCCAGACACAATTACATTCTCACTTTTTTACCATTAGTGCATAAAGATGTGATTTTTCTCTTTAATACCTCTGATTGTCTTAAATGGATACCATTAGTGCTGACATATAGCAATAAGGTAGACATATCGTAATTAGGCAGAAGGTCTCATTTAGCCTTTATGTTGGATACCTTCGTTCCAAGGAGGTATTTAACTTTAACTGCCAGATTAACATATTTTGGATTTGTAACAGTCTGCACTATGAAGTCACCAATTATGAGCACTTTATTGTTCTCAGCCTTGATAGGCACTTTGCTGAGCACTGAGAATCTAATCTTAGTCTGAATGAGTTAGGTGTCGAGGGTCTAAATTTTGATTTCTTACACCCCTGTTTCATTATTAACCATTCACCCTCTGGCTTAATTGGTACTTAGTACAATTAAACACAAAGGAATAATACTATTACACAGCATGATGGTTCTGAGTAGAACAGTGGCGTAGCTGGAGGGGGCGGTTCGCCCTGGGCAGCACATTTTTGGGGGCGGCATTATTGGCCACAAGGCTCAGTACAATTTGTGTGTAAGCAGCAGGGTTCGGAAAAATGTATGAAACACCAGAATGACCTGCATACACCAAAGAGCCTCAACCTCCTTGAGAAATAGAGGCAAGTCTGACTCCTCTTGTATGCAGACTGCATATTGGCACTCCACTCAGACTGGAGCCTGGTATTTGTATGTCTTCTCCACCTCCACATCTTCACCATCAGTGAATTCCAAGGGTAGAGTGAGCTTGACCCTGGTTATGTCTATGATTATCTACTTTAGAACCAGTGTAAAAATACCAAACCTTTTGTTATTTTTTTCAAAAGATACACTTTTAAAGATCTTAACTGTCTTACATATCATACAAATAGGCTTCCCTCCATCCTGTAACTGAAATAGCCCTTTATAGCAAGTCCTTTATATATAAAAAAGAAAGGGAATATAACAGGTTGTGCCTGCGTTTTTGGGAAAATGAAATGCCAGTTTTTTTTTGTTAACAGCAAATACAATGACCAGATTTTTATCCCATTTTAGTTCACTTTTGGAAGAAAAATTCTGAAAAAATAAAAATCCAACAAACAATATAAAAAGATTGCTTTTTTTCCCACACAATTCCTGGTATGTATTATAAAGGGCCCATATTTCAAAAACGGTGAACTTCCCCTTTAAAGACAGAGTCGCAATGGTCAAAGAGGTAATCAGCCGCAAAATAGAGCTATTATCTAAGCTTATGAATAGGCGAGACTGAAGAATATGATCATTAAGGTTGTAGTTTGCAGCATACAAATACATTGTGCTTCCAATTCAAAGTTAATTTTATTGTATGAATCTGTTTACAGGAGTATTCACCAATTTATACAGCAGTTACACATAAAAATTGATTTGCATCCAAGTAGTGTTATTTATAGTCTTTATTTTCCTCAAGTAAGCAGCCTTTTTAGGTTATCTTAGTATAAGATTCACTGAACATAATACTAGAAAATGCAAATTGCATAATATAATTACAAAAGTTGTTCTTGTGTTCCATTTTTAATATCAGTCAATTTACAACATAGCTGAATATGTAATTACTTGGGTCACCATCATTGTCATAACAATAAACTTAAATACTGTAAGTGGGATATCAACAAATGAATGTTTAAAATAAAAGCAAAAAGAAATTTGTTTTGTCAAATGTGACTGATCTAATTTTGAATCAACTCTGGTTAAATATAACTTTTTAATAAAACAGCCAAAATGATTTAATTCCATAATTGCTCTTCTTTGATTTGACCTTAATGATCTTACTGTAAGTACCTCCAGATGCAGAAGTTAATCATTACTGGAGTGTGTTGAAGATGCTCATATACCATGTTTATTGAGAAATTTCAGACTCTGTTTCTGTGTACATTTAGAGTACTCAATTTAGTGTATTCTCACTATTATGCATTCATCCTAAAACAATTTATTACAAAAAAAATAATGATATAAAATGCATGTTATATATATATATATATATATATATATATATATATATATATATATATATATACAGTGGTGTGAAAAACTATTTGCCCCCTTCCTGATTTCTTATTCTTTTGCATGTTTGTCACACAAAATGTTTCTGATCATCAAACACATTTAACCATTAGTCAAATATAACACAAGTAAACACAAAATGCAGTTTTAAATGATGGTTTTAATTATTTAGGGAGAAAAAATCCAAACCTACATGGCCCTGTGTGAAAAGTAATTGCCCCTGAACCTAATAACTGTTTGGGCCACCCTTAGCAGCAATAACTGCAATCAAGTGTTTGCGATAACTTGCAATGAGTCTTTTACAGCTCTGGAGGAATTTTGGCCCACTCATCTCTGCAGAATTGTTGTAATTCAGCTTTATTTGAGGGTCTTCTAGCATGAACCGCCTTTTTAAGGTCATGCCATACAATCTCAATTGGATTCTGGTCAGGACTTTGACTAGGCCACTCCAAAGCCTTCATTTTGCTTTTCTTCAGCCATTCAGAGGTGGATTTGCTGGTGTGTTTTGCGTCATTGTCCTGTTGCAGCACCCAAGATCGCTTCAGCTTGAGTTGACGAACAGATGGCCAGACATTCTCCTTCAGGATTTTTTGGTAGACAGTAGAATTCATGGTTCCATCTATCACAGCAAGCCTTCCAGGTCCTGAAGCAGCAAAACAACCCCAGACCATCACACTACCACCACCATATTTTACTGTTGGTATGATGTTCTTTTAATGAAATGCTGTGTTCCTTTTACGCCAGATGTAACGGGACATTTGCCTTCCAAAAATTTCAACTTTTATCTCATCAGTCCACAAGGTATTTTCCCAAAAGTCTTGGCAATCATTGAGATGTTTCTTAGCAAAATTGAGACGAGCCCTAATGTTCTTTTTGCTTAACAGTGGTTTGCGTCTTGGAAATCTGCCATGCAGGCCGTTTTGCCCAGTCTCTTTCTTATGGTGGAGTCGTGAACACTGACCTTAATTGAGGCAAGTGAGGCCTGCAGTTCTTTAGACGTTGTCCTGGGGTCTTTGTGACCTCTCGGATGAGTCGCCTCTGCGCTCTTGGGGTAATTTTTTTCGGCCGGCCACTCCTGGGAAGGTTCACCACTGTTCCATGTTTTTGCCATTTGTGGATAATGTCTCTCACTGTGGTTCACTGGAGTCCCAAAGCTTTAGAAATGGCTTTATAACCTTTACCAGACTGATAGATCTCAATTACTTCTGTTCTCATTTGTTCCTGAATTTCTTTGGATCTTGGCATGATGTCTAGCTTTTGAGGTGCTTTTGGTCTACTTCTCTGTGTCAGGCAGCTCCTATTTAAGTGATTTCTTGATTGAAACAGGTGTGGCAGTAATCAGGCCTGGGAGTGGCTACGGAAATTGAACTCAGGTGTGATACACCACAGTTAGGTTATTTTTGAACAAGGGGGCAATTACTTTTTCACACAGGCCCATGTAGGTTTGGATTCTTTTTCTCCCTAAATAATAAAAACCATCATTTAAAAACTGCATTTTGTGTTTACTTGTGTTATATTTGACTAATGGTTAAATGTGTTTGATGATCAGAAACATTTTGTGTGACAAACATGCAAAAGAATAAGAAATCAGGAAGGGGCAAATAGTTTTTCACACCACTGTATATATATATATATATATATATATATATGAATTTCTCCTGTTGATGTAAGTTGAGATAGCAGTCTAAGCAATCTATAGGAAACGGTCAGGTTCTTATGAATGGTCTCTAGTCTTCCCAGGATAGTTCAAAGTCATCACCAGACCATCTGACACGTATCTCTGTTTAGTGTACCCTCTTCATCAGATTCCCTATCTAGTTGGACTGATCTCTTTCATCTGCAGCATCAGTGCCTCTACTTTAAAATCTTTCCCTCCTTTTCTGGAGAGTCCTGAGAACCCCATTTGGTTAATTTTGGTCACTCCTTGTAACAACAGATGAGGATGATGTTGTAGATCAGGTCTATCCAATTACAAATTCAGTTGGGCCAGATTTTCAAACTAATAAATTTAGCTGGCCAGCAGTTTATCCCAGCCAAGACCCCCAAGCTGCCAGATGGAGCCCTCCCTGCAACGTGGAGATGCCCCGAATTCCAGCAGTGCATCGTGGACTTTGGAGTTTTAATGCACAGCCCTGCTGGAGAACGTCGGGGCCACCAGGGGACACTGCAGGGAGGCACAGAGACATTTATTTTCCATACATTCCATTCCGGGTTGAAGAAAAAAAGAGTTTTGATCTGACCTGGAAGTGATAAGAATCACATGGACTGAGAGATCAGAAACACTTCCAGGTCAGGAACTATAAAAGGATTATGGGAAACCCAGCGGGTTGAGCTGAGTTGGGAGGAAGGGTGACTGAGCTTCTGGGAGGTGTGGAGGATTATTGTTTTTTTGAAAATTGTGTATTGGATTATTGATTTATCGTATCCTTTGGAGGTGGAGGTGCTTTGTGCACACTTATTAAAAGAAATTAAAATATTTCTGACTTTTATCTGGTGTCTGGCGTCTGGTCTGAGGGTTCAAGGGGGCGACAGCGCCCCCTACTGTCACAATTGGCATAGTCGGCAGGATCAAAGTTCCAGGATGTCAGAGGGACAAGACCTAAATGCTGTACTGAACAGCTTGAATTACAACAGGTCAAAATATAGCTGGGAGATACTAGGACCAGATTGGCTGAGTCAGATGGCTACAGCCAGATGTAAATAGTGCCCAACAATTTCTATAGCACAGCCTACCTGGATGACATTGTCATCTATTCCGGCACATGGAAGGATCATGTACAGCATGTGTTGCCAAGGCAAAACTTCGTATCAACCCAAAGAAATGCTTCTTTGGCTTGAATGAAGCCAAATATTTAGGCTATCTAGTGGGGAGTGGAACAGTACAACCACAGTGTTCCAAAATTAGTAAATTTAGTAAATTGGCCCCGTCCAATTAATAAGAGGCAGGTGCAACCTTTCTTGGGACTAGCGAGTTACTATCGTTGTTTTGTTCCTCGTTTTTCTGAGAGGGCTACTCCTCTAACTAATCTAACAAAGAAAAAGGCTCCTATTAAACTGGTATGGGACAATAATACTGAAGCTGCATTTTGTGACTTAAAGTTGGCCCTGACATCAGCACCTATTTTGAAATCACCTAACTTTTCTTATCCTTTTATCCTCCAGACTGATGCATCGGACACAGGATTGGGTGCCCTGTTAAGCCAATGCATTGATGGTGCTGAACACCCCATGTTATACCTCAGCCGGAAACTGTTGGATTGGGAGAACCGGTATGCAGAAGTGGAACGGGAGGCACTAGCGATCAAGTGGGCTGTGACACAACTTCGGTACTAACGTTTGGGACGGGAGATTACTCTGGTAATGGTTACAGCGGATGGCTCTGAATTGGGAAACTAACCCTCGTGTCACCAGGTGGTTTCTGGAACTTCAGCCTTATAGGTTCAGAGTCACTTATTGTTGGGGTTCTCTTTAGGCCAATCCTGATGCCCTCTTCCATACCTTCGACCTCTCTGTGCAGGCTGTCTGACCCAATGGGTCTGACCTGAGGGGTCATGTTACACACGCGTGCTTCGGAGACAGTCAACAAGCCCAAAGATGAGCAAATACGTAACAGATGGGGGGTTATTGTATGGTAGTAATGCTTCTCTTTCTGACCCTACAGAACTTAAGAAGAAAAATGAATCAATCCTACCATCCACAAACAATAATCCAGAAGATGGTTCATTATCCACTTCCTCATCAACAACATCACTTCCGGTCCCTTCCCGATGACGTCACTTCCGGCCTCCGATGATGACGTGACGTCCGGTCCCTTCCTGATGACGTCACTTCCGGTTTCCGATGATGACGTCACTTCCGATTACTCATTTCCTGCAGCCATTTTGTTCTCTGTATAAAAGCCATCCACTTTCCATCTGTAATGGTTGAATGTCTGACAATCATTTATCATCTTGACCATCAAATCTCAAAGAGATTATACAGGGCAATTCCCCAACACTTAATATTGGATTTTGTGGAGTTATTTTCTCACACTGGGCTAGAAATTTTCATTAGCCAGTAAGCAGCAGGTAATGACAAATTTTAAACCAAAACAAATTAATATACTGAAAAAAAAGCAATGTGTATTAATTGTGCAGATCAAAAGTGCATAAAAAACAATAAAAAAAGCTACGACTGAACACAATCCGAGGTAGTAGCAATACTTTTTTCACTTTGGAAATAAAAAAATAAACAAGTTGGTCATATCTGAGCTAGGCACATCTCAAAATGCATGACAAAAACAGTGCACCATATTAGCAATAAAAGTCATTTCTCTTTTGAAATAAACATTTTAATCACATCTGACCCAGACACATCTCCAAGTGCATAAAATAAAAAATGTGCACAGTATTAGTAATAACTGCACAGTACTAGCAATAACATTTGTTTACCTTTACAAATAAAATAAATATTTTGGTCATATATGACCCAAGCACATCATATAGTGGATTTAGCAGAATAAAAAAGAACTATCAACGTTATCAAAACTATCAGTGCACAAACCCATAACAAGTGATAATAGTAACTAACATACATGAATACAATGTCTACTGCATACTGAGGGAACATAGGTTCATTTTAAATCATCATGTGTGTTATTAGCAGTGCCTCTTTTGTAAACAAAAAGGTGGAGGTACACATACTTTGCTTATGGATAAAGTTTAAGGTACCTTGAAGCTATATAGAGGCTGAGAGTCCTAGGGCTACATGTTTTGTCTATTTGATGAAAAACAATGTTTAAAATTTGAAATTGACAAGTCGTCAAGTATAATAATAATTATTTACATTTATATAGTGCTTTACTTGCTACTCAAAGTGCTTAGCAAACTACACACAGGGAGGACCTGAGACATGAACCCATGATCTCCTTATTGCACCTGCATAGGTGTACTGCACTACAAAAAATATGTTTGATAGTTTAAAATCACAAACAAAGATTTTTCAGTAAATTGAAGAATATGTATATTATGCATATATAGAATATATATTATCAGGTTAATAATGAGCTCTACATTCTACAAAAAAAGGCTGTTATGTAGTTCTGCAAAGCAACTAGTGCTTAATTTGCATTTGCATTTTAAAGCAAATTCCAAAGATTTTGCATGTTTTCATCAAATGCAGTCCTAATTCATTTTTTGCTTTGAATGTCAATGACTGATCATTGTCCTGGTAACAACCATGAATCCACAGGGTCGAAGGTTGTGAGTGGTGGGCCAACCAATCATATGAAGAGAAGTATGGAGACAGTGCTTGTCATTAATTAGGCTTGCTTTGGAGTAACAATTAGATTCATTTGCGAAAACCCACATTCATACTCACTTGGTGAAACTGGAATACAACTAAGACTTAGCACACAGTTGATTAAAGGATCATTTAATATGTAGTTGATGTCAACATACTGGCATGTACCGTCACAACAAAAAAATATCACTGTATCATAGACTTCTACCACCACTTCTAGATACACAATGCACTGTGCTTTGCGGGATGAATGTTGCTAGACTACACAAAGTGTTGCATTCATGGTCCATACTACTGTTGGAATTTATGTAAGAATATCTGAAGGCTCATGAAATATGTTTTTCTTGGTTTTTCTCTGCGTTTCTGGCAAGACCATGGAATGGGCTATTCAGATATTGCTTCTCATCCAAATGTGGCCCACAGGCCACCATTTCAATAGGCTGATTGCAGATGAACAAGTAATAGCTTTTTGTGAGAATTTAACTGCGGCTTCATAGTTATTGTATGAAACATTACCTGCAAAACTGCCACCAATTCATAAACCCAGAGTCAGTCTTACATTTGGTCTGTCCTTGCCATGGGCATTGCCAGGAATTCATTTTAAAGAAATAAGAAAGTACATAAATTGTAATTCTGTCTATTATCAATCAGTTGTAACTATCATAAAATACATTTCGGGGAGGAGAGTTCAAGCCCAAAATACCCATCTAGGTATGCCTGTGAACCTAGCTTATTAAAAAGACTCCTGATGTTTACAATTCTATTATTGGGAAAGCTACGTGCCAGTCACCTACAAGCAGTTAGCTACTTCTAGGAGAATACCATGGCTTCAGATGAGGAGGGGCTAATTTGAATAATTTATTCATATTGGCATGTAGACTTTCAATTGTGTACCATGATCACAGTCAGATGAGGCCAAAACATCTAGATCATCCATAAAACAGAGATATATCATCTTTATATCTAGTCATTGAACCTTGGATACTGTACTATACATAAATGCTCAATCCATGAAAATTATAAAAAGAATGGGAGATAATACACACCCTTGAGGAAAATTCACCATAATCAGTTTTGAGTTAATAAGAAGAATAAGAAGAATGTAAATAAAGCTCATGCTTCCCACAAGTAATAGTCTAAACCAGTTTACTGTAATACTGATGACTAACATAAACCAAAACACTGATGAGATATAAAATTGATTTCTGCCTGTGTGCCGTCCTACTAAATAGCTTTACCATTTGTGGACAATAGGGAGCTGAGCAGTACCCAAAACTCAAGACACAATTGCACCGACATGATTCCCGGTATAAGTAAAGGCTTTTAATTAACACAAATTATGTTAACAAGGTTTCTTTCTTCACCACTATGTATTACAATAAACTTGTTAATCTTTTCCCCTTCACTCCTCCAGGAAAGTTTTGTCCTTCCTTCTAGCTCACTCAGGTGAAGCAGAACCATCTCCCTTTTACCAGACTCAGGAGTACAGTGGAACCTCGGTTCACGAACGTCTCGGTTCACGTACAACTCGGTTCACGGCCAAAAAGTTTGCCAAACTTTTGCCTCGGTTCACAACCACACACTCGGTACACAAACAAGCCAGTTTCCCTTTTGGTTTGTGCGCATGTGTTGCATTGTTCTCGGTCAGACTGTCTGCCTGCTGCAGAGAGAGAGAGAGCGAGCGAGCCGTGTGCCTGCTGGGGAGGGGGAGATTGCTGCACATGTTTGCCTGCCTGCCTGCCTGTGCCGGGGGTGGAGTTGGGGGATGGTTCGCGTGCACGTACTGCCTGCCTTCTGCCAAAGGGGGGGTGGGATACAGCTGTAACAGCTCCCTGTTTATTGTTCTCAGTCAGACGTGCGTGCTTTACCTGCACTCTCTTTGTGCTCTACAGTATTTTGTGTGCTTTTGCAGTTAACTATGGCTTCTAAGCAAGTGAAAAGTGGTGAGAAGAAAGTTTTGAAGAAAATTGAAATCAAAGTAAGAAAAAAAATTATTGAAAAGTTTGAGCATGGCGTTCGTGTTTCTGATCTTGCCGACGAGTACAAGAAGTCAAAATCTACGATTTCGACTATTCTAAAGCAGAAAGAATCTTTTAAAGCAGCTGATATTGCAAAAGGAGTTACAGCGTTAACCAGGCAGAGGCTTCAAGTGCTGGAAGAGGTGGAAAAACTGTTTACCAGTTTACTCATTTACCAATTTGAGAACCCTCGTTCTTTCAAGCAGCACAATGTAAACAAAGCCAGACTGCCAGTAATGTGGAGGGCTAACACAAAGGGCTGGGTCACAAGAACTTTCTTTTTGGAATGGCTGCATGAGGCTTTCGCTCCCACTAGCTTAAAACACCAGAAACCAAAGAAATCACAAGAGAGAAAACACCTGAAGGAAAACACTTCATGCCAGAACTCGACTCATGCAAGGATTTTTCAAAAGTTAATTTTTCAGTTCGTAGCGTGAATTGTTGCAATGTTACTTTTCTCTTTTTTCAAATGTTTGCTTTTTTCCCTGTGCTTAAAACTCATTAAAGTGTTTACAGATGGATTTGTTCATAACGTGATTAGTGGCAATGTTACTTTTCTCTTTGTTCTAATGTTCCTTTTTTTCCACTGTGCTTAAAACTCATTCTAAAAAAAGTGTTTACAGCGATTGGGCTGTAAGGCTATTAGCATGAACTCACATCTCCTTTCAATTATCTCCCCTTCGGAGACCATTCAGACTCTGCACAAGAGACATGATGTAAGGCATTTGCTAGGCATTCCAAGAACACTGGAATACTACACAACCCATTTGGACCTGCTGGGTCTGTTCAGCAAATGAATTGTCTCTCAATTTATCATCAATAAGTAAAGAGCTGCAAATTCAGCAACTCTTTAACTTAGTGCTAGAACATATAGCCTCAGACTTGATGACACAATTACAATGTTGATTACTGATCTTTTGCCCATGGCACTCGGATACCAGGAACACTTTTGAAAAGTCCTGTGTTTACTCACACTGTCTGTTTATTGATGACTAAAAGACAGATTAAATAACGATTCAACATTCTGATTCAGATGAGTTAGACTATTCCTTCTAATCACACCAGTTCAAACATTTTCATCGCTTCTCAGATGTCCGGTGTTGTTTACTGGTTGGATTGCTTATCAGCAGGTAGTAACATTTTTGGGGACTCCATCTGCCACCTCTAAGAAGGCACATTGACTGCAGACACATTTCATGTACACATAAACCAGGTAATATTTTGTGAGTGAGAGCAAAACTACACTCAGTAAAGATATCTAGGATCAGAACCAAAAAAGGAAGTTTGACTATTTCTACTTAGTACTTTTCAATTTCCCACGCAGGCTGCAGTTCATTTCCTTTATATGAATTAAGTAACATCCTATTTACTAAGACCCAGTTTCAACTGTTAAGGACTAATTCATCTCTGTTTCACAAACCTATCACCTGATAAGAATGTTTCCTAAAACCCAACCTAACAGCTTATGTATGCTAAAGTTAGACAGTTTTTTGCTACTAAGCCCAACATAGCTGTGTGGGCCACCAGTTATTCTTGATCTGAGCATAGGTCTTTTAGTTTTTAGAAATTAAGTTTATCCAAGACAGCATTTCAATGCCTTGATATTTTGCATTTCTTCAGTACAGAGTATTTGTGTGGGTTGAATCCATGTCATCCATTTGGAAAATAACCTTGAAATGTACATAAAACATGTTAGTAAAAATGTGAAAAAATAAACTTGGCAAAGCAACTGAAAGGCAGAGGAAAAGATTATAACAATACAGAGACAAAATGGACAAAAATAAAATTGTCACTTTTTTAAATTGGTTGTGAAATGTGTCATTTAATACTATGTATGAACTCCCAATGAATGAAATCTATACACCTGCAACAAGAACTGAAAAAATAAACAGTCATGCTTTAATGTATGCAAATAGCATTAACTCTTCATTTATAATTATTTCCTTTCATACAAAAAAGAAAAAAACTTGGAATAAAAAAAACACAAGAAATAATAGATAACATTTACATCTTCAGAAGCACCATTTATGTGGAAGAAAAATACAAATATCCTTATGCCAGTGAGGAAATCATACTTGAATTCTATTTCCCATCTCTAGCTAAAGTTAACATTTTGATTGTCAGAATGACTGAAAAGTACATTTTTGTAAGACAGTTTGTAATAATTTCTCCTGATTGAAATGCATAATGGTGTAGTAGTTAGCACTGTTGCCTCACAGTTCCTTGCTAAATCCCAACCGTTGTTGCTGTATGTGCAGAGTTTGCATATTTTCACATAAGGTGGAGTGGTGGCTCTGAGGCTAGGGATATGAAATTGGAAGGTTGCCTGTTCAAATCCCGTAAATGCCAGAAGTGATTCCACTCCATTGGATCCTCGAGCATTGTGTTGAGTAGCACCAGAAAAGAGGAAGTGGAGCAGAAATTATAAAAAGTGAGACGGTCTTTGGAAGACAGAGTGTTGAAGATAAATAGAAAAAAGACAGAATATATGAGGTTTAACTATGATCAGTGGTAGCCTGAGTTGGAAAACTGGATTCAGAGATAACCCATAGAGTACAGTGCAGATGGAACAATTGGAAGAAGGTATCAGGAGTATTGTGTGATTGAAGAATTAAGGCGAAGGTTAAAGGTAAGATTTTAAAGACAATGGTAAGACCAGCAACAATATATGGAGCTGAGACATGGGCAGGGAAGGGAGCAGAGGAGAAAAAGTTAGATGTCGCAGAAATGAGAATGTTGCTGTGGGGCACTTTGCACCACCTTTTGAATGTGTGTATTCTCATCTTTCTGGCTCATTCTTAAATATGTTATAAACTGCTCTGGGTGCAAGTGAAAGATGCCAAAGGACACGGACCAACCAGGACTGCAAATGCATTATGATGTCTTACAGAATTCCAAGAACTATCAACTTTTTACAGATCCTTTATCTGTTGACAGGTTTTAGAAGCAATGAAGAATACATCATTCTGTATCCTGCTCTTCCTGCTGGCCTGTATCAGAAACTACACCAATACACTTGGTGAAAAATAACAAAATACTGACTTCACTACCTTAATATATGAAAAATCTATTAGATTTTTTATTTAAATTCAAGCTCTGTTTGAAGGAAACTCCAATCTCAGTTTCTCTTCTAACTAACTACATTTAGCAGCACTAAGTGCACTTCAGCAACCCAATTCTGAGCAATTTTGTAGCATAATTCTATGCCGCCACTGCAGTCCAACTCTGAATGATCAATTAATTGCATATTAAGCAGCACTGATGTTCTCACTGTGACGCTGCCAGTGGTTTTAGTGACTTTAAACCAAGCTCCAAGAGGCCAAATTGTTGCCCGATAGTGCTCAGTCAGTAGCATTATTCATAGTAGTTAGAACGACAGGGATTTTTTTCAAACAAATGAAATATATATATATATATATATATATATATATATACACACATATATACATATTGTTACACATGTGTGATTAGGAGGCAGTCAAAAATCTCAAAGGTGAGTGAAACATCACAAGAGGAAGGATTGTCACGTGGTACTTACCTGAACCTCTTCTCTCAACAAGAAAACCGAAAAAAAATAATCACGGCTATTTCCGGGCTTCAAAATGGCCACCGTGACTTCAATTCCAGTGACTCCATGTGGCATCACTTCCGGCTCTCACCATGGACATCACTTCTGGTTCCTCCACCATGACGCCGTTTCTGACTCTCGAATTCTGCGTCTCGTCCTGCCAATCATTTCCTGTTCCCATAATCCACTGTACTATAAAAACTCCATTTTGTCAACTCCACTGTCATCTGTTACATTATATGTACTTTTGATCCTGTTTTGCATTTTTTTGATCTAATTTATTCGCAAGACAATATACAGGGACGGTCCCCAAAACTTTTATCTTTGTGGAGATTCCTTTTTTGTGGCATTTATCTTCCACAATATATATATATATATATATATATATATATATATATATATATATATATATAAATTTATAAATGAAAAAGAAAAAAAAACACAGAGAAACAGGAATAAGACAATTCAAAGATAAACACACTCCTCATTTGGAGAAACAATATTATGCAGAGTCAAGAGAAATAACTCTAAAGCACCTGCATGACAAACTATAGGGGGCATCATGTCACAGCCAAACCTAAACACAAAATGAAACAAGGAGACTAAGGTCACTGACCACCAGACATCCAGTAACTGAAAAAACTGGTGATCAAAGTCATGTTCTGATGTTCGGACCAGGGTTTACATTTATAAAACCTGTATGCACATTATGAGCCTCTTTTTGACTTTCTACACAGAAGTTTTTGATTTATAAAAGATAGCTTGAAGAGAGAACTTGCGTGAATATACCAGCAACTCTGACATGATGACTCACTTGATCAAGTAGGGAAATGCAGCCAAACCAGCAAAATGAAGACTCACAATTATGACAATTCTTATGACTGAGGTGTTATTGTAATGTGACAAACATATTAAACCTTAAAAGTGATAAATATAATGTATAAGAACTCTATTATAGTTACCTTTTAAGTAGGCCAATTCTATGTGTTTGCACTGAGGAGCTTTTTGGGTTTTTCGTCAGTTTATATCAGCTACATGTTGTCACGTCTCATGGAAATGGCCAGCTGGTCAGGAATAACTCAGTTGAAATTCATTCCATTGTGCCCATTCTGCTGGAAGCCATTAACCAGCCAATGAAGCACTACATTCAGTTTTCATATGGTATAAACCATAAAAATTTTTGTCAGCATAAAAAGGTAATCTGCAGCAGTGCCCATTTTTCATAACATTATTTGAGCACTTTACTGCACTCATATTGCAATAAGAATGTATAGTAAGAATGAAACTGCTTTAGTTAACTGTAAGCAGTAATATTCCTTTAACACACAAGTCATCTGTGATGCCAAGATGAGACTGACAAATGTTCTGGTTTGGTGGCCAGACAGCCTGTGTACAGAAACAATCCTCAAGTCCCTGCTGGACTATTTACTGGAAATACTAGTAAGATGATGACTTTTGGATCAAAGATTGTTTTAATTAATTAATATTTGAATCAAGGTTCATACAAATCATTATCATTCATTTTGTCTATAGAAAATAACAGAAAGAAAGTTTATTATGAATAATGTTATGGAGATCACCTTCACTTTGCATACCACTGAAAGAATATAACATGTTTTGCCTAACTGAAAAGCCTAATTCATATAAACAGTTTTATTTTCACCATCACAAAAATGTAAAATGTGAAAATACTGGCATTGTGCTCTACAAATCATCAACAATGTATATAAGTATGAAGAAAGATTACTTATTATTCCTGTGCTAAAAATGGAATATCTAATAATTGAAGTTTAAAGTTGAAAAATGCAGTGAAATTATTAGCCAATGGTATAAATTAGTTAAATTATCCCTTAAGCTCCTCTGCTTTATATGTCTTGAATTTGTCCAGTATTACTCAATTACTAATTTGCATTAGCTTATTTCTGTCCTTGAGAAAATGTTATTCAATTAAAACAATATAATGATTATTTTTGTGTACCTGTATAACGATCAGGTCTAAATGAAATTATATTTTGAAATGCTGAAACACAAAGCTACACATGGCAATAAGTTAGCTGAACTTTCGAGTGTGTACTCATTGTTATATTATACAGAAGTAAAATACTGTCTGGTTCTAAAAGATGAGATTTCAGTTAGTTCATCCAGTCACATATTTTTTGAGCAAATAGCCCAAAATATTTAAATAAAAGCAAAGCTTTCAAAATCATCTACAATGCTTCAAATGTTTTTTTTAATTAAGACTTTAAAAAATGTGCTCCATCTAAATAAATAAAAGCTCCTTTAAATTATTTAAAATAGTTTCCAAATGAAGATATGCTTTTTCTTTTCAAAATGAGTTATTCTTGTGCTCCAATTTTTCAGTATCTCTTCAGGATCTTATTATAATTAATTACAGTATTTTGTCACATACCTCAAAAAAGACATCTTATGTAATCATTTTACATGTATTGAAGAACATTTTTTGCATTAAAAAGAATGTACCGTGGAGAATTTTAGATGGTATTGTGGCTTTTTTTTATCCTTGACCAAACAGAAAATGGTTTTAGAGCTAAACATAGCTCACTTCTTGCTATTACAAATTTATGCTATTCATTTGAAAACACTTAATACCAATGATGTGTTTAATCTCTGATCCAGGAAGCCATCAAATTTCTATTTTAATTGGCTGAACATTGTTTTTTTTTCTTTTTTAGATTTCAGTTCTGCCTCATTAAATATACCAAAGCACACACTCTTTTCCATGTTTCACTGGAAATGTCAAATGCTGTAGCATTAATGAATTGGAACATAAGGAGTATACAGTATTTGGGCAGTGTTGTTCACCTACATATGTTGTGTTTCACCATCATCTGAGATTTGGGTAGTTTTATGGTAAGACATGACAGTTATCTTGAGCTTTGCTTTCTTTAAACCTTAAATTAGTGGATAGACAACTGTAGTGAGCACAGACAAATTTGTATAGTAGGGTATTTTGCCTGCCAGGCATTACCAGTTTAAAGAAAAACATTTTAGGCGTAATGTAAAAATGACTTACACTTAATAATAATAAAAAAAACACATACCTTTTTAAACTGTCAAAGTGCAGGGGTTTATCAGACCATGCTATATGGTGCCAGCAGTCAGGTAGGTATGTGTTCAGAATAGGACTGCCATTAACAAAGTAAGAAGCGTGGATCATTTAGTTTAGTTCAGGCATTCATGCATTAGTTAGAAGAGGATCCCAAGATAAAAGTACAAGGAAAGTAACCTACTTTCTGAAGACCATATTGGCTTGCCCAACAGAAGTTCACCAGGGGTGCACTCATACTCACTTGCACTCTCGCGAGCCAGCATTCATTTTATTACAGGCCTTGTTGGAATTGAGCATAGAACGGTGTCAGTCACTACTGGAAAAAGAAGCGGATAACACAGGATTGCCTAAGAATTTTGGTTCTTAGTATAAAAGGCATTTCGTGGTTCTGGGGGTGGTCTCATTTAACTCAGTCGTTTGGTGTAGCTGATTTTCAAAGTTAACCAAGCAGAGAAGCCTGTTCCCTATTTTGTATATGTTTTCTTTTTTGTATATAAATGCATATAGATACCTCCTACTAGTAGTATTGTTTTGGTGGATTTATTTATATAGTTTGGGTTTGTGGTGAATTTTTTTTTCTTTTTGTGTATACACTGTTTCTCTTCTTGTAAATATCTTTGGAGTCATGGAAAGGACTGTGTTTTGGATAGATTCTTCCTAACTACATTTTTACTTAGGAAGATTACTGTTTTTTTGTTTATATACATTTTTGTCTTTGATTATTTTCATTTTGGGACTGGCAAAAACCACCTTAATATTATTTGTTTTTGATCCAGACTTTGCTTTTGTATTTTTTGCACCTGTAAAAAAAAAACACTATTGCTTTTGTACATACCTTCTTTTTATGTAAATGTGTCCATGTCTGATATCTTTTAAGTCTGATTCCGGTCAGTGTCAAACTACAAGAAGCACAGTGTAAAGTCTGGTGCCAACCTTGGCACTACACAGGATGTCACAGATAGACACCAGTTACTACTGTCATGTTAGTAGTCTATTAGGAAAACCTTTTTATTTAATAAAGTCTTTTATCAAAAGCAACTTACAAGGGGTGAAATCTAGTGGAGTAACCGTCTGTCAGGATGAGTATGGCTACATGAGACACACAGTAGGTTACCTATACAAGTAAAACTATGAAGGAAAACATGAAGTATGTGAGTAGTCAGAACTTCTATAGACAATAGTAAAAGCCATCAGCCAAATGAGCTACAATACAATATACAGTAGATGGAACTTTGCTGATTTATTCCATTACATAATTCCTAATGAAAACTGCATTAATAAGTTATTACTGTAGGTAGATAGAGGAGAGTCTCCAGAATTTTTTCTTGAAAAGGCAAGAAACTCCACACAAGGGATGAAGGTAGGCTACTTATTCCACTAGTGAGTCTATTATCATTTGCTATTGCCTTGATAATGATGTTTTGGAAGAGGACAAGGCTAGTTTGATCTTGGGTGAATTTATTTAGGAATGACTGTCTATAGAGGACTGCAAGGAGCTTTAGATCAGAATTCTTCACGGAGATTCTGTGATAATTCAATTAGTCAGGTGGTTCTTTTGTCTTTTTAAGACAAGGGTGATCAATGCCAAATTGACTGAGGGGTTTAAATTAGAGGATTACACAGCAGAATTTAGTGTATTTATTTAAGGGGGTGCTAGTTAATTCCAAAAGGCAGAGAGGAACTCTGGAGGCAAACCATTACAGAATTATTAAGTTATTTTATTACGGCTACAAATACTCAAATGAGCTTCTGCTGCTGTTACAAACATAGGCTTAAATTTTCTACAAATGAGCAGTGAAAAAGAAAATTTAGGAACATCACTTTAACAAATGCTTAACAATCTTCACTTTTTCTAGAATATTTTAACTCATTATAAAAAAGATCAGTATATGTAGATAGAAACACATTTTACTCTTGGATTGCCACTTTTTTCATAGTCATTTACAGTATTTATCTACTACAAAGAGAAGAAAAAGAATATATGGACACCATATATACCGTATAAATGGTGCGTACACACAAAAATGTTACATATGAACGTTTCCACGTTCAAATCACGATGTTTAAAACCTAAACTTGGTGTAAAGCCATGCACATTTCCACGGTAGCTCATACCCTGTCGTACGCAAGTTCTCTGCTCGGTTTTGCACACTGGCGACACCCAGCGTCAAAGCAGTGCTACTGTTCCTGTGTGGTTATCCTTTCTTTTTTAGATCCACATCCCTGATGCGGCTTTATAAATACACTGAAATTAACCACATATTGTTTATTAGTTTAATGCATCTGATTGTAATTAACCTGTAACAATATAATGGTCCACAGAATGGTCAAACTATTCCACATACCATAACTGCTTTAACGTTGTTACTCTCACTGCACCTCAGATCCCATATCGGATCATCTTTTTCCATATTACTCTCACTGCACCACTCGGAGTATTTATATCATTGTATCTGAGTGTGAATCACAGCTGTACAGCAACTGATCGGAAAGAGAATTATCGGTATACAACATCAAGCACACACTGCCTCAGCCATGCTGTCTATTGAACTGCTCTCATATGACAAATGCTTCAGAGCCTTTCTTGTACTGACCTCGCAGTTCGGAAACAGTTTCATCCCAAGAACTCTAAATGCACTCAATCAGTCCATGAAGTGCTCCTTGAAGAACTGTTTGTACTTATAAGTACAATCACCTCACTGTAAACTTGCACTACAGTTATAATATTGCAACCTGACCCACTTTATAAAGCGCATATTTATGTATGATGCCAATATCATTTTTAAGATGAAATGCAGCAAAATATGTTTATTATATTATACAGATAAAACTTTAACTCCTCGGTGCCACAGCGCTAGCGAGCCAGTCGCACTCCGTTCACGGATTGTTCCTGCCTCGCTCTGTTCTTGCTGGTGCTGATGCGACACTGGAAGAATAGATATATAGAATAATTAAACATGTACTATGAAGATATTTCGATGTTCCTTAAAGGTTTTGAAGAATTGCCATTTTAAGCTTACAGATGGCTTAACGTCTATTACAGAGCTGATTGTGTGGCGATTGGGTATTTGGAGAAAAAAAAGTAAGGACAGGAATTGGAGGTTAGTACGTTTGAAAGAGACAGTACTGCTACAATAAAGTATTTCATTGAAGGTAGCACACGGCGCAGCAAGTTTCTTGCGGGAGACATGAACAATCACTGCATCACTGTGTTCCCACGTTTAACATGTTTTAACTCCTATCTTCATGAAAATGATATAACATATACTGTAGATCTTGGTATTTTAATTATTTAGAGAGCTGTAATATCATGAATGTAATGGATTCTGTGTCCTGTCAAAGGAAGAGAAAGCCCAGAAGCACGTAGTGATTCACACACATACAGCACATAGAAGATCAAATACAAAACAAAGCATTTACAGTAACATGCCACTTTATAGTTATGATGGAATTGAGAAACTAGTAAATTAAGCGATTTTAAGATTAAGTTTACGATGTTCTACTTTCATGACAAAATAAACTATGTGATTAAAGTGGAAATTTAGAGATTAAAGTTGACATTTCATGCTTTTTCCCCACTGTGTGCCTTTTTTTTTCTCTGTACCCTAATAAGCTTTCATATGACACTCAGACGGTGGGCTACAACTCGCCTTTTTACAGCGACTTTGATATCTGACAACTTCTTTTTTATTTCGGGCACTGTGCGACTTTGTGAACATGAGCTTTCGCGTTTCTCCAACACGCTATGTCACTTGATCAACTTCCTTTTGTTGTTTATACCACTGTTAAAACCAGCAAGTATGTTTTTCTTTGCCTCCATTTAGTATTCGCTGAAATTCTTCTATTTTCCCTCTTGCTTTTGCCATTGACTTTTCACAGAAGGCTGAGCTTAAGGGCTATTTATATTGATTTGCATATTCAAAGAGGTGTAATTCTGGGAGGAGTTGGGGTGGGACAGCAGGCGCATACATGTGCGTTACTTTTCACCCTGACTGGGATTTATGTAGCAGAAGGATGTGGAAGTTGGTGTACGCACAGATTTATGCATCTGGATATTTTTGTGTGTAAGCACATTTCCGCTTTTGTCCGTACCCCATGTTATAGTGTGAATTCTACGCACTGCGTTATACATCAGGTCCCAGGCCATTATGTCATATCTTATATCTTATAAGTATTATTTTTTTCATCCATTACTTGGCCTCTAAAAATTATTTGAGTTTGGTTTTATTGGGTATTCTGGGGCCAAGAAATGGAATGGTTATATAAATTTTTCGCTTTCTTGTATTTTTGCCATTGTTATAAACAACTCACATTTTCCTGTTGTACCATCTTGCATTCTTTATGAATGTTGCCATGTTATTACAACACTTTTGTGAATTTCAACTTCTCTTTGTCAACTTCTGATTCCATTCTCTCTAAACCGGATGTCATCTTGGGAAAGCACTGAAGTCAAACTTCAATACAAGGTTGATGCACATGTGTATGATGAAACCAACAAACTCGGGCTTGGAAGGAATTTGCAAACTTCACAGTTCAAATTTAAGTCAGGTAGCAGTGCTCATCATTGTTCTATCCTTTAGCCATCAAATAAGGTATTCTCTCATTATTTTTAGATACAATGGGCAAGACCTTTACAAAAACTCAATTTGAGATAATGGTGACATGAGAAATGATCTTTAAATTGCAATTAAATTACAATAATATCTGTATAGGTTTATCTTATCTTAACTTCAAGTTCATTTGAAACATATTCATTAATCTTATTTTGAAATGGAAGGCTAACTCTCACATGATTCCCAATACTCAGATACATCATTCTGTCAAGTAAAAATAGTCAGACCCCCCTATTGCCTTAATAAATTAGTACATATCAGAAACTCAGTGTTTTCCAAATGAAGACTCACAGTTGCCAGACAAATAGAAATGTTAAATACATTCAAGTACAAGCTTGCCTGATTTCATCACACCCACATATATTCTCTGTGGCAACTCTGCTTTTGTCTGTCTTTCTTATTAAGGACATGTTCATTGACTTCACAATACTTTTTCAGATTATTAAATCTGCTTTATCTTAAGATTTTGTTTCCAATTTTTTAACATTTGCTGAGTGTAACTATTTGTCTAGAAAAATATTGCTGTCTTGTAACAAGTGAAATTGTCTTTGGGGCAGGTTCTGCAAGCTTATTTCTATCTAAGAGGGTGAACCAATTGGACCAGCAGTGTTCTTTATATCCTTGGGTGCGTGTGCATCCTGAAATTTGCTGTTTAGTAATGGGACTTGAAGGTCTTTGCCTGTATTAAAATAAAAACTGTCTGTTGTTGTTGTTGTTGTGTATGTGTGTCTTTTTTTAATGTGCTTTTCCCATTGAAAGCCATAGAACACATGCCAGTGAAGATCTACTAAAGGTCCAGTATCACTTCCTCTCTTAAAAGTAGCTGCAGTATTCTGAAAAGAAACAAAATAGATCAATACCAGGAATCTATCGTTCACAGACATTATGCTGCATTGTGATTATCACCTGAGAAGGACAGCGTTAAATTTGAAAAGCTACCAAGGAAACCTAAGTGTGTTCCTTCCACTTTGTGGATAGGAAGGAAAAATTATGATGCTCCTCTTGCTGCAGAAAGAACAGTTTTTTTTTCCAATTGTTTGCTGACCTTATACTGGCCAGCAAATACCTGGCCACACTTAGATTAGCACTGCTATGGGATGTGGGGTGTGACGATCAAGTCGGACAGTGGGAGTAATCTGTGTATTCTTTCAATGTTATTGTAGCTTGTCTTTTTTTTTTTTGGTTCTAAACTTCTAGTGTTCCCGTTACAATTTAGGGAGCTCATAGCCAATTTATTTTCCTGAAGAGCGGGTGTTTGTGAGGTTTTCACTTCACTATTTAACGTTTAAATCTATATGGTTCTACAGATCAGGTACCAGCCTCCCATTGTCTCATTCTTTCATGACATGAAAGGTGCTTGAACTTTAACTTTTGGTAGTCATTAGCAAAAGGAACAGATATTATTAATTAAGTAAGTTAAAACTCACATTAGAGAAGTCTGAACATATAAGAAATCTCTGTCCCCACTGAAATTATCATGCCAAAAAGTTACACTGCAAAAGCCTCACTGTAACATGTCCTCACATCAACCTTGGTTGCAGTCAAAACCAGGATACCAAAATGTGATCACACAAGTTGTCATGTAGAAATGATACTAAGTATTACGTGTTGTGGACTATTGCCAACCAGTCATCCCGGCCAATACCTCCAGGCCGTCAGGTGGAGCCCCCCCTGCAGCATGGAGGTGCCCCGAATGCCAACAGGGAATTATGGACATTGGAGTTTTAATCCACAGCCCTGCTGGATACCACAGAGGCCCCTAGAAGGCGCTGCAGGGAGGAGCAGCAAGACTTTTGTGTACAACTCGGAAGTGCGTCCTAGTCACATGGACAAAGTGACCAACGTACTTCCGGAATGAAGAAAAGAGGACTTTTTATCTAACCCGGAAGTGATGGGGAATCATGGACTGAGGGATGAAGCACGTCCGGGTTAAGCAGTATAAAGGATTGTGGGAAACCGCAGACAAACGAGCTGAGCTGGGTGGAAGGGTGGCAATGCGTCTGGGAGTGGAGGATTGTTTATTGATTAAGAATTGTATTGTGTTTATGAGTATTGTGGAGAGGAGGGTGCCTTGTGCACTGTGTAGTCTAAATAAAGTCAATTATTGGACTTTTACCTGGTGTCTGGCGTCAAGTCTGAGGGTTCAAGGGGATGACAGCGCCCCCTATCTGTCACAGTGTATTATATATTACAATTTCTGGAAATGGCAAATTTTAGTTCTGAATTTCTGAAAAGGCCACAGACTTTTGTTTCACCAGATTTCTTAATTCATTGACAGTCTTTTAGTTAATTAAATTATTTGTCAAATCACATGTCCCAGTTCTGCTCTCTCAAAAATGATTAATAATGAGATTTGTATTCCCATTAAAATAGATAAAGAAACATATAGCTGCCATTAACGATAAGGCACAAGAGTCTGTTCAATTTTTAATGGATTTTAGCTTCATTTTAATTTACTTGCTTGTCAAGAATTGTATCCTCTTTACTATTTTTTAATGAATCATAAAGGGATTAATCATGACTCACAAATAAGAAGGAACAAAACAGCTAATTACCAAGTTGGTGTGATTTCCACTTGTATTTGCATTTATCATAAGTAACTGCATTTAATTAAATTAGAAAAAAAATGTAAGAAATAATTGATTGAGTGGTGCTAAATATACACAGTTTATTGTAAAGTAAAAGGATGGAATGTCTTATTAGATGGTATAATCCACCGAAACAAAGATTTGTATCGGCTACAGCACTCCAGTGGAAGAGCCAAGGTTGTCATTTTAGTTTGATAATACTTTGGCCGGTTCTGGGTAAATTAGATTTTGGCCATAAACAAGTCAAAACTATGTTAGGGTTCAAGAAAAACCTTTTTAAATCTCTATATAAGTAAAATCTGTCTGCCTAACTGCTTTTCACAAGAGAACTACTTAATGGATTTAGGTCACGTTTTTTTCTATAATTTGCTTGAACATTTCAGTTGATTTTGTGACTTCTCTCATCGTGCTAAGTACTATAGTTCAGTTGCGGTACCGATTTATTTCCACAAATCCAAGCGACAGGCTGCAGGCCAAGGGAAGGGGGAGGCGGGACCACAGGGGTAGGGAGCCAGGCAGGGCCATCCTCACTGCCTCAGCAACCTCCGCTCAAGCAAACCTTTCCTCCACTTAGCTAGTGATACCTGTTTGTTCAGCAGACATTATCATCTAGTGATTTTTAAAGAGTAACATTTGACGTTTTTGAGAGAGAGAGATCACAGATACGTGTGTTTTAGAGGGTACCTGCTCATTGACAGAGATATCACATCCACGTGCTCTTTTCCCCACATGGGGGACACTCTCCCATCAGAGCTGAACATGATCAGATACAGTGGCAATGTTTGAGGTTGTAGCGTACCTACCTTCCACTTGGCCAGAGATACCTTGCCAACTTTTTACATTTTTGACAAAGAGATCACAGTCCCTGATAGCAAAACCAAAAATATTGTATATCAATAGGCGCTCAGATACGAAAGGTATCAATATAAATTCTTCTCAATACAAATTACATTTTTTTTTATTGATTTTTAAAGTTTGTCCTGTTTGATTACTACGTGGGTGGAACTGCGGGGGACAGTTAGTAAATAATAAATCTGTAACCTGTTGAAAGCCAGATAGAATGTTAAAAATGGAAAAGATTAAAATAGACAAAATTGTAGTATTCTAGCTAGGGTCACACAATTTGCACAGAATTCACCCATTTATTTTGTGTATGGTTAGTGAGAGATGTAGGGAGCTGTAGACTATTTAGTGTTAATATCTGCAAAGATGCGAATAACTATGGACAGAATAGAAGCCCATCACAGGGGCACTCATACACATGCCAGGTCAATGCAGGCTTGCTAGTCAACATCATAGAATACAACATCTTAGAAAAATTTGGCACCTCCTGTGGAAACCCCTTAAGACCATAAGGATAACTCCATACAAGATTCATTGCTAGTTTGCAATCAAATGGCAGAATAGCTTCCAAGTAAATTAAACTGCCCTTCTAAACTGCAGAATCATTAAAGAGCAAAACTCTAATTTAGTTGAAACTTACTATGGGAACATGTTTAATGTAATGTTTTCCTTTAACATCAGTGCTTCTCCTGCATTTAACTGATACAAATGAACAATTTTTTTACTTGTTTTGTACCATATGTCCTTTTTAAGGTAACAATACTTCTGTGTAAACTCACATTCCTGTCAATAAGTGCTATTTAGGGATCTGCTCCTCTGTGGGGAGGTGGAGGGATTTATTGGAAATGAAGTGTTACTTGTATGTTGGGACACAGGATTGTATCAACTAAACGTTAAGAACTTTGTGTCTTGCAGCATCAGCCCTACTGGAAGCATCACTTCACAGTCTGGAGGATTTACACTATCACTAAACAGTAAGATCAGTGCTGAAGCTTTGGTCATTCCTGTTCTAGTGGCGCTTATCAACAAAGAGGCTCACTTTAGAATATCTGCGAGGACATCTGAATATTAGACTTAGAATTGACTATCCTTTTGAGGAAGCAATTTGCTAAGCAGGTAATTTAATCCTCTTTACAACCCATGAATTTTATCACTTTGCTTACAGTCAAAACTTTCTGGATTGTGAATTTCAGCTTGTTTTTGTGTGTATGTATGTACACTATATGACGAAAAGTTTCTAGACACCTCACTATCACACCTATATGAGCTTGTTGGACATATCATTCCAAAACCATGGGCATTATTATGGATTTGACCACCTATTTGGAAGCCAATCTTCCATGAAGGCTTTCCATTGGATTTTGGGGGTATGTCTGTGGAAATTTGTGTCCTTTCAGATAAATCAGTATTTGTGAGATCAGGTACATATGTTGGTCGAGGAGATCTGGTTTGCAGACAGAACTGTAGTTCATCCTAAATGTGTTCAGTAGGGCTGAGGTCAGGGCTCTGTGCAGGCCTACACACCAAACTTGACCCAAGTTTTTGCACAGGGACACAATAATGCTGGTACAGAGAAGGGCCTTCCACAAACTGTTGCCACAAAGTTGGAATCACAAAATTGTCTAAAATTAATTTGCATGCCAACTCCCGACGTAGAGTTCTTGTACTGATGTTGCTTCCAGAGGCATTTTTGAATTTTGTTATGAATGATACAATAGAGGATAGGTGATTTTTTATGTGCTTGTGCTTCAGCGCTTGGTGGCCCCTCTCTGTGAGTTTGTGTGGTCTTTTGTTTTGTAGCTGAATGGCTGTTGCTCCTAGACAATTCTACTCCACAATAATATGTAACATTTACAGTTGACCAGTGCTGATCTAGCAGAGCAGACATTTCAATAACTGGTTTGTGGCAAAGGTGGCATCCTATGACAGAGCCATATTTAATCTCTTTGAGCTCTTCAGTATGACACTGTTTAACTCAAGTTTTTGTCAAGGGAGATTGCATGTGCCATCAATGGGTGCAGTGTTATTTTATCAACATATTATCCCAGCTCATTCTGGTGTGCTCATTGTTGGCATAACATAAGCCAAATCCATCATCTCTTACAAATTCAGGATTTACTACAAAAATGCAAACATTTACAACATTCAGATAAATGCAGAATATTTTTTGCATGGAAGAATTAATCATTCATTTTTAAACTTGCTTAATCTTGTTCTGGGCTGAGTCTGTCCCAGCACTATCAGTCTTAGTGTTTTCTTGGTTTTGGGCACATAGCAGAGCAATATCAAAATAGAGATTGTAAAGGTAGAAGATGGAAGTTAAAGAAATTCATTTGAAAGTCTTTGCTACCCTATTTTTTCAGGTGATTTGTTTTTGCTTACAGTTGTTATATGCCGATAAAATTCAGGGCTGAAAGGAAGTGGATCAATATAGGGATACTAAAATACCAACAGTATGTGTTTTATAATGCCCCAGGGAAAACTGGCTGCAAACAGTTAAATGCAACCATTCTAGAGCAGCAGCAAAAATAACCCAATAGAGGGTAACAAATATAACAACAATAAGAATTTATTTCTTGTTTACCCCAAAATCACAAAATGATTGCCTTAATCGGCTTTAACAGGCCCTGTTTGTTGAAAGCCCCCAGACTTCACTCTCTAAAAAGATAAGAAGAAAATTCCCAAAAAACATTTTGTAGGAAAAAGGAAAATCACCAGTTGTCTTAGGTACATTGCTATGCAATCTTATAAGAAAATAATTTAATTATTTGCTCTGCAGTTCTCCTGCAGATTTCAACTGTCTCACTTGCTTCTATCTCTGAAGGAAGTCCGAAAATCTAATGATAAAAAGATGAGGATATGAGAATACTCCTTGTTCTTCTGTTTACTGAAGATGGTTCTTTATGGTCTCAGCCATGTGTTTGGGGCAATTTCCCAACTACAGAAAAACGTTGGGAAAGATCGACTGCAGCAATTTCTCAATAGGTTTTAACAGGCCCTACATTTTTGATAGCCCCCCAGCCTTGACTACCATGAAGCACATGACTCCCCCCCCCCCAAAAAAAAGTGGGAAGAAAAAGTAGGGAAAAAAGTAAAAGAAATCTTCAGAAGGACAACTCAGAGAGAGACCCCCTTTCAGGTAGGTTTGGGCATGCAATGGGTATCACAAAATGGGGTAAATACAACAAACAAAACAGAATACAAGTACTCCTCTTCACAGAGCTTGATAGCTAATGTATTACTGCTACCTCAGAAATACAACTGAATAGTACAAATACTTTATTCTTCCACAACATTCCTCACTAAGTGCTGGCACAGAGCACCACAACAAATCTCAAGACAAAATGCAAGAATAGATTATACCACTCACTAAATGCAGAACTATCATGTATAAGGATACAGATTTGTTTGAATACATCCAAAACATAGTAGAACCTAATTAACACAAATGAAAAACCAACATCTTCCCTTCATACCACTACATAACACCATTGAAAGTAGCACACATGAAAAGCAAATAAAAAGAGAAATATATTAACAAATAACAAAAACATGCTTATAAATACCCCCTGTTCTGCAGCTTGATTCTCTTAATAACAAAAAAAAATATCCCATACAAAATAAACAAAACAACAACACAGGTACAGCAACAATGAACTGCTCCAGTAATGGATAGTAGTCTTTAAAGCATCGGAAAGTAAAACAAAATGTAATAATGTGGTAAATGGATGGAATGGGTGAATCAGAGGGAAACCTCTGAATGGATTTGCCAATTTTTTTATAAATTGAAATGGGGAGGGTTACGTCAGGAAGGGCATCCGGTGTACAATTTTGCCAAATCAATATGTGGACAACAATTTCCAAACCGGATCAGTCGAGCCCCAGGTTAACAATGACCACCACCAGTACTGTTAGCCAACAGTGTGCTGGCGGAAATTGGGCTACTGTTGGCCAAAGAAGGAGAAGAAGAGGGGGGAGACATGTGTGGAGGCAGGAACTTTGAATGTTGGCAGTATGACTGGTAAAGAGAGAGAGTTAGCAGATATGATGGAGAGAAGGAAGGTTGATATATTGTGCATGCAAGAGACTAAATGGAAGGGGAGTAAGGCCAGGTGGATCGGAGGTGGATTCAAATTGTTCTATCATGGTGTGGATGGGAGGAGAAATGGAGTAGGGGTTATTCTGAAGGAACAGTATGTCAAGAGTGTTTTGGAGGTGAAAAGAGTGTCAGACAGAGTAATGATTATGAAGCTGGAAATTGGAGGTGTGATGATGAATGTTGTTAGTGTATATGCACCGCAAGTTGGGTGTGCAATGGGTGAGAAAGAAGATTTTTGGAGTGAGTTGGATGAAGTGATGAACAGTGTAACCAAGGGACAGAAAGTATTGATTGGAGCAGATTTCAATGGTCATGTTGGTGAAGGGAACAATGAAGACGAGGAGGTGATTGGTAGGTATGGTGTCAAGGAGAGGAATGAAGAAGGTCAGAGGATAGTGGATTTTGCCAAAAGGATGGACATGGCTGTGGTGAATACGTATTTTAAGAAGAGGGAGGAACATAGGGTTACGTACAAGAGTGGGGGAAGATGCACACAGGTAGATTACATCCTATGCAGAAGAGTTGATCTGAAGGAGATTGAAGACTGTAAAGAGGCGGCAGTGGAAAGTGTAGTTAAGCAACATGGTTGGATGCTGGTCTGTAGGAGATCAAGAAGAGGAAGAGAGTGAGGGCAGAGCCAAGGATGAAATGGTGGAAGTTGAAAAAAGGAAGACTGCAAGGTTGAGTTTAGGGAGGAGGTGAGACAGGCACTGGGTGGCAGTGAAGAGTTACCAGACAGCTGGGAAACTACAGCAGATGTAGTAAGGGTGACAGCAAGAAGGGTGCTTGATGTGACATCTGGAAAGAGGAAGGAGGAAAAGGAAACCTGGTGGTGGAATGAGGAAATACAGGAGAGTATACAGAGGAAGAGGATGGCAAAGAAGAAGTGGGATAGTCAGAGAGATGCAGAAAGTAGACAAGAGTACAAGGAGATAAGGCTCAAGGTGAAGAGAGAGGTGGCGAAGGCTAAAGAAAAGGCGTATGATGAGTTGTATGAGAGGTTGGACACTAAGGAGGGAGAAAAGGACCTGTACCAATTGGCTAGACAGAGGGACCGAGCTGGGAAAGATGTGCAGCAGGTTAGGGTGATAAAGGATAAAGATGAAAACGTACTCACAAGCGAGAAGAGTGTGTTGAGCAGATGGAAAAAGTACTTTGAGAGGTTGATGAATTAAGAGAACGAGAGAGAGAAAAGGTTGGATGATGTGGAGATAGTGAATCAAGAAGTGCAATGGATTAGCAAGGAGGAAGTAAGGACAGCTATGTAGAGGATGAAAAATGGAAAGGCTGTTGGTCTAGATGACATACCAATGGAAGCATGGAGGTGTTTAGGAGAGATGGCAGTGACGTTTTTAACCAGATTGTTTAATGGAATCTTGGAAAGTGAGAAGATGCCTGAGGAGTAGAGAAGTGTACTGGTGCCGATATTTAAGAATAAGAGGGATGTGCAGGACTGCAGTAACTACAGGGGAATAAAATTGATGAGCCACAGCAAGTTATGGGAAATAGTAGTGGAAGCTAGGTTAAGAAATGAGGTGATGATTAGTGAGCAGCAGTATGGTTTCATGCCAAGAAAGAGCACCACAGATGCAATGTTTGCTCTGAGGATGTTGATGGAGAAGTTTAGAGAAGGCCAGAAGGAGTTGCATTGCGTCTTTGTGGACCTGGAGAAAGCATATGACAGGGTGCCTCGAGAGGAGCTGTGGTATTGTATGAGGAAGTCGGGAGTGGCAGAGAAGTACATAACAGTTGTACAGGATATGTACGAGGGAAGTGTGACAGTGGTGAGGTCTGTGGTAGGAATGACGGATGCATTCAAATTGGAGGTGGGATTACATCAGGGATTGGCTCTGAGCCCTTTCTTATTTGCAATGGTGATGGACAGGTTGACAGACGAGATTAGACAGGATTCCCCGTGGACTATGATGTTTGCTGATGACATTGTGATCTGTAGCAATAGTAGGGAGCAGGTTAAGGAGACCCTGGAGAGATGGAGATATGCTCTAGAGAGGAGAGGAATGAAGGTCAGTAGGAACAAGACAGAATACATGTGTGTAAATTAGAGGGAGGTCAGTGGAATGGTGAGGATGCAGGGAGTAGAGTTGGCGAAGGTGGATGAGTTTAAATACTTGGGATCAACAGTACAGAGTAATGGTGATTGGGGAAGAGAGGTGAAAAAGAGAGTGCAGGCAGGGTGGAATGGGTGGAGAAGAGTGTCAGGAGTAATTTGTGACAGACGGGTATCAGCAAGAGTAAAAGGGAAAGTCTACAGGACGGTAGTGAGACCAGCTATGTTATATGGGTTGGAGATGGTGGCACTGACCAGAAAGCAGGAGACAGAGCTGGAGGTGGCAGAGTTAAAGATACTAAGATTTACATTGGGTGTGACAAGAATGAACAGGATTAGAAATGAGTACATTAGAGGGTCAGCTCAAGTTGGACGGTTGGGAGACAAAGTCAGAGAGGCGAGATTGCATTCGTTTGGACATGTGCAGAGGAGAGATGCTGGGTATATTGGGAGAAGGATTCTAAGGATAGAGCTGCCAGGGAAGAGGAAAGAAAGAAGGCCTAAGCGAAAGTTTATTAATGTGGTGAGAGAGGACATGCAGGTGATGGGTGTAACAGAACAAGATGCAGAAGACAGAAAGATATGGAAGAAGATGATCCGCTGTGGCGACCCCTAATGGGAACATCCAAAAAAAGAAGTCCTATCACAAAACAGCCCAGCCCGGCCTTACTCCCAGATATATATTGTGTTTTATTTATTTATTTTTATTTTTATGTTTCACGTTCTTTTGTTTTTTTCCGTTGAATCATGTGCTATTGCCGTTCAATGTAGCTGTTTTTGGGGTGGAACTCCAGGGGGTGGGGCCACCCTGACTCCACTACTGAAGAACCCTCCCTTAAACTATTTACACTAAAGGAGACATCTTAGGATTAGAGATCATTCCTTATTTGTTGGAGTTATTTGTAAGCGTCACCTTTGATTTACTACTTTTTTATTATTTTTTTGATTTGTTTCAGGAATTCCTATGTGTACTGGGATTGGGATTCTTTTTGCTTAGGATTGCCTTTTATACAACTCCTTTGTGCTTCTTCTTACTCTTTTGAGCTTTTCCTTATATTTGGTTATTTTTTAAAAATAATTATTTGATTTATAAAGATTCTTTTTTACTCTTTTTATGCACAAGCTAGAGGTTGTGGAGTCAGAGGTTGGAGACTTGAGGTGCCAGCTGATGTCTTAGGAGCTTAGTTAAGTTGAGGGGAATCTCTGATGGACAAACCAGGTAAGATTGTGGCCTGCTCCTTAGCTTGGTTTTGGAGGACGCATCTTATTTTGCCTTTGTGAAACTCCATTTCATAACAACAGGTTTGTGTTCACTTTGTGGACCCGATGTGGCCAATTTGCCTTTCCCTTGCAGTTTCTTCCTACACTGCAACTCTTGCTGCTTTCCTTCTTTGTCCCTTGTTATTTTCCTTTTAAAATATAATGGTCTTGTAATATTCCACCCTTACCTTAGATGACTAATTTTAATTGGTCTATTCATGTCCACATCCAATTTTATGCTAAAGCTACAAAAAAAGATAAGACACTCGTGACTTTTACAGTTTGATAATAACTCCCGAATAATCGGGAAAGCCATTCTTCTACTGCTTAAATTTTACTTGAAGCAATCCCAAACTTCTTTTATGTCATGCTATATCCATTTACTGTCTAACCCAGTTTTTAAGATTATCATCTTTTTTCTTGTGTGTTCAGTCCATGAAGCATACATAAGAAGTAATCCTTTTGCTATAACTTATATTCACAGATTGGCATATTTTGATAAAGCAAAAGCCTTAAGAGATCTGATTGGTCAATAGTAAATATGGTGGGGTGGGGGGTTAATTCGTTTGTTATTTAGAACTGTTCAGAATGTACTGTAGGTAGCAGTGTTTTGTGAGTTTCTGCATACAGAAATATACTTTCATGGGTGAAAGAAACAAATTGAGGGTGGAAGAAGCAGAGCCAAGTTGCTACATTGCCACAAATGCCAGAGACCCCTTATTAAATCCTCTCTCACCACATCACACAGAAAATTCTGAAAGCCACAACAAAGAAAATACTACATCCAAGCATGGTGATCCACCGAAATGAAGTTTGATTATTTCAAAAAGATAAAACTGGTTACTAGTTCATAACAGCAAACCGAGATGCAGCATATGTGAATTGCTATATTTGGCTAACGCATCTATAAGCCTTGGACTTATGCTGTCAAATGTATGGAGTGAGTGTACTGTGTCCTGTAAGGGAGCAGTCAGAGCTAGTCAGCACCATTCACTTAAAAGAAGACAAATATTCAGAAAAAAATCCAAAACACGCAAAATGCTCTTAACATTTCCCCATGAAACGAAACATGAAAACATCTTATTCAAATCTGATTATGTTCTGTGTGCATACTTTTCACAAAACCTACAGGACATGACTGAGGCAGGTACTTCTTAGAGGTTTCAGTTTTGAAAATCCTACATAAATTGTAGCCTTTCATGACTTCTTTTATTCCATTTCAAACAATACCAATTATATTAAGAACCACGCTTTGTCTGGCATATTTCAAGTACATAAATTTGATTACAAGCGTGTCTGTGTCACAGTGCGCAAGGCAGGAAACAAACCCCGGTCAGGGTGCCCACCCACCACAGGGTGCGCACACACACACCAAGCACACAATAGGGACAATTTAGAATCACCAATGCACCTAACCATGTCTTTGGACTGTGGGAGGAAACCCACGCAGACACAGGGAAAACATGCAAACTCCATGCAGGGAGGACCCGGGAAGCAAACGCGGGTCTCCTAACTGCAAGGTAACAGCGCTACCCACTGCGCCACCATACCGCCAACTTTATTAATCCCCAAGGGGAAATTCACATTCTCCAGCAGCAGCATACTGATAAGAACAATATTAATTAATGAGTGATAAAAAAGCAGTGCAGCTTAAAAAGAAATGCAACGTGGAGTGTGCAAGGTAGGTATAACAGACAATAACATTGTATAGTGTAATGTCCCCCCATGGGGTGGAATTGAAGAGTCACATATTGTGGGGGAGGAACGATGTCCTCAGACTGCTAATGGAGCAGGACAGTTATACTGGCATTCAGTGAAAAAAAATGTATAGGAGTGAAAATGCAATAGCAGGAGGAAGTATATACAGTACGTATAGGCCTATTCAAAATATTCACAAATGCTGATTTTATAATATTTCTGTAAAAATTACACAGTTTTTTTGTGATTGTTTTCATTTACATATATACATTATTTATGGAATTGATTTAAAAATGTCAGGGTTGTAGGAACTAAGCATTTGGCTCATAAAGGCACAAGGTAGGAACCAGGCTTAAATGGGACACAGCCATGCACATAGCCAACTTAAACATTACACAAGCGGGTTAACAGTCTTTAAAATATTAAGAGAAAAAGACACATAAACCCACAGGTAGAATTTGCAAAGTCTACACATTGTTTGGACTGTGCTTCAAACCCATTATCCTGAAGCTCTGAGATAAGAGTGCTAATGACTGCCTGTATAAGTAAGTGGACTGGGAAAGTGAATGGTCTCAGTAGCAGCACCATTTGTGGTATGTGTATAGCAATAGGATGATCCTTGATATTAGGGCTATTTCAAACAGTAGTGGGCAGCACTAAACTTCATAAGGCACTGTTGAAACCCCCAAAAAAGTCTTGTTTAGAGCTTCAAAAACTGACATATGAGAAGCAGGACTGTCTGTAAAAAAAAAAAATTAAAAGGATGCTTTATATTTCTAGTGCTAAGCTAAGTACTCCAGCCAGGCAAAGTAAAATAGATTGGGAAGTTCAGATAAAGTCTTTTAAATAATCAGACTAAGAGTGCAGTGATGTTTCTAAGGGTCAGCTACAGGCAGAATTCCTTGTTGATTAGTGGGATTTAGAGATAAACCCTGACTCTAGCAGCGATCCCAGCAAAGGGTTTAATAAAAAATGTAAACTAAAGGCCCTGTCACATTAGAAGACTTTCACCAAGAACAATATTTATTATATGCATAAATGAAGAAAGTTGAATGCAGTTGTGTGGGAGGAACCCTTTCATAACAATCACAAACAAAAGAGATACTCATCTGTCTGATGTCTCATGTTTTACATACTAAAACAGAATGGGAAAAATAAAAAAGGGCTGAGACTGCAGCTGAACTCACCACACCTTGAAAGTATTCACATAGCACTAGCTCTGTCAGGCAGCACTTTATTGGATGAAAAAGGTGCAAGTTCATGATACTTTGAAATGTGAAACAGTGGTAAAAAGTCATTGAATCTGTCATACCCTGCAATTTGCAGTCATGTTTTCTGAAAGGCTCAGTCAACAAGATCAGCAAGTTTGACATTCCCACTGAATATAAGTCATGTATTGTGTCCATCAGTTTAAGGCTTAGATTTTACTGATATATATATATATATATATATATATATATATATATATATATATATATATATATATATATATATATATATATTTAAAAAGGGCATTTTCATTTCAGTTTTTTTCTGTCCACACTAGCATTTCCAAATCATTTTGTAAATGTTTGACATCCACACTAAATCTCCAAAAAATGTGTAAATCTCTTCTATTGGACATGCACAGTTTGTCAGTCAAAGAGCAATGTTTGTTTATGGACCAACTGTAAAGTAAATCATAGAAAAACAACACAAAAAATGCAAAACCAGATTTCTTTGTCTGAACAGAAGATGTACAGCACACCTCCATTAAAGTGTTACAAAGGAGTAAAAGTAGCCAACGCCATAGAAAATATGAACTGGGAGTCCCAACAAAATAAATACAGTAAAATATTCTAGAGTTTCAAGGTGCAGCACAGATTGTCATGTAAATTATGAAAAATTCAGACATGAATTTCAGTATGCTTTGCACCCAAGGAACCAGATTACCCAAACTATTCTATGACATTTCAGTATTTACCACACTGATGCTTAAAATTGGAAATTACGATAGCAATTGGTGAGAAGAATTCATAATTAATTGCAGAATTACGGTATTTAAAGATTCCTCTAGAGTGCCTCTTTCTCTTGCACGATTTGCCTCAAGAAATAATCAGCACATCGTCATCTCATAACAGGCTTAATTTTCAAGTTTAGTATTTTTCCGTCTAGCTGTTTTAGCTCTAAACTATCCTCAAGAAATTGTGACACACACACACACACACCCAGACAGACACACACCCATCATCGATATATCAATGTTTTCGGTATCATGGGAGCCTAAAACGTCGAGATACGTTGAAAACCGGAGATCAAAAACTTTTCATGACTCTAAAGCTTTCACTCCTCCCCCAAGCAAAAAAGAACTATTCCCACAGCAAAGAAGATATCACAATGGGGATTATCACAATAAACTGAAGTCAAGACCTCAAAACAAGAATCACATATCAGCATTTTTAAAACATTTATTTTCTCCATCCACACTGCTAAGCAAAATACAGTATTTTTAAATTCATAAACTTTTGGGAGCATTTCCCAAAGACTGAAATTGTTGTTTTAGTGTAGATGGCAAAAACAGACAACCAAAGAGAAGAGAATAGAGGTGAATGGTGTCTGTGTGTTGAACTAGGCAAGTTGCCCTCATAAATGAATGGGGACTTCGGTCTGAGTCGATCTTGTGAGAGTTTGTAGGTGTTTGTACGATTGTGTTCTGACAGATTTCCATTATTGTGGGAAGTGCCTTTGTGGTATTGCCTTTACATCATGAAAAATGTAACACAGTATTTAATTTGTTGCATCTTTTTATACTAAATGCATTTGCATATTGGATTGGATTAAAAGGGATGAAAAGTAATAAAATCAAACATGTTCAGGTCATTCATCCATGTCAAAACAGCCAGCTGCTTTATATGTCTGGCAAACGCTAAATGCTAACATTTTGGCTTCAGAATTTCTAATCCAGCCCTTTACCTTTCCTTGCCATTTTGCAGATATACAAACAAGAGAAATTAAATTCTGATGGGACATTTATAAAATTAAAATGTTTTACTGCAGCTGGTGCTTGTAAACTAAGCAATGGCAGTCAGGCCACACTATTCTAAATAATCAGAAAGCTCAAGTGGCGGAAAATATTTAGCTACTGAAACTGATTATGAATAGTATAAATGGTACAGAGTGAAAATGTAATTTCATGTTTAAAAAGGAAGAGATGTCTGATATACATTGTAAATTGTAACCTTTGTGGCCTGCTGATAAACAACAGTAAATCAAGGAGAAATAAGTACTAGAAAAATGACTGAGGTGTAAAGCAAAAACATCTTACAGAATAATGTTCAATTATGGTTGAATAGAGAGTTTATATTCTGTAGGCCAATGTATTGCTCAAATTTTGCAAAAAAAAGTGCAATGTCATATTTAAAATCACCACAAAATAAACATTTTAATCAAGGAAATATTCATCGAAAACAGTATTATTCAGTGATTGAGACACCCTTCACTTTCTGTGCATTTCATTGTGTTGTAGATTTAATTTTAAATTGGTACATATGCCATTTTTTGCACCTCAATTTGCACATAATAACAAATAATGAAGAACTGTATTAAAAATCAAAAACTGAAATCTTTTGAATATAATTATTCAGACCCTTTGCTGTGATACTCCAAATTGTGGTCAGATGGTTCCTGTTTGCTTTAACTATCCTTGAGATGTGTCTAGAATTTGATTGGAGTCCACCTGTGGAAAACTGAAATGATTGGACAAGGTTTAGAAAGGCACACACTATTCACTATATAAGTTTCCATAATTCACACTGCACCCCAAGGCAAAAACCAAGGCACAAAGTCCTAGGAACTCCCTATAGACCTCCTCTATCAAAGTGTGGTGAGGCATAGATCAGGGCAAGGGTATAAAATCATTAATAAAGCTTAATGTTCTTATCAGCATAATAACTTCAATTATTTTAAATTGTAAGAACTTTGAGACCACCGGGACTCTTCCAAGAGTTAACCGTTCAGCCAAAATGAGTAAGCTGGCAAGAATGACCTTGGTCAGGAAAATGACCAAGAACCTAATGGACCCTCTAACAGAGCTTCAGAAGTCCTCTACTGAGATGGGAGAATCTGTCACAATAACAATTATATCAACAAAGAGAATCGTCCAATAAATGAAAAAGAAAAAAACATCCCAAACATTATGTGAACAGACATACCAAAAAGCAACGTTTACACAAGTTAGAGCATAAAGTCATTCATAACACTGTTTTCGATGAGGCATTAATGTCAATTTTTTATTTACTTTTTATTATGTTTTGCTTTTTTACTTCTACTTTTTCACTTTTACTTTTTACTGTGTTTTCTGTGTTTTGTTATTCATTGGTATTTAAAATAGACAGTTATAATGAAATACTCAAGTAACTGATTTTCTCTCTATAATAACTAAGGACCAAACCATTTTCCTCCCACGCCCGCATACTCTTCTATATACCTTCTCTTAAAATACAATTGCTTTCTCTAATGGAGGAGTGGCTCAGCTGCAAGATAGTGGGCACCCAGTGCTGGCTCATGGGGGTTGGCGAGTGAAGTAAGCAGGGAGAAGAGCCCCCTAGTTACTAAAAAAAAAAGTTTTCTTCTGCAAATTATCTATATTCAGGTTGATTTATTTTTAGTAGGTTGCACACTTATTGTTTTGACTATCATTTTGTTTTTCATGTTTTTATTTACACTAAACAATGTATCCTTAATTTATTTAAATAAAAGTTAAACTCCTATTCTCATATATGTTTACATTAGTTTCTTTGGTTTTGTGGTGTACTATGCTAATAAATAACTTTAATAAAGAATGAAATAGTGTTTTTTGAGTCTGAGTTCTTTATCTTGCCATTTTATTCGGATGATACTATTTTCTGTGTCGTTTTGTAATTGTTTTACGTTGAGTAATTGTTATGATCTATAGAAAAAGGAAAAATACTGCTCCAAAAATGTTGTGTTATACATTTACTGGGAAAGCCTTGCCAATCCAACCAGACCTCAATCCAACTGAGAATTTGTGGTTATACTTGAAAAAGGCTGCACACTCACAATCCCCATGCAATGTGACACAGAGATTCAGCAGTTGTACAAAGAAGAATATGTAAAAAATTTAGGAAATTTGCAGTGACCAGATGTGCAAAGCTGATGGAGACCTGTCCACACAGACTCAAAACCATAATGTCATCTATTAAATATTGTTTTGAAGGGGATAAATAGTTATGTATATCATTTATTTTATTTTTGTATTCGTACTTACTGTAATTTAAACCACTTGGCAGAGATCTATTATCACTTTGACATTAAAGAATGATTTCTTTTGGTCAATGTAAATAAAGCCAAAATCCACATTGATTCAATGTAGTGTAACAATAAAATGTAAAATTTCCAAGTGAGTGATTACTTTTTATAGGTACGATTTGTACAGTACTATCTGTTTAAATGAACAGTACGCTGCAAAAAAAGAAATCTTAGAAAGTGAAAAGTATTTGTCGCGATTTAAAATCTTGAATTTTATTAAATTATTGACTTAGCAAAAAATTTGTAATAGAATTTTTTAAGCTTATTTTATAAAAATGTGTCCTACGGTGGGTTGGCACCCTGCCCGGGATTGGTTCCTGCCTTGTGCCCTGTGTTGGCTGGGATTGGCTCCAGCAGACCCCCGTGACCCTGTGTTCAGATTCAGCGGGTTGGAAAATGGATGGATGGATGGATTTTATAAAAATCTTGTCAAGTAAATTTTGTTTACCCTATTGGCAGATATTTTTGCTAAATAAAAGAAAAACATCTACCATTTAAAGTTTTTCGTGTCTAGTTTTTGTATATGCATTTGTTGCAGTGTTGTAGAGAGATCCATACACTTTAACTTAATTGTTCCCAGAGGAAGATAAAAAAGATTGCACACATGCTGTTTCAGATGAAACCTGGATAATTCAATAAATGTCCTTACAACAAAATACTTTACCTGTAAATGCAAAGGAAGTGATCAATTTTAAAAAAATTTATGTTTAAATAGTAATTACATTTCAATAACAGCCTGGAATGCAGTCCTTGAAAACAAGCATCCATTTTTGCATATATTTAAATGATTTGAAGACAGCTGTTAATGATGTGAAGATATGCTTAAAGCAAGTTGATAAAGTTATCTTAATTTGGTTTACAAGTATAAAATTGCATTTGCTAGACTCCAGCTGCATAACCATTAACTATTTTATGCATGTTCAATAAAAGATTAATAGATTAAGAGCTTATTTAGAAAATTCCTTAATTTTAGTTATCTCTAAATGATCATCTGACTTGTTGTAGATATGAACACTTGCTCACAAACAAGAGGAAAACAAAAATTCCAATTCACAATATTCCTAGAACAAAAATATTCTTGGCAGTTCACATTTGGAGTCAGTCAGTCATTTTCCAACCTGCTATATCTTAACACAAGGTCATGGGAGTCTGCTGCAGCCAGTCCCAGCCAGCACAGGGCACAAGGCAGGAACAAATGCCAGGCAGGGTGCCAGCCCACCGGAGGACACACACACACACACCTACCCACACACCAAGCACACACTAGGGACAATTTTTTAGGATTGTAAATGTACCTAACCTGCATGTCTTTGGACTGTGGGAGGAAATCAGAGCATCCGGAGGAAACTCATGCAGACATGGGGAGAACATGCAGACTCTACGCAGGGAGGACCTAGGAAGCGAACCCAGGTCTCCTTACTGCAAGGCAGCAATGCTACCACTGTACCACCATGCTGCCCCCACATTTGGAGTCAGTAAACTCAAAATCTGTCTCTTCCCTTCTCCTCTTATTTATTTATTCATTTATTTATTTATTTATTTAACATAAAATCTATTTCTTCCCCAGATCGTATTAGGTAATTTTTTCACTGGTAATAACTTGCTGATCTAGTATTGGACAATGGTGATGTGTTGAATGCTGTAGAAATATGCAGGTAAGAATTTCATAGGACAGGTCAGGTCAGGTAACGGAGCATGCACAGAGCATCGCCACACCAACCACACAACGAAAAAGCTTGGGATTCTGGTTAGTAACCCCCCGGGCAGATACATAGTTCAGTCCCACGCTTTGAAAATGAGCATCTATCTGCCACAGCCATGTGTTATTTGGCCTGGTACCAGCCGCTCAGATCCTCAGCAATGAGGATTCTCTGAGCCTGATCAACCACACCACATGGCCAAAGTGCCTTAACTAATGCTCCCTCATAATGCAGGTAATGTGCCTCATTCTTGACTCCATAAGCAACTGCTTGTTCAACACAAAGTCAAACCAGAATTATCTAAGGATTATCTGAAGAAGCACAGTATGGAAGGAGTCCAGTCTTCGTATCAGGACACTGGATAATGTCCATGTCTCTCAACCATATAGCAAAACAGGGAGCACCAGGACTCTGATAACTTGGAGCTTCACCCTTTTTCAAAGATATGGGTAGCGCCATACACTCCTTTCCAGTGACCTCATGACCCCCGTCCATGCTCTCCCAATCCGTCTACTGACATCATAGAAAGAGTCACCAGGGGCATGAAATGTCGCTGCTGAGGTAAGTAAACTGCTCAACACCCTCAAAACTCTCTCCGCAGACTAACAAACTGCTGATGGTTGTGCCCAACAGGTCATTAAAAGCCTTCAGTTTCACAAGTTGAACTTACTTCACTGCACATACTGGTATCTAGAGTTTTTGTTGTGTTACTAGGGTTGTCATAGCTGATGCCAAAGGTTCCAAATAATTCTAATGCCTTGTTAATAGTCAACAAAACTGAAGTTTATTTAAAAAAAAAAAAGAACAAAATAGTACCAACAATAACTGGTAATGATGACAGACAACTTTTTCTTGAGAAAAATTAACTAAAAAATGTTTCTGCAGCAGATTAATCTAACCAGCAGCTCTAATAATAGTGTGACATTCTAATATAATGCATCTTTAACCTGGATTTAAATGTTGATGCTAATACAGGGGGTCATACATTAGAAGGAAGATCCCACCAAAGTGTTTTGGCTTTGTAACCGTCTTTATGTATCCCTGGAATTTTAAGACACACATGTCTTGGAAATACAGAGTTTTCTCTTGAATAAATGCACTAACAACTTCTGTTAAGTGAAGAGAAACATTTTGTGTTCAAAGCAAGGTTACTTTAAAGATTTCACCATGTCATCTCTTAATTAATATTTGCTTAAACTGTAATATTTTGGCTCCTTCAATACTACCTTATAATTCATACCACACCATCCTGAAAGTTTTGTGAGAAGGTTTAATTTTTAACTTTTTGGACCCCAGGAGTGTTTCTCAGTTATTATTTTATTTTTAGACTTTTTTGAACATTTGGAAATTTATTTTAAAACATGCATATTTACCATTTGTATTTAGACCATTTTGTGGCTTTGCCATTATGACATTAGCTAATTGTTATGGTTTGGCCACATGGGTTATGACCTTGATTCCAATAATGAAGTGGGTTTAAAAGGGTAATTTTTTTCTCCCATTTTCTACCTCCGTTTGTGGATATATCTCCCAAGACTATTAACATTTCCTAAACTTCTGATCTCCTTTTTGTTAATTATTTTTTCTAGTACCTTTTTGATTTTAATGTTTGCTTAGTGACTGGTTCCACTGAAAGTATGGCTTGATTTCCTGGGTATGATCCTAGCATGTACTTTTATTTCCTGGTTCTCTGCTTATAGGCTGTCTCTTTTTCTTCTGAGACAGTACTGACAAAATTCTAGTTACTCTTCTGTTGTTCCAGTATCTATCTGTGTAATACAGAGACTACCACTGCACACAATATTCCAGATAAAGCATCAATAGGACAATGTAAAGCTTAAGAAAAATGTAGCATTAACACAATGTGCTACATCCACTGTAGAGTATTTTCAATTTTTAGACCCTTCCATTTTAGAATTATTCAGCCGAAAGTACACAGTGTTATACAGGTGCTGAATATATATAGGTAAGAAAGCAAATTTGTTATTTAATGTTGACACTTTAGTCCATGCTTGGTTTCTGGAGGGATGCTCGTTACTCATTTAACTCATTCTATCCTTGAAAAATTATGTTGGTAGCTTCTCTAAGACGAGGCAGAGACCTCTTTTGCTTTCAGCTTTAAAATTGCATTTAGTTAACTCTTGAGTTATATTCAGTCCTTTTCCTTGTGTTTTATTAATTAATTCTGTGATGGCTTCATATACATACACTTGTAATAAATTGTAAAGGATTATTATAAATTAACTAAATCATATACACTACTTGTCTGATAGCTAACAATTTCTTTGCTCACATAAGTCAAGTGTTTGTTCTTTTTGTATATAGGTGGATGCCATAATTGGTATTGTAAAGGACATCAGGCATGGACTGGCATTCCGGCCAGGATGGTTCATGGTCCCTTACCCAGCCAGGAAGCCAGTTTATTGGAAGGGTAGAGGAAGACTAATTACATGGACTATTTGCTACCCCAACACAACAGGTGGTGGTGGTGGTTCTCCTGGACTACGGTGCTGGTCTGGACACTCTATTTATGAGCATGGCTTTCAGAATCTTGCCTGAGTCAGGTAGATGGCTGCTGCTGATTAATGCAGATGAGTAATAGACACCACCAAGGTACTGTATGAACAGACAGAAACTATTTTCTCAAACGTTTGCTTAGCAAATCACCTGCAAGCATCAAACACATATACATATAAATTACAGTTTCTTGCTAATTACAAAGAGTGCCATACTCGTCAATTTTATATGGCACCGTCAACAGTGTGCACTGGCATAGAGCATAATGGAAAGAAAAGCCAATGCAGATTGCTCTTTATTTATAATACATCTAATGTAATCAATTTTTTTCCTTAGTGAAATGATAACTTACAGGTTAAGTTATTACTACAAACACAATTATATATTTAGCAACAAGTTTTTGTCACAGACAAATTGCTTAGTGAAACTAAAAGCAGACAGCCTCTGGTCTAGTCACAGTAAGTCTTGAAAACACCATAAATAAGCCAGTTGTATATTTTAACCACATACCAGATTTTTTCCAAAATACACACAATGTCAAAATGTTAGCAACAATATGTCTACTTCCCGCATTCAGTCTATATTTTACTGCAAAACTTGCGTCAATGGAGAATGCCATGGTTCATTGCAATATCAGATCTTTGACAGATCCAGCAGTATCTATTTAAGAACTGATGGTGTACAAAATTTCTATCCTGATTTCTAATTTTATTACTATTTCTAAGATTATTAAATTTGAATATAGTCAGAATGCTCATTTTTAAATTAATTTATACATATGTGCCATTATTGAGTCATTAAAAGACTTCATTTTTTAACTAGTAGCTGCACCCTGCATGCCTGGGAATGTAATTTTAAAGTTTTGTGCTTTTGTTTGCTAATCCAGTTTCTGTTTGTTCTTGTGGTTCACTTGCTCTGTGCGACCATGTGGCACTGTCCCCAAAACTCACAGGAGTAAAAAGGAAAAAAACAACCAAAAGGTACCCCCAAAGTAGTCTGTGGTCTCTTCCAGATAAAGTGGGATATATGTGTAACAGCCGACTCACTTTCCCTAACCTACAGCTACACCACCAAGACCTGTGGCCTGGCAAGTTGAGGATGTTAGACCTTTTATTATTTCATTATTATTTTAATAATACAATTAATAAAAAAAGAGATGAACAAACTCCAAACAATACATATACAGTATATACTGTATGTATATATACCTGTTATTTCATGTCTATAGGGCTCTAATAATGTTAACAGGGTGGGAGAGTTTATAAGGGCTTAAAATATATAAAAATAACTATACAAACATATGGTTTCTACTTTGCGGATTTTCACCTATCGCGGGGGGTCTGGAACGCAACCCCCGCGATCGAGGAGGGATTACTGTATATATATATATATATATATATATCACTCCAACCAGCCCTAACATAACACTCAACCCCTTGACCCCACACTGAAACACTGAATATGAAACCAATGAGACACGCAGAAAACACGAAACACACATAAAAGTCCAGAAGATTAAACAGAAAATGGATAATGTTTGTGAACCTGGTTCAGCTGGAAAACAAATTTCCTAAGGTAATTATATGGATGAAAATGATGGCTTGCTCCTCTTTCCAAATAACAAGAAACAGTCTCACCGTGCTTATCATTGATACATTAGCATAGTCCAGAACCCTGGGGTTTTGCAGTACAAATCTGAAGTTGTCAGGCATTGAAAATGGTAAGTAGAAAAAAGTGTAAATGATCTGGATCGCTGCTTTCTCCTGGCTCAGCAATGAATGGGCGGTATAGTAAAACAAGTTTTTTTTTCTTTTTCTTTTTGACCTCCTGTTTAAATAGTTAATGTCCTGGACACAGGTGATGGGATTGACAGGACAAATTATCATGAGGGACCATGGTTCCACAATGTTATCCTTCTCCCTTTCTTGCCAGGGGAGCATATTTACATAGACACACAACCCATGTAAACAGGACAACGCTACGAAAGATGGGACTCAACACAAAATACACTTATGATGACGTTAATCATGTAGCACCGCTACATATGTGCCATATTTTGTTGAGATTAGACCCAGGGTGTGGAACTGTGTAAAGAACAAACCTATCTATGCACACTGAGCGTTATATATTAGGTGTTGATTATACTTTACTGTGATTATAGCTTTAAATGTTAACAGGTAACAGACCCTTCTAGTATTTTTAAATAGTTATATTTTGTTCTTGTTTTCATTATAGTTACAATAGATTTTTAAAAGCTTGTAAAATTTTAAGTCAAGTTTCTTTTTTTCTTTGCTTATTTATTGCATTGTTTTTACAGCTAGCATTATCACATTCTGCTTAACTAAGCAAATTTATATTCAAGAAGACACAAAATACAAACACAAATTAATCCAAGTTTTGAACCCATGAAAGGTCATGTTTATCTTATTGTAATAAACCTATTTTCCATCTCCAGTGTCAGATAGGCTGCTATACTTTACTTGTATTTTAATGTCAGTGTTTTGCTTCCAGAAACAACCATTAATAGAAAACAGTTTTTATCTTGGAACAAAGATTAAATTCAACAAAAATGAATAATTTAATGCAGTGCTAGCAATATATGTTTTATGAGTTAAGAACTGAACACTTTCTTTTGACATTTGGCACTTTGAGAAAAAAAAGAGACAACCCAGAATGCTGACTGTGTTAAACTGAAGATATACAGATCCATTTTGAGCTGCTGTAAAAAATCAGATACAGCAGAGTATCTCTGTATTAGTTGTTCAGTGAGTCAGGGCTTATTCAGTGTGCTTCCCTGGTCATTCCCTCAAATGAAGAATTTTTATAGCATCTCTCAAATTTTTAGAAACATTAAAAAATATTTGTCTCCTCTGAATGCCCAATGGAATGATTAAGCTCATTCAGTCTTCCCAGCTGAAACATTCCCTTCATAGATGTTCCACCATTAAGATATATTTAAGTGCAATTTTATTTAATATTGTTGTTATCCATGTGGAAAAGCAATTACTTCCTTGGGAATATGTGGTAAGATAATTGCTTTTTTAACATAAGCTTTTGATGTATTTTTATTTATAGATTTATTTTTGTTATGGTTTTACATTTTGGATATTCGCTTCTAAGCCTTCTGAGATAATCAGTTAAAATTTGCCAGTTATGATATTTGTCTTAGCTTTGCTTGCGAAATGCTATTAAAGTATACACCACTCAGCCACAAAAAAAAAACACCTGCCATAATATAGGGTAGGTAGGTCCCCATCCTACACCAAAAAAGCTCTGACCCATTGAGACATGAACTGCGCAAGACCACTGATGGTGTTATGCGGTATCTGGCACCAAGATGTTGCACCTACCATTATAATTGCCCCCAAAATTTGTTTTGCATGTGACTTTGCAATTGTGAAATATAAAAGTTGCTAAAAAATGTTTTTTCAAGTTGTTTGTAATGGAACGTCAGGAATATTCCTCCCTATGAGTTAATCCACAGCCAAAACTGTTGCTTGCATTGCCACCCTGGAGTTTCACAGCTCCTCCCTTGTGGTTCCATGTTGTATTATTGCATTTCTTGCTTTCTCATTCACACAACCAGTTCCAGCTCACACCACTTATTTAAGGTCAGATGTATCAAAATGTGTAACTCCATCTGCATTGAATTTGTGCAACTCCGTAAGGCAAAAACCAAATACAATGGATTTTAGTAGTGGTAAAATTTGTTCAGGTATGCTCTCTTGTCGCACCTCCTTTCCATGCTCAGCACAATAATAAACCTTAAATAAAATAGAGCTTTTGCACATGGAAAAAAGCCAGAATATAAGTTGAAAATATTACTACTAATTGTGCAAATTTGATTTGTGGTAAAAAACAATTTGTTGTGTGAATTTCATTGAAAAGTGAAAGAGGTTTTTCTGCAAATTCAGTTTTGCAAAAATGGTTTCACTCATCACAATCAATAACCTCTTGTAATGTTAATACTTTACATTGTGGTCCTCATGTAGCCATATGTAATTACTCAAGGTAAATCAGATATTTTATAAATATTCTGAGTTCTTGAAATCTTGATGTGTGCTCATCAAGTTACAGTATGTTATACCACGTATAAAATGAAAATGGTATCAGACCCTGTTTTGAATGTTCTCATCCTGTTGCCCTATGTAAACCCAGTTGCCTTTGTATATGAGATGCATATCACAAAAACTTGCATTTTTCCAGGAATACTGTACTACCTACATACAACAGAGTGCATGTTGTGAAATAAACTTTTTGGGACTACAAGAATATGCCATTTAATGAAGTTGCAGGAGAGGAAGATGTTGAATGAAACAGGGTATCGCTGACAGTGGCTACAGTATTACATAGTACTATGAACTATCAAAGTGGTCTTCAGAGTATTAAAGGATGTACTGTATATACGATTATTTTTATACTGGAGTACCAATGATTTTGTGGTCACCCAGCCTCTTAACTGTTTGGAAAGGAACTGGAGTTGGTAGATGCCCTCTGTTTCAACCCTCATGCCTGACTTAAATACCTGGGAGCAACAACCAGAAGTTATTGTCTTCTGAATACTCAGCACAAGAGGAACACATATTGCAGAAGATTGCCTTTTTTATCTTTGATAGAAGTTCTTCCTTTAGTCTTATGGTTATTAAATGAGGTTAATCACTGGCACCCCAATCCTCTGTGTTTTTTTGTTTGTCATTACAAAACATAAGCTGCATATAAATGAATTTGTACAGTTCAGTTTATTTTTGCATTCTAGACATGTTTGGAGCACTCCTATATAATGGAGGTGGACAATTCTGGAGTAAACTTAATTTGACCCAAAATGCTGAATGGGGATAAATAACACTATTCCATGTGGCTACCCCACTGCCTTAGAATATAAAAGGGAATGAAAGGTGCTTACAAGTGATTTTACCAATATTCTTATAGAGGAAAAAGAACTCTGCCTAAGAAAGCACTTCAGACACCTCAGCAAAGAGAAACACATTCTAATACAGGGATCTCAAAAGTCCAGTCCTGGAGGGCCACAGTGGCTGTGGGATTTCATTCTAACCCTTTTCTTAATTAGTGACCTGGTTTTGCTGCTAATGAACTTCTTTTGAATTAATTTTAATTGACTTGTTTTTTAAGATTTGTTCCCTGGAATCATTCATCTGAATTGCTTCATTTTTTTCCTTAAACAGAAATGAAATGTGAAGAGAGTGAGCCAACAATTTAATGTTAATTTAACATGTTCTTTAATGCCATGGCTTGGTGCTGCTCTCATTGTGTAATAGTAAACATTTTCAAAATTGTTTATTTTTTCTTTATATTTTCTAAGAGCACTGTTCAAATGTTTTAGGGACCTGAGCAAAACAACTTTCCTGAGACCTCCATCCTTTTTATTTTCAGATATTGCATGACACTGTTTGCTGGTCATGTTTTGGTTCATTTTGTATCTCATTATTGTTTGGCGGCTAATTAAGGAAAAAGAAACAATTATTTTGGGTCTGAGTCTTCAAGAGCAAGTCAATTAAAATTAATTCAAAACAAGTTACTTAGCAGCAAAAACAGGTCACTCCAGATCACCACGACCCTCCAGAGTTTTCAGATCCCTGGTCAAATTGGACCAGTTGGAAATCGTATGTGGCTGTTCATAGTCTAGTGAGACTTAATGAACTAAACATATTAAATTGACCACTGATCACTTAAATTGACTTTCAACAATACCCCAACAAACTTAGTCCTAAACAACTAATAATACAAAATCCTTGGTCTACTAGATAGCACCAGTGGTCACACTATAGAAATAAAGGACAAGTATATTTAAAACTGGAACCAGGCATCACATCTTCTGGAGTTCTCCAGTGTCAGCTGAAAACTTGAAGGTATAGCCTGACTTGTCTAGAGATGATGAGTTCCTCCTGCAGTGTGAAGTGACCATCAGCAGCAATTCAGTTGGGCTGGATTTTAGAAACCATTACACTCTGACTTGAAAAACATAATTTAGAAAAGCTCCCTCTGCCCATCCTTCTTTCCTGAGGGCAGCTTGTGGGAGTCTGATTACTCCATTTCATCTGTTTTTGTACAATATGTTCTCCATAACCAGAAATCAAAATGTTGGGTTCAAGTCATCCAAAGACAGTTCTATTTATTAGGGTGTAATATTCAGATATTTTTCCTGATGTATTAAATAAAGCAAATTATTTTAAACATTCTAGTTTTATAACAAATATGTTAGTATATTTTAAGAAATGCAGAAAGTAATGTGACAACTTAATGACCAGTGTTTAAGATATACAAATGATATGATTAAACTGTTTCAATGTAGAAAAGTAATGCAATCTTTGCATAAATTACAGGTTAATATGAAACATCTCGGCCTTAATGACAATTTATATGGTTGGCAAACCATCTTATTAATTCATATTTTTCAGACTCTGGTAACTGTATATAACTATCATTGCTGCCTTTCCAAATAGCATAAACCAATTTTGACATCTATCCAAATTTTCATTTGGCTTGCCATACTTTACTTAATGCACACATTAATTTAATTTATCCTTTGGAAAAAAACAGCCAAGCCAACTCAAGTAAACATATCATCAAAGTGTGCAATATCTAATCTTGCCAATGAATTCTGCTTCAGCAGATTCCTGAATTGTTGAAATATACAAGGTAATTTTTCAACAATGATTATAAAAGAACAATAGGCACTTGAAATTGTACGGGCAATGTTCCAGTTGTTGAAGCTTCCTAAAAACACCAGGCAGATGACCAGCATCAGCTCTTTCTAGCAAAAAGGAGGATACTTAAATGGGGTTAAGCAGTAAAGTAAGCTTTATTACTTGTGCCACTGAAAACTTTAAATGGTGTTTGTGCTTAGAAATTGTAGTACTGTAATTATGCTGCTATGATTTTAATAGAAGAATAAAATCTGCTTCTTGTATATATGACTAGATTAATAATACTGACCATGTATGTGACAAATAAAGAATCTTGAATCTTAATCCGTGAATGGTCATTTATTGAGTGCTCCAAAATGGATAATCAATTACATAGTTCTGCATTTTAGTACCACAATGGTGAAATAACACATTTGCATTGATTGTGTACATAAAGAAGAATACAAAAAAATGTGATGTGTGTATTCTGTGATTTTTTTTTTTTAATAAAACATGAAACAGTTTATTTTTAAAACTCAAAAGCTATTTCAGGACTGAAAATATTTCTTTGTAATAATGGGTCCAAGCATAAAAAGTATTAAAACATATTTTGTTATACATAAAATTATATTAAAAATATAAATACTAAAAAGTCATATGCAAACTTAATATCATTAATATTCCTAAAATTGTACAGCTCATGGAAATTATTTTGAGGCTGACTTTTGGCTGTGAGCAGATCCTGTTATTCTTTCCGTCTGTTTGAACAAGCAGCTAGAGGGACTCATACCCCATTTCCTGGGTTTCATGTCAGCATGACAGTTAGAAATTGCAATCTTGGCAAATACATTGTACGATCTGCTTGTCCAGCTAATTTAAAAAAGTTAGGAGTGGTTCAGTTAAAGTAATCTCAGGAAGTTTTGTTTACATTTATTAGTAACTAGCAGAATACCCGCGCTTCGCAGCGGAGAAGTAGTGTGTTAAAGAAGGTACGAAAAAGAAAAGGAAAAATTTTAAAAATAACGTAACATGATTGTTAATGTAATTGTTTTGTCATTGATATGAGTGTTGTTCTCATATCTATCTATATATATCTATCTATCTATATATATATATATATATATAGCAAAATACCCGCGCTTGGCAGCGGAGAAGTAGTGTGTTAAAGAAGGAAAGAGAAAGAAAAGGAAACATTTTGAAAATAACGTAACATGATTCTCAATGTAATTGTTTTGTGTATTTGGTGGCAGCGTCACAAAGTTATTTTCGTCTAGCTGCATCAGAAAATGTACCACGACGTCTGACATGCCTCCTTTTTACTGTTTTATCACAGCTTGATTGTTGCTGTCATATATATATATATATATATATATATATATATATATATATATATATATATATATATATATATATATACACACACACACATACACATACATACACACATATATATATATATACACATACATACATATATATACACATATATATACTTGTGTGTATGTTTGTATGTGTCTATATGTGTGTGTATAGCTTTGGTCACTGATTGCAAGGGAAAAATAATAAAATGTAGTCTATAAGTTATTAAACAGTAAAACATTAACGTTTTAAGAAGTACAGGTACATTGAGCACTACTGGAGTGGTTGCGGGTAAACTACATTTTAAAGACTGTGTAACACAACAGGTAAGTAACTAACAGCAGCTAAAATGTATATGGAACATCTCTCGGTAGTAGATCCCTTTTGAAAGGCGCTACACGACGGCTGTAGTATAGAAATTACATTTTCTATGTGAACTTTCAAATTTGTGCCTCTGGTAATGTGCCTTACCGGCAATTAAAGAAAATTATTTTTGTGTCCTTTGCAATGTTAAGAGAGAAAGGCTTTGGTTTGGGATAAAAGGAAAAAGGTGTAAAGAAAGGAAAGTTGCCTTTCCTTTTATATAGTATAGAGAGATGTGTTCGCTGACGATATGAGCATCTTCTGGGGACAGTCGTGTGTCTTGTGTAGACTGGTGAGACGTCCCCGCCATTAATCAGCTGTGATGGCACTGTCAGTCTTCCACTCCTGTGCGTATCTTCATAATCCGAGCTGAGGACCTCATAATCGTATACATGCAAAAGAAAGTGTGAATCGCCTTAATATTATTTTGCCGTGGTGTAGAAAAGGGGTCCCGTGTTTGCACTTGTCTGGGCTATAGCGCAGGGGGAGGAAGAAAAATTAAAAGTGCTCACTTTGACTTAAGGCAGAAGCGCAGTCAGCGTCTCAAAGGCCGGCACAGCTACGCGCGCGCGCTGGCTGCTCGACTTTTGCTGGGCAGGAGACCCCTTTGTACACACGCTCATGATATCAAAAGTCTAAGCGCTCTTTGGAGGTAATTCATATATTATATATATAGCAAAATACCCGCTACCGCAGCGGAGAAGTAGTGTGTTAAAGAAGTAATGAAAAAGAAAAGGAAACCTTTTAATAATAACGTAACATGATTGACATTGTCATGAGTGTTGCTGTCATATAAATGCCTGCCTAAATAAGTCACCCTCGCTTTGCTCTTACTTTTTTACCGTTCATTTAATCATGGCTAGTGGCGGAAAACTTATAAAATGGAAGGAGGATGGCTTTACCAAAACAAATATTGATGGCGAATCGATTATTCATAAAGCTTGAATTGGTGATCTGTTTTTCTGTGTTAACCTCATATTTTTCATACTTCTTCTCAAACTAAGGTGGTGCGAGGGTAAAATGAATCGGGATACGGTGATCAATGTAATCGGTGTACCAGGAAATCATGCATTGACAAAAGCTCCCTTTGCTTGTAATGCAAAGTGTGATTAAATGCATTATTTTTTAACGCGTTATGGAGCACATGCATCAAAGCTTCTCAGCTGTGCTTGTGCTAAGAAAAGGAAAGATTTTAAAAATAACGTAACACGATTGTCAATGTAACCTTTTGTAAGTAGTGCCTTGAGGATTCAGTGTGGAGAAACTCTAGAGAGAGCGTGTGTATTAACTTGTGGATTTTTCTGTGAGTATTTGGTGGCAGTCTGACGAAGTTGCTCGAAGACGGCGTTAGCCGCAGAGCTCAGCTCAGAGTGAAATGAGATGAATGGGCGGGGAGATGATGACGTAACTCCCCCACCCGCCTTTAACTGTCAATCCCCACAAACACAGTCTCGGAATTTGCATAAGCACACCCCTTCACCTACAATTTTAACTTAGTTACAAAGTGATCAAAACTCGTTTATATCCTCGTCCTCTCATTAAACTTGTATCCCGCATTCCCGTGGGCATGTGAACCGCCAGCGGTAGCCTGTCTATGAACTTAATTTAAAGTTTAGGTTTGCACCTTGCTTTCTTTCCGAGGTAGCAGGACTCATGAATATGGTAGTATATGTCACTCGCTCGCTTCTTATTGTTTTTCGCTGCCTTCTCAATTATATAATGCAAGTTTTCTTAAGCGCTTTTTGGAGGTCTTCCTGATTTTCTACGCACTGCGTTGACAGTCAGTTCACGTGATTACGTGGGAGGCGTGATGATGTCACACGAAACTCCGCCCCCGCGCCTTTCCAGCTAAACTCTATTACAGTTAATGGAGAAAAATACCTTCCAGTTATGACCATTAGGCGTAGAATTTCGAAATGAAACCTGCCCAACTTTTGTAAGTAAGCTGTAAGGAATGAGCCTGCCAAATTTCAGCCTTCTACCTACACGGGAAGTTGGAGAATTAGTGATGAGTCAGTGAGTGAGTGAGTGAGTGAGTGAGTCAGTGAGTGAGTGAGTGAGTGAGTGAGTGAGGGCTTTGCCTTTTATTAGTATAGATTACATAATAATATCCATATCATAATAACTGCAATCTAAGTAAATCAATTGCTGATATAAACAACTAACTGTTTACTAAAAGACTTAAAGTGTTACATAGTGTTAAGGAGCAGACAAATGAAAGTTTATTAAAGTTACCTGTAAAATCACTAATGTTAAATTAATTATTTAAATTGAATGTATACATAATTTGTGTGATCAAAGTTTTTAAAAAAGATTAAAAGTAGAATAATTACCAGTAAACAATGTCACAGAAACAAAATTGTTGGATAAGTAAATGGAAAAACAAATACTCTGTAAGAAAAAAGAACAGGATAAGCAAAAACAGAAGGAAACTTTCCATCGGTTACCACTCCCTCCTAGATCTAGCAGCCAGATGGCAGTGTAGATGATGCTCTGAGGACTAGACAAATAACATCTTGGATTTAACAAGAGGACAAAGAATGTAAAATGTGATTTTAGTTTCTGTGGAAACCAGTTTCTTAGTTGGGACTGTCAGGAACCAGACCACCTTGGCCCACTAGTAAAAGCTCGGCCTTAAAATGAAATCAAGCTATAAATGAACTTGATAGACTCAGATAATAAAGGAATGAAATGGGATTGAGAAAATGTGGCTGTTAGTTTGGAGAAACTGGAGATTAAACAGTGAACTGAGCACCAGAATGAGAATGGCACATTTCTGGTATAATTCTTCCAAAAAATCTCAACTGTGAGGTTTTCTTAAGTTTCCATATTAAGACTTGAAATAAGCAATTTTATCATTTCTTGTTCTAATTAGCTTAAAAACTTGAAATTAATGTTTTTTCTGTTTCCTGTGGGGTTAGAGAAAAACTAAACTGTTTTATTGTTTAAATATTGTAGCCGCCTTTGTATAAGGCGAAGTCAGGCACGGGTAAGATGCGTGTCAAAGAAATCTCTCAGTCCAAAAGTTAGTTTTAAAAATATTTAGTGAAAGTTAAAGGCAAACAATCCATACAAGAATAAAAGAAAAATAGTTACACACAAAGAATAAAGGCAAAAAAGGAAAAATGTATCTTCTATAAACTTAGTTTTTCTTATGAAGCTTTGGTTATTTCTATACTTAAAGGTTATTTATTTATTCTTCTGTATGCTTCAAACATACAGTTCAAAACTCTTTTACGAGTTACTTCACACTCAAAAGGCCCTTAGGCCGTTGGCACATAGACATGTGCCCAGGCACGGTCACGTGCATAAGCACGAACGTGAGTCCAACAAGAACACGTACAAGGACACGGTTAAAAAACCGTATGCCTCTGTACCTTACACAAGGCAAGGCTAAACACTTACTAAAGAACATTGTTTACTCATAACTGTTAAGAAATGACAGGAAAATACCAACTCAATTCTATTCACGGGGGTTTTAGGAACCTCCCATATTTTATGCATTATCATCTAATAAATATTCATACATGTTATAGAACTAGGAAAATGGCTCTTACACATCCGGCTCCTAATTGTTTATGCTAGGGCAGAAATCAATTACTTAACTTTACTTAATAAGAGCCTTCATTACTTTACCAAACTTAAAACAAACCTTAAGAAGCTTAACTTAGTTTCTACTATAAAAACACAAATACTAAACTTAAGAAACTTTATAGCTTAAACTCTAATGTATAAACACAAGCTCTAAATTTAAAAGGCTTTAAAATTAGGCATGCAAAAAGAAAATGAGTCATTTTAATCCTTGTTGCTTCCTGGAGCAGGCACAGTTTGTTCACAAGTCTGTCCAGTGTGCTGGGATCTGCACACAAACTCTTCTGAGTGCCCCTTTTGCAATTGGCATTGTCCTTACCCAGGAGTTTCAGGTTGCAGCATCTTGTACAGTAATTACACCCACAATGTCCAATTTCTTTATGAACTTGTAGCATAATGAGAGTGGCAATATGTGAATACTTCTGAATGGTTGCAGGGTGGTTTGCCTCTTCTGGCATTGCTGATTTGCTGAGCCTCAATACACTTTTGATTTCCCGATCGTCGCTAGTAGACAAGGTGCCACTCTTGATGTCCCCATTAGAAATGAACAATGTCTCTCATTTTCTTTGTTAGTCAAAAGGAGGTAGGAGACAGTGCCATACCCGTTTTCTGAAGCATCTCCAAAATGATGCATTTGTGTGGTCATTATTTGACCAAATCCAGGCGGTTTAAAGCACCTGACTACATTAAAATCCACAAGTAACTGCAAATCGTCCATCCATTTTTTACATTGCAGAACGTACTTAGCTTCCACTTCTTGATCCCAAGCATATTTTTCTTTACACAGTTCTCTTAGAATAAGCTTGGCAGGCAGTATGACTGGCGCTAGAAATCCAAGTGGGTCATATATTGAACTGACCACTGACAGAATGCCACGTCTTGTAGCAGGCTTATCTTGCAGCTTTACCTGGAACTTGAAATTGTCAGTCTGTGTGCACCATTGAACACCCAAGGCTCTTTCAACTGGTAACAGATCATGGCTTAAGTCCAAGTCTTTTTTATCCATTACCCTGTCTTCTTCAGGGATTGACAGCAAAACTGCTCTGCTATTACTTATCCATTTTGTAAGATAAAATCCTCCCTTTAAGCAAAGGGCTTTAAGATCTTTGGCCAATTTTATGGCTTGTTCTTCTGTAGCAACTGACTTTAAACAGTCATCAACATAGAAATTATTTAACACAGTATTAACTGCTTCCTCTGGAGCTGTGCCTCTTGCATCCTCTGTTGTTCTTCTTAAGGCATAAGAGGCACAACTGGGCGACGAAGTAGCACCGAAAAGATGCACTGTCATTTTGTATTCCTCAAGTTCATTGTTTAGATTACTTTCGGGCCACCACAGAAAACGAAGAAGATCCATGTCTTTTTCTGGTACTTTCACTTGATAGAACATTGATTTAATGTCCGCCATGAGAGCGATTGGTTCCTCTCTGAATCTTGTAAGAACTCCAATGAGTGAATTAGTTAAATCAGGTCCTTTCAACAACTGTTCATTTAGAGAAAAACCTTGATAAGTGGCTGTACAATCAAATACCACTCTTATTTTGTTTTTCTTTGAATGGTATACTCCATGATGAGGGATGTACCATATTTTTTCATTTTCGAGGGTCCACTGTTCAGTGGGTACCTTTATGGCATAACCTTTGTCTAAAATATCTTTCATGAACACTTTATAATCCTCATGAAACGTCGGGAACCTTGTAAGTTTCCTTTAAAGACCTATAGCTCGTTGTTTTGCAATACAATGACTGTTTGGCACTTTAAGTGTTTCATCTTTAAAAGGCAGATTAATGCAATTGTGTCCGTTCACTAGACTTGCAGTGCCTGAGGCTATGCGCATGAATTTAATGTCTTCCTGTGACATTTCCTCTTTTTCTTCACAGTCTCATTCTGGAAAGTCTATATTGTATTGCTTGAGTAACATTTGTTCTACTTGCTTTATTGTTACACAATTGACCGAACATCTTTTTTCACTTTCGTTATCTGACTCCTTCGTATAGCAAATAACAGTCCATCTTAGAACTGTTCTCGTTGCAAAAGGTCCGTCTCCTTCGCTATGTATGATTTCCCATGGCTCTAAGAGTTTACGAGAGTTTGTACCTATTATTTAACCTACTTCTGCGTTTATTTGGGGTAGGTGTACATTTTTAAGGTAAGGCCATTTCATAATATCTTCTTGAGTAGCAATTTTATCTTTATTACCAGGTATAACAGTTGCTGTACGTACCTCTGGTAAATCATAAAACGTGTTTTCTTCTATCCCACAGACTTCCAACTCTGTTAAGATTTTACATTTTAATGGTTTTTCTAGATTATCTAGAGTGTTGAGATACAGATGCGATTTTCTTCCTGAAAGGTTTAATTGTTCTCTTATGTTCTTTGAGCAAAATGTGGCTGTGCTACATGGGTCTATTAGAGCATATGTTTCAATATATGTTTCATTCCCTTTGGATTTGAGTTTAACTGGGACCGCGGCTATGACACTATCTCTGACCTTGGTAGCCATACAACACTCTTTCGGTGTTATGGGCGCATTGGTAGAAGAAGCGCTTTTCTGTTTCGATTTAGAGCTCTCTTCTTTAATGTATTTAGCTTTATCATCAGAGTTCTTTTCTTTATTTATATGCAAAATAGCTGGATGAAAATGAGAGCATATATTGCATTTAATTTTTTCTTCACAATCTTTACTAAGATGTCCTTGTTTTAGACATTTAAAGCATAAGCCTTTGAATTTCAAAAAGTCAATTTTATCTTCATAAGTTAATTTCTGAATTGTGTTGCAGTCATTAAGATCATGCTTTTTGTCACAGAAAAAACAGTGCTTACCGTACATACGCTCAGTTGTCTCCTTTTTGTTTTCTTTTTCGACGGTAGTGGCAAAATTTGAGACGAAGTTGTCCTTTCTCATTCTGCCTTTCGCGGGGTATTTTTTGTAATCAAACTTTTCTTTCTCCCTTTTGAAGGTATGGCTTGAATAGGAAGCACCATACATTGGATCCAGGGAAGCTATGAGTCGATCTTCTAAGAAACTATATAAGTCAGCTAGACCTGGTCTTCTTCTTTCTTTGCTTTCAACCTCTGTTGCTTTATTTTGCCAGAGCTTTCGTAGTTCTTGGGGTAGCTTCGATGAAATAATGCGGATATTTAGATTGTTTTCGAATTCGTGTCCGTCCTTAAACCCGACATAACACTTTTACAGTTACTAATGAAGAGCGTGTATGTCTTTAAGCTATCAATATATCCTGATTTCAATTGTGGCCACTTCCTTACTTTCTTCATGTAAGTATCTCCGATATGAACGTGGTTTCCATAAAATTTTTCTAATATTCTTCTGGTATTTCTATATCCTTCTTCTGGTGGCAAGTATAAGTTATTCAGAGCAATATCTCTAGGTTCGCCTTTGGTGAATTGTATCAAATACTCTAGTTTGCTACCAGGATCACTCACTTCTTGTTCGATGATTATATCAAATGCTCTTATAAAGTTTATATAAGTCAATGGATCGCCTTCAAATACTGGGATCCTTTTGTGGGGTACATTAGGCGCTTGTGTTTTGTTTTGTTGCTGTTTCTGTTGATCGTAACGTTGTTCTTGAAGCAACTGTTGATGAAGCGCTTCATTTTGTTGTTGATAAAATGGTTGTTGGGGATTATTTTTACTTTCATTCGTATTTATAAAGTTGTAACTGTTGCCATCTGACGGCTTTTCAAATTTCACATCTGGTTTCTGACTCAGTCTATTTGGGCTGCGATTGCGCCCTTTAAGTGCTTTTAATTTTGCGTCGGATTCTACTATAGCTGCCTCTAAAGCCAATTGATCTCTTTTAATTTTCAGTTGAGCTTCTTCAGCTTCTCTTTTAGCTTTTATCTGCATTTCCTCAGCTTTTCTCTTAGCTTTTAGCTGCATTTCCTCCATATCTAAAGCCTGTTGCTTTCTTTGATTTTCTGCTTTAGCCAACAGCATGGCGTGTGATGCCTCTTGAGATCTGATGGCGCTCATAGAAGTCCCGGCTGAACTTGTACTTCGTTTAGATTTTGCAGAGATTTGGGAGGCTTTGGCTGAATTTGCCGCCGAACTTATATGACTTTTACTTTGAATAGAAACCTGTGAGATACTATCTTCTGGAGAGACGTCAGGAAAGTCATTCGTCGTTCTGTAATCCTTGAATTGGCTAGCCGAAAAGTCGGGCTGCTGGTTGAAGCTTATATTTTGACGTACTTCAAAAACCCATTCCATCGTATTTACTGTAAATTTATTACAAATTTCCATTTTAGCATCAAAGTCCTTTTGTAGCATTTTCTGTGTATCTTCGTTGCTCTGGAGGGATAAGAGTTTGTCATTTAACCTTTTATATTCTATTTTCAGATTAAAGAAGTTCTTGATGATCGATTGTATAATTTCACAGTTAAATTTGTTTTTTTTAAATCCTTCACAGTCTTCATCGCACTAGATAATTGTTTGTATTTGTAGTCCATTTCAGATTGAAGTTTAGTTGTTGATGAATTGGGTGGCTTTATGTCATCATCAGGTTGATCCTCCATTGGAACATCATGATCGTCATAATTTCCACTCACACCACTGTTACTTTCAATGGGGGTTTGAAATGTCCTCTGGCTCCCGGACTCAGATGCCATGGCGTTGAAAATGCAGGCTTGCTTTTCTTTATAAAAGGCAATTTTAAACTTTCAGTCCTAGGCAGGTTCAGATCTTAAGCAGGTTTCAAAACTTCAGGCTGTTTTTTTAACTTTAGTCTAGCCGCCTTTGTATAAGGCGAAGTCAGGCACGGGTAAGACGCGTGTCAAAGAAATCTCTCAGTCCAAAAGTTCGTTTTAAAAATATTTAGTGAAAGTTAAAGGCAAACAATCCATACAAGAATAAAAGAAAAACAGTTACACACAAAGAATAAAGGCAAAAAAGGAAAAATGTATCTTCTATAAACTTAGTTTTTCTTATGAAGCTTTGGTTATTTCTATACTTAAAGGTTATTTATTTCTTCTTCTGTATGCTTCAAACATACGGTTCAAAACTCTTTTATTTTACGAGTTACTTCACACTCAAAAGGCCCTTAGGCCGTTGGCACATAGACATGCGCCCAGGCACGGTCACGTGCATAAGCACGAACGTGAGCTCAAACAAGAACACGTACAAGGACACGGTTAAAAAACCGTATGCCTCCGTACCTTACACAAGGCAAGGCTAAACACTTACTAAAGAACATTGTTTACTCATAACTGTTAAGAAATGACAGGGAAATACCAACTCAATTCTATTCACGGGGGTTTTAGGAACCTCCCATATTTTATGCATTATCATCTAATAAATATTCATACATTTTATAGAACTAGGAAAATGGCTCTTACAAATATTATTGTTTGAAATAATTAGTAGAATTTTAATCATAGCAGTGTTGTATACATAGTAAGTATGAAACTTAGGATAGGTTAGATATAAAAAGAAAGTGTTTATTTCCAATATTACACTGTCTTGGAAGGGAAAACCTTAAATAAGAAGGTGGAACAAAACAGTAAATAAGGAGGATCAGAACAATCTGGAGCAGAGTTTTCTTTAAAAATAAAATGAAAGATCTAAAATATTTACATCATCTGGAAGGTCTGAATCTGTAACATAGTTACCAAACTGATGTAAGAATTTTATTTTTATTAATGTTTATATTTAATCCTTTGTATTTGTATTTTACTGTATTAATCAACAAGCCTTAATCAACAAGCTTAACTCTTTTAATATTAATTTGGTCCAGATTGTAACCTTTTTCTGGTCTCAGAGGTTCAGGTGGGGTTGTCACTTTGGGGATATCGTTGAAGATCTGTGCAGGTTAGAGATGTTACATATGGGTCTGTGAGACAATGGCCTGCCACAGGCAACCAAACCTGTTAAAGTCCCAACATCAAATGCTAGGAATAGAGACCTGGAACTGCAGAATGAACTTAAGGGCCCATTGCCTAAATATTTCCAGCCCCTTGGCCTAGGGAAAAGAGACGGATAACCTTGGTATCCTAAGGTGTCACTCCTCTAAAATTCTCATAACTGCCCACAGGAATTCTGTTATAGGTTATAATATATTTGTCATTTTTCAGTAAAACTGAACAGTCGGTCAGTTATAACTTGAAGGCATGCACTAGCTTGCATAAAGAAAAACTGAAAAATTGCATTAGCTTAGCAAGTTTGTTACAAAAATATATGTATAAATCAATATGGTGTTGCTGTCAAACTTTGTTAGGATCTTTAGTGGGTTACATTTATTTGAGATCTTTCCAGAGTCATGTTTTTGGTATTTGCTTTCTTTGGATTTTTTCTTCCATTCTTATTAGTCACCACCTTGATGGTTTCATTCTGTGTCTGATGCCCCACGTTTGTATCCAGGGACACTTTCTCATTATACCTACATCAACTGATGACATGTCAGATGCCATCTTATTTAAGACCAAAGGACTTCAGTAAGCAAATTGTTTCTACTTAACACTCTTAATAATAAAGCTGCCAGAGTGATTTTTCAGAGCGATGCCATAGGAGAACCAAACATTGATGGAACATGAAGGCTCCAGAAAGAACCTTAATTTATTCGGATCCATAGCAGGCACAATATAGTAAATAATTATAAATAAATGGTACCAGATTTGTGAAATACCAATGGGTTCTTGATTTTAAAAGGATTTCTGCTGCATATAATAGTACAGGCTATTAGGACATTTTTCAAATCACAAAGAACCAAGTTCATATGCAAAGACCCATTCCCAGAATGAAATTGTGCTTTGACAAGCAATAGTTCTACGATTAAGTATACAATCCAGTAAAGAACCATAAAGTGCCATTAAAAAACATTATTTTGAAGAATGTGCTTAACAAATAAAAGTATGGTTCTGTAACAGTCGTTGGTAGCCAAGTGGGCACTCTTCACTATGATTTCCATTTCACCTTTTAGTAAAAGTTCACTTGATGAATAGACATCCCCTGAGATGTGTTAGGTTCATAATTAATGTTTAACATCTATACTTTCTGACACCCAAAAAATATGTTTTTTTCCATGGTTTCACTATTTTCGTTGAGGGATATGCTTGTTAGTCACAACATTTCTGTCAATAAGGTGCTTATGTTTTCACTTTTAGATGGAAAAGTTTCTTTAGCTTAAATTGTTACAGCCACGTACTCTAAGAATGAAAGATGATTGTGTTTGTATTTTGTTGTGCTTAACACCCTGGATTCTACTCAATGATCACAATGATCTTGGAGAGTAATACTTAAACAAAGCTTGTAGGTTGGACTTGGGCAGCATGCCTTATCTACTCTAGAGAGACAAATAGTATGTATGCAACCTTCACCTATTAAAAGTCCAACCAGTCTGAAGTAAACATTTATCTAAACAGTAAAGACAGGAACTGAGCTCATTTCACAAAGTTAAAGCACAGATCTGAAACCATAGTGTACCTGTAGAACAAATGCAGATAATGAACACAGCACAGCAAAACTCAAACAGAGACAGACTGAAAGGCCTTAAAGCTAATTGACAAAAAAAATTGGAAAACAAACATTAGTTCTTAACAAATTATGGAAAACGACACAGATTGCAATGTGTGTGAGCCTGTGACATTCACTTTCCAGGTCTTAGTGGGCACATTTCACACAGGTTGATACAACAGAGATTAAAGACACATGAGGGATGGGAAGAAAAATGCATCAGAAATAGTGTCCATATACATACAAAAAAGAATACTTATACCTAAAGACAACACACAAAATAAATAACAATGGGTAGGAAAAACCTAGCTTGAAGCTGAATAATGAACCAAAACCCAGCCAGGTTTCTAGTGGTCAACACTTACACTGAGAGAGAACAGTGTGAAGCAGTGAAGTGTCCTCCAATATCAGCTCAGTCTTGTGCCTACTGCAGGAAAAGCATAAAAACTTAGGAGAAGCAACAGGAGGACCTACATGATTAATGCACCCATAGAAGGAGCAGAATTTAATGTCTCAAAATCAATGCATGCTTCCTTGAACTCAAAGACATTATTTCAGAGTTTACAGTATATCTGTGAAGAAGAAAACCTGTCAACATAGTTTGCAGAGCTGAAGGCATCAATCTTTAAAATAAATTTTTTAGTAATATTACAATGTACTGATTTATACAGTTAAGGAGTAAAGAGAAACAGAAGAAAATTATCGCAGCATTAAATATTGTTATTAAAACAAAGATTTTCATTAAGTAAAGCAAATCAAGTAAAACATGGAAGTGTGCCTGTTAAGAGATTAGTATGTTAAATTCTGAATGAATAGGATATCAAAGTAGAAGAAAGAAATCCGGATCTTATACTGATGGCTGGTTATCCTCTTCTATTTGTATTCTCCATTTCACTTAAACAATCATCACAGGGTATCAAATGGGAATGCAAAAAAATGATATAATTTATTTCATCCATCCATCCATGCATTATCCAACCCGCTATGTCCTAACTGTCACGGGGACCTGCTGGAGCCAATCCTAGCCTACACAGGGTGCAAGGCAGGAAACAAACCCCGGGCAGGGTGCCAGCCCACTGCAGTCCTTTATTTCACTTTAGAGCAAACAAAAGAAGTGTTAAACTTTTCACAAGCAAACTCTCCAGAAAGCATACTCATGTCTACATGCAGTGGCATTAACATATTCAATAGTACTGGTTTCCAACAGCAAATCAAAATCCGACAAACTGGTGTACTGTGCTGCAGGAGAAACACTATAATTTTGTAAGATTGCCACCCCCAAAATTATTTAATACATTTGTCTATAAGAAAAAGGTTATGCCTGTATTCTTGTCTTTGGTGAGAGCAGGTAGACCAATTAGCGTATAGAAAAGTCGATTGTAAATGTGTCCTTCACTTTTACTGCTGTTGAGCAATCTTCCTCATTAACTCTTCTAAAGGTTTCAGTAACAGTACTTGCTGGCCAAAGAACGCTTTGGAATTGTTGGTTGACGATCATGACCACTGTTCCTGTATAAATATACCTTACCTCTGCAGTTCACTTACACTTTCTTTGTAATTATAGCAGGTGTCTTTGAATGAAATATGACCAGAAATGGTCAGCGGGAATCATCTCTTTTCACTTAGCACTCTAATTCTGGATCCACTTATAGTGGAAGAGCCAGCCAGGCCACTCAAGAAGAGTATTGAGAATTACTGGGTCCACATCTGTTATATAGGTACACATGGCCTAAAAGTTTTGAGTATAAAATCCCCTTTAACTCTGTAACCATTGTCCTCAGAACTTCTTCAGTGACAGTCTGAGCCGCAATTAGCACAAAAAGAGCTGATTTGATTGAACTGATCTCTCTCTTCCATAGGGCAACAAAGTGAAGGCTCCAAGAGGATTAAACTGAAATTCTATTTTCTGCTTAGCCAGTTGAGTCCATAGGGTAGGGTGAGATACTTTGAAATGGTTGTCTTGGTCGGACAACAACTCATGGGGTTTCTCTTTCCAATCTACAGCGACAAAGTACCATTAAGAAGGCGTCACTATACGTTTTGCCAAGATGGACTCCTCTTGGAGTCATACTTTTAACTAATAATCTGTTGATCAGATTAAAGTGAAAAGGAGATAAATCATCTATCTTTGCAGTTCTCGCTTTTCCCTCATTATCTCTTACACTCTGGACCAGTGTGTAGTTATTGACATATGGCTTCCTAACTTCTCAGGATCCAGTAACAGCATCAGATTTCAGCAGAAACTTTCTCTGGTCCTGGATGGATCAACTTATGTTCAAGATAGTTAATAAGGGGATGACTGGTTGCATATTTAGGGTCAAGTACAATGGAGTGTATTGTCTCTTGTGTAAGCTGATCACTACAGCATATATGGCCTCTAACCTTAATAGGCTTACTAGCATAATCCAGTTCAAAGGCAAGGTTACCCAGTCTATTGCAAGGGGATAGAAGTTTTCCAACCATTAATACTTTAACCTCTTCAGTGAAACTGGAGGCTTATGCCTGTTTAAGGACACAAATTTCATTTTCTTCAAAGACTTATACTGAAAGCTCTCCTACCACTCTGTTACTGTAAACTGTTAAGTTGTAAAAAGAAGTAGTTCCTTACAGATGTTGACATTAAAGTCTAGAAGTACAGGGAAAGCCTCAATGAATATGGCCACAAAACTTAGATTTAAGTTTCTCATCTGTATTAATAATTATTAACACAGGTGTGCCAGGCCAAGTGTTAAAGTTTTGCCATAAGAAGGAAAGATCTTAATTCCAGCATGTCTGTCTAACAGCAAATTAACTTATGTTAAATCATCTGCTGAGTTGTTTTGGGAGTTCACACAACACCAGGAATGTCCACCAGTCAATTCCTGAATCTCTGCTACCAAATTAGCCAAGTACTGTAGTAGAATCAGTCCACAAGGTCACCTGTTGGGTATCTATAGTGAACTGTTTTTGTAACAGTCTGAGCAGCTTTAATCATGGCATGGACAGCTGCCTTTTTGGTGTCATTCTTGAGGATGCTACTAGAAATTCAGCTTCAACATGACCTCACTGATCTTCAGTCCAAAGATAACCTGCAGATACATAAGCTCCCTCTGAAACATCACAGAACACATGGAACATGGAGAAGTAGTGTACCATCTAGATAAGAAAACCTTTTCAATGTGCTATAACTCTTATTTTTAGGTGCTCCAAGCTGTTAGGTGGTCTAATGACAGTACAACACCATCCCAGTCATGCTTTTTCTCTCTAAGGTTATACTAAGATATTTTCCCTAAAGGTAAAGAGGAATAAATGACCCAATGTCTCATACTGACCGGCTAAAATTTTATGGATAGTTTGCATAGTTGTCACTCCTTTCTCAAATGAGTGATACTAGCAAGTAACTAAATTTGGTAGCCACTGTAATGCCAGAGTAGATTCAGTCTGATCTGGCCTATTTATAGTAAGACATAGTTTTAATGATTTTGGTCTATCTCAACTAAGAAAGTGGTTTATAACTAATGCAACATTACTAGTCCACTGCTGCAGCACACAGCCTACAGCTGTTAAAAAAACACACAACTTGTCTACCATTTTTCTGAATCTGTCATCATCAAGTAGTCTCAGTAAACAACTGCCCACATAAAGTGTTTCTCTGTGAAGATGTCGACATCCTCATAGGTTTAGTGTGCTTAAAAACTGTGCTTCCATAAGGCAAATCTAGCACAGTGAGGGATGCCAAAAGAAATCATCTGCCACTTATAACCTTTAAGAGGTATAAATCTTTGCACATTTCTTCAAATGAATTATTGAAGTGGCCTGTTCCACAGCAGGAGATATACAGTACGTGGTGAAACATACTTTGATGTCACTAGTGACTGCAGTGTTCCCTGAAATGTAGCACAGGATAGGATAGAGTGAGCACTAAATCTGGTCTGGTCAGGATGCATTTATTCAGATTGTAGTCATTATGCAATAGAGAACAGTTAAACACTTTTCTGTTCTTGCCATTATAGTGAGCCATATAATGTGATATGTATTATGATTCTGAGGACTGCCTAACTTTTTCAGGGTTTATCTGTTTCACATAATCTCCCTGCATAAGTTTCAATATCTCTGAATGTTAAGAAACAGTCATGTCTGGGTTTCACACTAACCTTTTTTCTGTCCCTCTAAGATGTGAGAAAACGGCTTCTTTTGAAGCTCTCAGTAGTGGCATACCTTTCTTTTGTAGTGAGGGATTTCCATAGCTAAGAACACTCATTTGTATCCCCTCTGTTTTGATATCCAGCATGCTAATGACATCTTGATACTGTTTCAAACATGTCACCAATCTTTTCACTCTTGAAGATCAATGTATGTAGGTGCCACAGTTTAGTCACATGTTTGAGAAGGTATTTTTGCATTTTTGAGGTGAAGAGGCATTGCTGTACTGAAAACTGATGTTGGAGAAGCTTTGCTGGGCAGAGAAAAATCCAACAAATGGGAGCTAGACCTCCTACCTTATTGGTTCTATTAGGGTGATTAAATTCTGGTATTCCAAGCCAATAAGCAACAGTGGATGGAGTGAATTCAAGTACTGTAAGAGCAAGCCTTGGAAGTGACCATACTTCTCTTCCAGAATCTCAATTGGATGGGAGTGCTTAGCTAGACTCAATGCTTATTTAAACTCAGTGAAGGGGGTCATTCATTTTCAACCTATTGCTAAGCTGAGAGGAAGATGATATGGTAAAATAGAATGGAGCATCTTTAATATCCTGGGTGTTCTCAACATAAGGTCTTCTGGTTTTTCCCTAAGGTGGAGCTGCTGTATTGCTGTTTGAAGGAGAATAGTATGCTCATCCAGAATGCCATAAGGTGACAATGAATGATGACTTTTATGTAATAATATACCTGAAGGAGAATGGTATAACCATTAGTTGGTCTGTCCAGCTATATAATCTCACTGCTAAAGAAAACTGGAGTCTTTTCCGTTAATGCTGGGTTATCCTCCTCATGAGGTGTTTTCAAATGCTTCTCTTTGAGGGTCTTAAAATGGTCTTTAAACAATATTGAAATGCCTGGTGCTTCCTACTTCATTTCCAACATCTTTTTGCAGATTTAATCCAGTTGCTCTTCTGGTCAGTTGTAAGCTGGACAAAGTTAATACAATGAGGTAGTGCTGGTTATTGTCACAGTAGGGGCAGTGTGCTATAAATTCCTCAGATGCCATTTGCTCTGGTTTGGCTTCTGAGACACTACTCCAGGCAGGTTTGCACCCAAAAAGACTGTAGCCATTTACTGTGCCTATCCATTGCCCCTTTTCTTCTTTTACCACTCACGTTCCACAGGCTTTCCATGGCCTACTTTTGAGTCAGTGCATTGCACCTGCAGTTGAAACTTAAGCCAGGTTGGATCCAGATTTGTGTATGGTTGCATATTTCTCTTAAGGATCATCCTCAAGTCATATAACATTAGACAGACGTCTGGCCACATGTTACCCAGAGTCCAGTTCTATAACTTCCTTTTTATCCAGCTGTTTATGCTTACCCACCAGGTGAATATTTGGAAGGCATGTGTGTCACTGCATATATGAGGACTGTCCATTACCTCTTCAGTTCTCTTTACTGCCAACTGATGCTGCTTTCTGTAGTGTTCAGTCATCAACTGATTTGTGTCTATGTGGATAGAGAGAGTTACAGTTAAAATCAGTAATCAGCACAGCCTCTTAAAACTTTATGTTGCATAATGATCTTATATTTGAAGAGGTCAATAACATCTATTGGCATAAGATTTTCCATTGAAAATTTGAGCCTCATAAACTGACATGGATCTCCATTGCTGAAATGTGGAATGAATGATTTGGGTCTTATGTAAATCCTTGCTGAATTCTGGGAGGTACAGAGGACGGTAATGTGGTTCATTGAGCTCCACTCTTCAGTTTAGTCTCTATTTTTGAGGTGTCCATACTATTGTTCTCTTGTTGGTTATTATTGGTCATTATTGGTCTCTGAAATTAGACACTGTGCTTTACTTGTAACAAATATTCTCTATCTGGCTCAGAGTCATCTTGCTGTCTACATTCACCAAGAGAAATGTTAAGATTCCAACAGTTATCTTTTGTATTAAACTCTGCTGGCATTCATACTCAGGAATATTGGCGTACATTCCCCTCTGGTCATCCTGGTTAAGTCTCCTGTCTGGTAGACCTGATCTAGAATGGGAAAGGGGATATGGTCAGCTTTGAATCTGCTGTGGAATTAGGGTGGCATTCTTGGTTCTTGTCAGGGAAACCAGAGCTTGGTGTGGTGTAGAGGGCACTGTTTTATACTTTTCCATCCAGTGTCTCATCTGACACTGTCAGCTACAGCTGCTGATTCTCTTCCTGCGTTTTTTGGACAGCTCTCTGAAACTGTTAATGACTTTGATTCAGTGCATGCTAACACATGCTCTGTGTCTCACACACTGTGCTCTACAGAATCCTCATCCTCTTGCCACTCACTTATTGTTTATTGATCTGTAATCTGCTCAACTTTCTCATCTGGGTTGCCTGACAAACATCCAGGATGAAAGGAGTGTGGTCTTGGCCGAAACATCATGTTGATACTGTGCAGGGTCATATCAACCACAGTCCGAAGGTGATGATAATACAGGATGAATTTTGCACTGAGTGGGTGAGCACAACTCAGCATCCTCTAAATATACATGGAGAGGAATTTTGAGATAGGGATATACTTCCCACAATATACTTGCCCACAAACAAAAGGCAGAAGCATGGTCATATTTAGCAATACTGGCTTCCAACAGCAAAATCAAAATCTTTTAGCTGTTGTGTTACACTGAAATTCTGCATTTAAAGGGTGTCACAAAAATAGACAAGAGCCATAAAAAGGTTTGGGGCAGCCACCTGTATATTGTTTCCTGGCTGCAAAATTGGTTTCAATGGTGTACAGTTGTGTACAGGTTTGAGTCCAAAAGAGAACTGATTTGCTGGCACTAAGATGGTGGCTTTAAAGGAGACCGGAGGAAGTGATCAACCGGAAGTGGTGTCAATGGGGCCAGGGCCAGAAGTGACATCATCTTCAGGACCAGAGCCGGAAGTGGTCTAACTGAGGCCATGGCCAGAAGTGACATCATTAGTAGGGGTTGCAACCGGAAGTGATGTTATTGGGCCCAGAACTGGAAGTGCCGTCATCATGGCCAGGCGGAATTTCCTGTAACTAGTCTATAGAGAAGTAAGGGAAAGAGTTAGTGCACTCCGCCACCCCCTGGTCTGGCATGGAATTACTTTCATTCAGGCCCTTTAGCTGCCTTGCATGCACACATGTGTGACAAGGAGAATACATTTTTAACAGATCATCTTATTTAATGTTTGATAACATTAACACCATGCAACTTTGAAACCACTTATTCATGGTCCAAGTTGTGGAGAAAGGATATACTGTCATAGGATATACTGATTGTGCCAAGTCTTTATCAGTAAGTGATACATGTTTAATAATTGTAAATGAAATAGCATATCCATTTGTAACAAAAGTAAGATTTAGATGATATTGCATAATATAATGTCAAGGTTGTATTTAGCTGTTTGTAAAACAATGAGTAAAATGATAAATAAGATATCTTAATGTGCATAGTGTTTATGTGTAAAATAGAGAAACCTGACTAGGCTGTAATAAGAATTAATAAATAGATCTCAATTAATGTATTATATAATTTATTATATTTTAATGCTATGAAAGGTGCTGGGCTAAAAGAACAAAGTCATAAATATGCAGGCTCTGTGTAAAATAGCTGTGAATAATCACAGCTTCCAGCATTCTTTACTGAAACATCGGCCAAACTGCCAAGGCAATTTTATTTAACACCTAAAAAAGTGTCTTATCTAATTGGAAGATTGTTCCTTATTTAAACATAATATTTGTTTAAAGTAGTATATAGCAATTTTGAAACATAAAAACAACAGTATTTTCCCATAGGCTTTATCTTTGTTTAGATTCTTAAATGAGCAAACAAAGAAGTCAAACAACATTTAGAAATAGTTAAAGAAAGAGCTCTTAAGTGAACGTAAAGCATCAGTTTATACATTAATTTCCTGAATCTGTGATACAAATTACATAGCTGCTGGTAGTTAAAGCCTGTCAGGCACAAGGCATTAACCAACCATGAACAGGATGCTAGTTCATTGTAGGGCAACTCATGCCCACATCCATATTCACCCATGCCAGGCCAATTAACCTAACATATTATGGTTCAGGATCTAAGATGAAAAAGTAATAACTTGTGAAAACCCACACAGTCACAGAGTAAACACAGACAGTGATGTGACTGGGAACTGGAGGCCATGAAGCAGCAGAAGTGTCAAGCTGTCCATCAGGTAAAACATTATGACTTTCATTTTAGCAGCTTTTCATCACATAGCAATAGAACAAAAAAAAAACTCTGTCAAAATATAACCTAAGCAAACAATTGCTAAATTGTTTCTGCAAACAGAATTATCCTCATACAGGAGACAAATGACATTTATTGAAAAACTGAATTAACTTATTGTGAACCTTATGTTGTGTGTTGAACAAAACAACAGTTCAATGAAAAAAAATCAAAATGTATCCTGGATATGAAAAGCTTTATTATATTTTAAAGATTGATCTGTCTCTAAATTAACATTTTTTTATTTTGAAAAAGTAGCACTCCCAATTGCTTCTCCATTGAAATGGATTCAAATTCAAACTTGATCACTTTCTGTGTATGGTATAGTAGCTAAGACACAGGATGTTAAGCCACAAGACTGCTAATTCAGGTCATGTCTGTGCCTCCCTGTCTGACCCTTAACAAGTCATTTGTAAAAAAATGAATGAGGATATTTGCACTGTAAATTAGCTTGGATAAAGATATTAACTAAATATACAGTAATTTAAATAACTAATGATAGTGGAGCTTGAATGTCTTACCCAGAGCTGTTTTTGTTATGAACATTCCGGGGGGCCAGATGGAACTCGTTAGGAAACTCTGCAAAGGGAACCAACAAGAGACTCTGGTAATAAAAGGAGCCCTTCCAGACGATTTGTGTGTGTGTCTGTATGAGACGGGGTGAGGGTGAAGTTGTGACATCTGATCAAGCACTTAGAAAGCAGCACTTACAAGATCTGCTCCTTCGCTTTAATCCACTGGACTGGGCGCATGGCAGTCAGCATGTCTTGGCAAGGATTCTTGCTTGGATCAGCTTACAGAGTTGGGGAAAGTGTGTGCATATGATATTATCTCTGACCTCAAGTGAGCAGTCTGCAGGCATTGGATGTAACAGAGAAAAGATCATTGGAGCTATGGAAGACTGGTATGGTTACGACAGCAGCGCTGGAGGAAGGATGAGAAAGGAGATGGTCTCCTGTAAACCTCACATAAGGGAGCAAGGGTAAGACAATGCATTAGGCTACCTTCACCAATGATAATAAAATATCAGCCAAATGATGCCATAAAAAAAAATCACACAAGATGAAGATCAATAGAGTAATCAACAAAACAACCACCAAGGACAGCATTAAAAAATATTTGGACATTACCATCAAAAGCAGAAACGTAAATGAGTATTCATAATGTTTCATGTTTTGTCCAATGGGCAAATTGTTATATCATATTGTACAACAGTAATCAATATGATTCTTCATATTGATGACAAGTAGCGAACTGTTCAACTTCACGAATTCCTGAAATTTCATCACACAAATCAACCAATGGGTCACTTAAAAGGGTTCTAGCCTTCAGACCAAAAGGCAAAACTGAAAAGTTTAGGCTATAAACACACATACATGAGTAAGGTATACATTTCAGGGTTAGAGGAACTGCCCCAGAAACCTTGAAGCTGGGTAGTGGCACCAGGTACAAAGTCACAAAATATTTCACACATTCTAAAAAGAAATACATTTCTAGATAAAAATGTGCATTGTGCATATCATGGAAACAATGTGAATAAGATGACTAAAGATGAGTCTGCTATTCTAACAATACAGTACATTGCATGTCTGAAGTGCTTTTACTTCTGATATAAATTTTGTATAACAGCACCATCTGCTAGGGGATGGGGGCAGTTCTCTGCCCTCCTTTACTGCAGAGATGCCATTGGTCCTTCCAGTAAGAATTAGAGTTTTCTACAAATATAAAACTCATGATTTTAAATTTGCCAATATTTAATTAGTATGGACCAAAATAAGTGGGATTCAAAAAATGAATGTTTAATTATAAAGTATCAGAGTATCTTAGGTGAGCAATGTTTGCTACATGAACAAAAATCAATGTCTTGGCAATGTCATCATAACCATCCAATTCTGGGGCCTGTTCCAGATATCAAGTTTAGGGAAAAAAGTTTATGAAAGAATGGTTATGTCTTTATAAAGAAAAGAAACAAAATTTTGAATGAAAGTGATCAGGTGAGGAAATACAGTTGAACAAGACAAAGTCCTTTGATGAGGTGTGGCATATTGTTTTCTTCAAATTCATATTTTGCAATTCATATTTTCATGAATATATGTTCCAATCTTCTTAACCTTTTAACTCCAATGCTGTCTTCATGTCTGTGAACAAAAAAGCACACACAGCACTTGCAACAGTGTATTGTTCACTTTTACCACTAGTCCATTGATGTCTTTAAATGCCTATGTATAATCTGATGTCACAGAAATGTTTTTCAGTTGTAGCAGTTTATGTTTATTTTTAACATGTGCAATGTGCTCTCCACATATGTGACACACATTTATATATTTAATTGGGGTCTTTTTAGGAGACTTCATCTGTAGACAGTTTATTGTAATCAGAAGCTTGCCCTCGGTCAGATCAGGTTAAAAAGAATACCACTGCTCTTTCTAGTTCAAAATCGCCACCCCTACTTTCAGCGCTGCGTTCATTAGGCACTGGATTGGTTTAGAGATATCTGAGCTATCTTATTGTCCCTACCCAGTTTTAAGTAAAATTCACTCATGGTTGCATCAGGATATATATGTTATGCAACTTGTCCTGCAAGAGTAGTCCAATTTAAAGAGCTGCAGGAATGTGTTTCCATATCGATCTTCTTTTTGCTTTTGTACTTGCTTTTCTTTTTGTTTTGGTATACTTTAGATTTCTGTGTTTGATGTTGGCCTGTCCCTGACATTAATCTCTCCTTTCTCCTTAAAGTGATCATCTCCTGATCCTGATCCTGATCCTTGTGCTCACAATAACTACTTGGCTTTACATTATTACATTACTAGCAAAATACCCGCGCTTCGCAGCGGAGAAGTAGTGTGTTAAAGAAGTAATGAAAAAGAAAAGGAAACATTTTAAAAATAACGTAACATGACTGTCAATGTAATTTTTTTGTCACTGTTATGAGTGTTGCTGTCATATATACATATATATATATATATATATATATATATATATATATATACACACACACACAAATATAAATATATACACATACATACATATCTACATGCACATATATATATACATATCTACATATATACACACATATATGTGTGTGTCTATATACTGTGTATATCTATAATAATAAAAGGCAAAGCCCTCACTCACTCACTCACTCACTTACTCACTCACTCACTCACTCACTGACTCATCACTAATTCTCCAACTTCCCATGTAGGTAGAAAGCTGAAATTTGGCAGGCTTATTCCTTACAGCTTACTTACAAAAGTTAAGCAGGTTTAATTTCAAAATTCTATGCGTAACGGTCATAACGGTCGATAACGTTCGACAACGTCCGCCATGTTGAACTTTCTTATTTATGGCCCCATCTTCACGAAATTTGGTAGGCGTCTTCCCTGCGCTAACCGAAACCGATGTACTTACTTATTTCTATGGTATGACGTCACTGTCGGCCGCCATATTGAACTTTCCAACGTCACCAATTTTCAAACTTCCCGTGTAGGTAGAAGGCTGACCCCATCTTCACGAAATTTGTTAGGTGGCTTCCCTGCGCTAACCAAAACCGATATACGTACTTATTTCGGTGGTATGACGCCACTGTCGGCCGCCATATTGAATTTTCCAAACGTCACTAATTCTCCAACTTCCTGTGTAGGTAGAAGGCTAAAATTTGGCAGGCTCATTCCTTACAGCTTACTTACAACAGTTAAGCAGGTTTTATTTCGAAATTCTACGCGTAATGGTCATAACGGTCAACAACGTCCGCCATGTTGAACTTTCTTATTTACGGCCCCATCTTCACGAAATTTGGTAGGTGGCTTCCCTGAGCTAACCGAAACCAATGCACATACTTATTTTGGTGGTATGACGCCACTGTCGGCCGACATATTGAACTTTTCAACAGTCTTTGTTACTTATGGGCCCATCTTCAAGAAATTTGGTACACGGGTTCCCAACGCTAACTGAATCCTACTTACGTACATATATACGTCCATAGCCTGCACCTCGGTCACCGCGTGAGGTGGCGTTGTGTCCCCCATCCCAATGCCTCCCACGTTGTTGGCTGGTTGCCTGCATATATAAGACTGTCCGTCGCTCCGGTCTCTACATTCCCTTCCTTGCTTCGCCACGGGATTCACGTCTCCCTACTGATAACTACAGCCCTAATTTGTTTAATCCACGGCTTCTCCACTGTTTTATTGTTTGTTTATTATAATTATAGTTATTGTATAGGTATTTTAGACTTGCTTTACATTGCTCAGGTACCCATTTCCTTTATCATTCCAACCGTACCCGCAATAACATGTCTATCGAGGTGATCACCATCGATCAAAGAACTGTCACTTACCAAGTGGTTTTCATGCCCGGAGATGGCACATATCTTTTCCATTCTCTTTGTTACATATTGCACGGCCATATCAGGCTCTTGATATCTGGAGAAGCATTGTGTCTTATGTATTGAATGACTGGGACAGGTTCAAGGTGTGGACTGATGACGGTACAGGAGATAATTATACTACACAGGAGCACTATAAGAGTGCAATGCTTAAGCCCTTCACCTATGCATCTGCATGTGAGTTGATGGCTGCCGCTGAATTGTTCGGTTGTCACTTTCAAGTGTACCGAAATGGCCAAATATTTTACACCTTTGGACAACCACCAATGCCTCTTAAACATCTTAGATTCACAGGTGACGATTTCAGTAGTGGACACTTTGATGTTTATGAATGTTTAAACTCTCAAAAGCTGGATGTGAAGTTATCGATGAAACTGGTTGTATACTTACAACGCTTGACAGATGCCGAATGTCACTTCAACACAAGTCCTACAAATACTGTTTTAATTGAAACAAACCATGAAACTCAAACCGATTATGGCAGCAGCAATCCAAGCTGTGAGATTTGAAACAAGATTACTGTTCACATAGCCAACTGTACTTGCATGCTTAAGAGTAAGCTCAGCGCACAGCTTGGTCATATTACAACCGGAGGGCCGAACTCACAATGTGGTATACAAAGAGATCCTTAACAAATAATTATTGGTATATTTTCCCTCAGTTTAAAAAGGTTTAATTTTCTTCTTAATAAAACTTTTAAGGCAGTACTTCGCCGCTGCGAAGCGAGTGTATTTTGCTATATATATAGATATAGATATAGATATAATGTGTGTGTGTATGTATATATATATATGTGTATGTATTGTCACACACGTGTGCATGGGAAGCAGCTGAAGGGCTTAGGCAATACTGTTTATACATCTGCCCAGGGGGGGGCAGGGTACGCTGACGCTCTTTCTGAGTTCTCTACAGGTCTTACCGGGAAATCCCACCAGGAGCCGCCATTTCCAGGAAGTACACACCTCCTCCGGTTCCGGCCCCAAGAATGAGGTCACTTCCGGTTCCGGCCCCAAGGGTGATGTCACTTCCAGTTCCGGCCCAGAGGACGACATCATTTCCGCCCTCTGAGCTATAAAGCTCACTGCCTTTGCTTAGGCAGGCAGTTCTGTTTTGGACTCTGTTGTGTAAACAACTGTTTGAAAATGCCTCAATTACTTTTGCAGCCGGAAACCGCATTAAGCGGGTGGCTGCCCCAAACCTTTCCACGCCTCTGGTCTCCAGTTCTTACAGTGGCGTAGTCGGCAGGATGGTGTCCCGAAGAACCGGGACACGGACTTCAAGGAACCAGGTGGGTGAGTACGGGGCCGAGTTTGGGCAGGGAGTGCGCGGAGGGTCAGGAAGGACGCGGTGCAGGCTCTGCTCCACGAGCATAACCCGGGGCTACCAACCCATCTCGTGGAGAAGGTAGAGGGGACCCACAGGCGTGGGCTGGCTTCTGGGGAAAACACACGAGTGGCTCAGTATGCTCTTCTGGGTAGGAAAGCCGAGCCCATCGGGACCAAGGTCCCTGTTAGCGATGGGCTGTCCCCAGGCCGGCAGGTGAAGAATATAATAGACTGGGAGTTTAACCCAACAAAGGGCTGTCAGAGCAGGCTATGGCTCTCTGGCAACAGGTGGGTGAGTGGCTACGGCCATTTGATTTGACCCCCTTGCAAATAGTGCAGCAAGTGGCCTGTTTTTTTCTGCTACAGCGATACCCCAGGAATTTGCCCAGCCGGCCTGGGGAATTCCATTCTATGGACGAGCTGCTACAGCTCTTGCAACCCAGAGGCCGGCTGTGAAACCTGGGAGGCAGAACAGCCGCTCTGTGGACTACCCGGGAGTTATGTCCTACAAAGCAGTCCCTTCCACGCAATCCAGAGCCTGTTCGAAGTCGCGGGCCGTCTGGCTTGCGACCTGTCGGGAACAAGGCGGACCGTAGGGGACAATGGCGGGGTTGTTTGTGTGCCCTTAGCAATCCCTGGCGGATAAACATACGGGAGAGCTTCTTATTAATGGACATATGATAACAGCGCTGTTTGATTCCGGCAGTAGCGTGTCTGTCGTTGCTCGCCGTTTTGTTCTACCGCAACAATGGATTAAGAAAAGACCAGTCTAAAATGTATACACGGAGATATCCGCTCGTACAATACCGCCCGGTGTTACGTATGTCTCGGAGGAACCCTTGCGCTTACGTAGCGGTACACCGGATCCTCCGTTTCCGTAATCCTCGGGCGGACTGGTCTGACAGTAACCGCGGTAGTTTAGAAAGCATTCCCCGAAAAGCTTTTGGCCTCGTTATAGATGATAAAGACTCATCTCAAGCTGCTTCCACACCGTGTAATCAGCCGACAGGGAGTGGGGCGGTAGGCCAAGAGAGTGACGAAGATCCTCCCGGACCGTCGCGGGCTACTACGTCATCCACTAGCGCCCCGGCAGCGAGGAGGATTCTCCGCCCCTTGAGGTCAGACCGGACCCGCTCTCTGAGTTGCACTTTCAGTTTAGAGCGACTCGGCTTCTTTCAAGAGAGAACAGTGGAATGACGACTCTCTGAAGCACATAAAGAATGCAGTGGTTCTCGTTAACGCCAACGCGCGCATTTGCCCATGCCACAGGGACCTCACTTTGTCATGGATAATGAATTATTGTATCGGGTTGCTGAACATGAGGGAAGGTCCGGAAGTTGTTGCTAGTCCCGCGGACCTACCGGCGGCAGGTTTGCGAGTTAGCCCACTCTCACCTTCTTGGAGGCCATCTCGGCTCCGATAAAACATTAGAGCGCATTAAGCTCCGCTTTTTGGCCGGGATTAATGAGGAGGTTCGCCGCTTTTGCATTTCCTGCCGGAGTGTCAACTGCGGCAAATTCCTAGGAAGGACCGTGCTCCTCTGATTCCCCTTCCCCTTATTGGCGTTCCTTTGACAGGATTGGGGTGGATATAGTAGGACCCTGGAGCCCTCAGCCCGAGGATATAAATATATACTGTCCTCGTGGATTATGCAACCCGATTCCCTGAAGCCGTTCCATTGCGCCGGCTACCACTAAAAATATTGCACGGAACTAGTAGGAGTCTTTTCACGCGTGGGCATTCCTAGAAGTCCTGACGGACCAAGGAACGCCTTTCACCTCGGAAACGTTCAAGGAGACTGCCAAGTTACTGAAAATAAAGCATTTAAAACCTCGTGTATCATCCTCAAACCGATGGGCTAGTGGAGAGATTCAATCAAACTCTCAAGCAAATGCTACGTAAGGTAGTCAGCAAGGATGGGAGGAATTGGGACCAACTCCTCCCCCTTGTCCTCTTTGCCTACCGGAAGTCCTCAAGCCTCTACGGGTTCTCTCCCTTTGAATTACTATACGGAAGACAGCCCGGGGCTTATTAGATATTTTAAAGAGGGCTGGGAAGGGGAGGCACAGCCCTCCACTAACATTTTGGAGTATATCGCCCATTGCGCGATAGATTTGATGTAATAAGACCTATACTAAAAGTCATATCGAGGAGGCACAATCAGCACAGGCCCGCCTGTATGACCGTGGCACGACTCTCCGGGAGTTCCAACCGGGGGATCGCGTCATGGTATTGGTTCCTACTTCACACTCTAAACTGCTCGCACATTGGCTAGGCCCCTACGAAATTAAGGAGAGGAAGGGATTGGTCGACTATTTGGTGAAACAGCCCAATCGCCGACCAGCTGAGCGAATATATCATGTAAACCTGCTGAAACCGTGGAAGGAGAGGGATCGATCCCTCCTCCGGACAGCCCTGCTCTCTCTTGCGAAGTAAGTGCCCTTAATTTGCGAACAGCTATCTCCCAGACAGAGACAGGAGCTCAAGCAGCTATCCGCTCGGTCCCAGAGGTGGTAAGTGAACAACCAGGTCGGACCTCTCTGATTGCGCATCACATATGACTGACCGGGGTGATCGTCCGTGGCGACCCTACAGACTCCCGGAGGCAAAGAAAGTAGAAGTGGAACTGGAAATCAAGCGAATGCTGGCACTAGGAGTGATCGAGGAAAGTAGTAGTCCCTGGTCCAGCCCCATCGTCTTGATTGCTAAGCCTGACGGCAGTTGGAGGTTTTGCAATGACTTCCGTCGGCTCAACCAAGTTTCCGATTTGATGCTTATCCCATGCCTCGCGTGGACGACCTCCTCGAGACTGGGACCAGCCAAATTCTTGACTACACTTGACATGACAAAGGGGTACTGGCAGGTTCCTTTAACGGAGTCCGAAGGAAAAAACCGCGTTTAGCACTCCTAGCGGACACTGGCAGTATCGTGTCCTTCCATTCGGGTTACACGGGCCTGCGACTTTTCAGCGTCTGGTGGACAAAGTGCTCCGGCCCCATAACTCGTTCTGTGCTGCCTATCTGGATGGCGTTGTCATCTCTTCCAGCACCTGGAAGGAGCACATACAGCAGGTCACAGCAGTATTACGGACATTGGGAGAGGCGGGCTCGCATCAACCCCAAGAAATGTTACTTGGGTTGAGAGAAGCCAAATATTTGGGCTACCTAGTGGGCGGGGTACTGTGAGGCCACAGTGTTCCAAGTTGCAAGCCATAATGGCCTGGCCCGTCCAAAACCAAGCGGCAAGTCCAATCCTTTCTCGGTTTGGCGGGTACTACCGCCGGTTTGTGCCTCGTTTCGAGAGAGCGCGCCTTGACCGACTTGACAAAGAAAAGAGCTCCTAATACGGTGGTATGGTCTGATAAAGCGGGGCTGCATTCAGTGACTTAAAAGGGCTCTGACTTCAGCACCTATCTTAATCTCCCCTAACTTCTCTCTCCTTTTGTCCTCCAGGCGGACGCTTGGACACAGGCTTGGGAGCCGTGTTGAGCCAAAGCGTCGGCGGTGTTGAACACCCGTTATGTACCTGAGCGGAAACTGTTGGACGGGAGACCAGGTGCGGCGGTGGAGAAGGAGGCTCTGGCGATCAAATGGGCGGTGACGCAGCTGCGGTACTACCTCTTGGGTCGCGTGTTCACTCTGGTGACGGATCATGCGCCTTTAAAGTGGATGGCCCTTCACAGGGAGTCGAATCCGCGGGTCACGAGGTGGTTTCTTGACCTGCAGCAGTACAAATATACGCTGCGTTCATCGACAGGGGTCCCTTCATGCCAACGCCGATGCCCTCTCCGGGCCCACGACTCTCGGTGCAGGTCGCCCGACCCGACGGGTCTGGGCTGAGGGGAGTCTTGTCACACTGCGTGTGCATGGGAAGCAGCTGAAGGGCTTAGACAATACTGTTTATACATCTGCCCAGGGGAGGTGCGCTGACGCTCTTTCTGAGTTCTCTGCAGGTCTTACCGGAAATCCCACCAGGAGCCGCCATTTCCAGGAAGGACACACCACCTCGGTTCCGGCCCCAAGAATGAGGTCACTTCGGTTCCGGCCCCAAGGGTGATGTCACTTCCAGTTCCGGCCCAGAGGGCGACATCATTTCCGCCCTCTGAGCTATAAAGCTCACTGCCTTTGCTTAGGCAGTCAGTTCTGTTTTGTACTCTGTTGTGTAAACAACTGTTTGAAAATGCCTCAAAGACTTTTGCAGCCGGAAACCGCATTAAACGGGTGGCTGCCCCAAACCTTTCCACGCCTCTGGTCTCCAGTTCTTACAGTATATATATATATGTATATATAGATATAGATATAGATATATATATATAATGTGTGTGTGTATGTGTATTGTGCTTGTACCTCCTCCAGACCGCGAGGCGTCCGTCCTGGTTATGTTGGGGGCCACGGGTAAAGGGCTTGGAAGCCCAGCCCTGTAGGGACCCATGGCCACCACCAGGCGCCGCCCCGGTGCCTGAATATCCCTGGAGCCCAGCATTTCCGCCACACTAGGAAGTGCTGGGCGGAAGACGACAGGGGACAGCCGGCACTTCCGCCACACTGGGCCGTGTCTACAGAGGAGTGCCGGGAAGCAGCTGGAGCCCATCCGGGTTCCTATTTAAGAAGCCGCCTCCCTTCAGTCAAGAGCGAAGGTTGGGTGGAAGAGAGACGGAGCTGGAGAGAGAGGACTGGAGGCGGCCTGGAAGGCACAAAGACTGTGAGGCCTGTACATTGGGGGAACGGTGCAAGAGGCACTGGGGTTTGTGGTGCACATAGTATTAACTTGTAAATAGTGTAAATAAACAGTGTGTGGTGGAACTTACGATGTCCGTCTGTGTGTGTCCGGGTTCGAGTCCACAGTATATATATATATAGATATATAGATATACAGATAGATAGATAGATAGATAGATATATAATGTGTGTGTGTATGTATGTACAGTATGTATGTGTATATATATAGAGAGAGATATAGATATATGTATAGATATATATATATAGATATATATATATATATATATATATATATATATATATATGACAGCAACACTCATAACAGTGACAAAACAAACATTGAAGATCATGTTACGTTATTTTCAAGATGTTTCCTTTTCTTTTTCATTACTTCTTTAACACACTACTTCTCCGCTGCGAAGCGTGGGTATTTTGCTAGTATATGTATATATGTGTATTTGTAGATATATGTATATATGTATATGTATATATGTTTATGTGTGTGTGTGTGTATATTGTGGAAGTTGACCTGGACACAGACAGGCGGACATGTTGTAAATCACCACCACACGTTTATTTACAAATATATTTACAAATAATATGGTCACTTAGACCCCCAGTCCATAAGTGCACAAACCCCAACACAGTCCTGGCCACTCAAATGCCTTTCTTCGGGCCGCCTCCACTCTCTTCTGCCTTGTCCTTCTTCCACCCGACTCTAGCCTCGAATGAAGGGAGACGGCCCCTTTTATACAGGACCCGGATGAGCCCCAGGTGTACCCGGCATTCCACCTCTAGCCACGCCCCAGCGTGGCAGAAGTGCCAGCTGTCCTCCCGGCAGCTTTCCGGGCGCCGTCCTAATTCTTCCCCCCAGCACTTCCTGGTGTGGCGGAAGTGCTAGGGTAACAGGTCCCCAAGGTATTGAGGCGCCTCCTGGCGGTGACCACGGGCCCCTACAGGGTGGAGCTTTCATGCCCTGTACCCGTGGCCCCCAGAGCAACCAGGAAGGCAACCCCCACGTGATCCAGGGTGGGTGCAGACCCACATCCGGTCCCTCATGTCGTCCCGGCCGGGTCATGGCCCCTGGCATCCCAGACAATATATATATATATATATTGTGAACTTTGACCCAGACACACACAGACGGACATCTTAAATTCACCACACACTGTTTATTTACAATAATATTTACAATAATCACGTGCACAAACCCCAGTGCCTCCAGCACCGATTCCCCCAATGTCCAGGCCACACAGTCCTATGCCTCTTTTCCTCCTGGCCGCCTCCAGTCCTCACTCCAGCTCCGTCCTCTTCCACCCGACTTCCACTAATGACCAGAGGGAGGCAGCCCCTTTTATAGGAACCCGGATGGGCTCCAGCTGCTTCCCGGCAATCTCCCACGGACACACCCCTGTGTGGCGGAAGTGGAACTTCCTGGTGTGGTGGAAGTGCCGGGCTCCCGGGATATACCGGCATCGGGCGCCGCCTGGCGGTGGCCACGGGTCCCTACAGGGCTGGGCTTCCAAGCCCTTTACCCGAGGCCCCCAACATAACCAGGACGGCCCCCCCCCCGCGGTCTGGACGAGGCACAAGCCCTCCTTTCGTCCTCCTGGGGGTCCACAATATATATGACAGCAACATTCATAACAGAGACAAAACAATTACATTGACAATCATGTTACGTTATTTTTAAAATGTTTCCTTTTTCATAACTTCTTTAACACATTACTTGTCCGCTGCGAGGCGCGGGTATTTTGCTAGTATATATATATATATATTGTCACACACGTGCGAATAGGAGGACGTTGTGTCGACCAAGTAAAGGTAATTCCACGCCAGGCCAGGGGAGGGCGGGTTGCATTAATCCCTCTCCTGCTATCTCCACAGACCAGCCGTGAGAAAAACCTATCTGAATCAAGAACGTCACTTCCAGTTCCGGCGCCTAGAAGAATGTCCCTTCCAGTTCTGGTGCCTAGAAGAACGTCACTTCCAGTTCCGGTGCCCAGAAGATTGTCACTTCCGGTCCCGGCTCCTAGGCTGATGTCAGAGAAACATCACTTCCAGTCAACCTACATCACTTCCTGTCTGAACATTTAAAACCGCCATCTTTTCAGACCTTAACTAGATCTGTTTTGGACTCTGCACAATCAACAACTCTCTTGATTGGAAAACCAAAACTTTGCAGCTAGGAATAATATACGCGTGGCTGCCCCAAACTTTTTTACGTGTGTCGAGGCTCTTCCTTTTTACAGTGGCGTAGCCGGCAGGATGATGGCCCCTGGAAGCGGAAGGCAAACCCAAACCTAGGCTCGACACACGTTTATAATCCAAGAAAACATCAGATGGGTAAGTACCGCTCCTGAGTTGCCGAGTGGGCGTCAGTTGCGGCGTGCTGGAGAAAGCTTGAATATGCTTTGACCCATCATTCTGTAAAAAGTCGGTGGAAAAATAGCCCTGGGACCCACAGACTAGAGCCAAGTGCGTCAGGGAACGCATTGAGTGCTTATTATGGCGTCCCGGGTGTGGGGACTGTCCCTACTTATCCCACGAAGGGCAAGCCCTTTAATAAAGTTGGGAGAAACCCAGGCTGGCAGGTGAAAAACATAATGGCCTGGAAAATTAGTTTAGCTAAGGCTACTAAAAAACAGGACGTGGCTTTATGGGCTAAGGTGGTTGGTTGGTTACAACCTCATAAAAAATCCAGCCACCAAATAGCGGAGCAGGTGGCCTGCGCCTTACTCCTCAACAGCTTACCTGGAAAAATCGGCCAGCTGGCATGGGGATACACAGATATTGTCGTGCTAGCCAGGACAATAGATCACCTCAGGGCAGAAACCGGCTTGGGAGTGTCAGAACGGGACTTGTGTGAACCCGGGTGTACTTGCGTCCCTAATATAGAGTCCTGCGGTTATAATGCAAAGCATGTTGGAGTGGACCCTAGGACGCGCCGGCAGGCCCTGTGAAGCAACAAAGGGGTCTGCGGGATGATGTGGGAGGAGGCACGGTGCACTCTCGCTAATCCACTTGCCTGTTCGCATACGGGAGAAGTGCTAGTTAATGGAATTAAAGTAATCGCTTTATTTGATTCCGGCAGTAACATTTCCATTGTTGGTTGCCATTTGATATTACCGCGACAATGGTGTAAGAATAAGACCTGCATTACCTGTAATCACGGGGATGTTCGGTATTATCGATCCGCCAACTGCTTCATCTGTCAGGACGGCATAGTTAAAAAGTTAATGGTGGCCGTGATGGATAATCCTCCTTTTCCTGTGATACTAGGAAGAGATTGGGTCAACATAAATAGCGGTTATACAGGCACTTCTTCTCCTCGATCATTTAGTCTAGTCACGGACACTGATTCTGCGCCCTCAACTTCCTCCACGCCATGTTTACAGCCGGCAAAGGAGCGGACTTCGGCCTCTGGTGATGACGAAGAAACACCAGGGGACGTCGCAACCCGAGACGTCATCAGCAAGCACTACGACGACTCGGGACGAAAACCCACCCCTTGAGGTCGAATCCGATCCTCTCTCACGTCTGCAGTTTCAATTCAGGCAGATGGTGGTTTCATTTAAAAGGGAGCAATGGAACGACGACTCCCTTAAATTTGCAAAGAATACAGTCGTTCTAATAGACAGCCAACGCACCTCGCATCCAATGCCACAGGGTCCTCACTTTGTGCTTAATAATGATCTGTTATACCGCGTGGCAGAGCATGAGGGACAGATGAGGTCACTGTTGTTAGTACCGCAGACTTACCGGCGACAGGTCTGTGAACTAGCACATACCCATTTGCTGGGGAGCCCATTTGGGTCCTGAAAAAACACTTGAGAGAATTAAGCTCCGATTTTTTTTGGCCCGGAAATAACAAGGAGGTTCGCCGCTTTTGTACATCCTGTCTGGAATGTCAATTTTGGCAAATTCCTAGGAGCGACCGTGCTCCTCTAATTCCCTTACCCTTAATAGATATCCCTTTTGAACGTATTGGGGTTGACCTGGTGGGACCCCTAGAACCCTCAGCCAGAGGTCATAAATATATAATGGTCCTGGTAGATTATGCTACCCAGTTTCCAGAGGCTGTTCCGCTGCGCTCAGCTACTTCAAAAGCTATCACACGGGAATTAGTTGGGGTATTTGCACGTGTCGGAATCCCTAAAGAAATCCTGACAGATCAAGGGACTCCTTTCACCTCGCAGACGTTCAGGGAGACTGCCAAGCTACTTCAAATAAAACACTTAAAGACCGCGGTATATCATCCTCAAACCGATGGTCTTGTAGAGAGGTTTAATCAGACTCTCAAACAGATGTTATGTAAGGTTGTCAATGAGGATGGAAGGAACTGGGATCAGCTCCTCCTCCACGTCCTTTTTGCATATCGGGAAGTTCCACAAGCCTCCACGGGGTTCTCGCCTTTTGAACTGCTATATGGACGACAACCCCGGGGCATATTAGACGTTCTAAAAGAAGGATGGGAGGAAGAGGCCCTCCTGTCAACAAATATATTAGAGTATATCGCACAGTTACACAATAGATTTGAGAAAATTAGACCCATATTGAAAGCACATATGGAGAAGGCGCAAGCAGCTCAGGCCCGGTGCTATAACCGGGGTACGTCTCTGTGGGAGTTCCGCCCCAGAGACCGTGTCATGGTTTTAGTTCCTACCTCCCATTCCAAATTACTGGCTCATTGGCAAGGCCCTTATGAAATTAAGGAGAGGAAGGGGCTGGTCGACTATTTGGTGAAACAACCAAATCGTCGACCCAGCGGATTTATCATATCAATCTGCTGAAACCGTGGAAGGACAGGGATTCCGAACCCTCCTCCGGACAGCTCTGCTCTCTCTTCACTCATAAACTACACCTTAATTTCGGAGATAATTTGACTCGCCAACAACGTCAGGAGCTCGAAGCAGTTATCCTGTCTGTCCCTACGGTAGTCAGTGAAAAGCCAGGTCGGACCTCCCTGGTTGTGCATGACATTGTGATGAAACCTGGGGTTATAGTCCGAGAACGCCCATACAGAATTCCCAAGGCAAAAAAGGCTGTGGAGTTGGAGATCAGACGAATGCTGGAGCTAGGTGTGATTGAGGAAAGTTATAGTCCCTGGTCCAGTCCTATCATTATGGTCAGTAAGCCCGATGGAAGTTGGAGGTTTTGCAATGACTTCCGTCGGCTTAACCAAGTCTCCCAATTTGACACCTATCTGATGCCGCGAGTGGATGACCTCCTCGAGTGGCTAGGACATGCCAAATTTTTGACTACTTTAGATATGACTAAGGGGTACTAGCAGGTTCCCTTAACGGACTCCGCTAAGGAAAAGACAGCGTTCAGCACCCCTAGCGGTCACTGGCAGTATTGTGTCCTCCCATTTGGATTACATGGGGCACCTGCGACCTTCCAACGTCTGGTGGATAAATTGCTCCGTCCTCATAATTCATATAGTGCTGCCTACTTGGATGACGTTGTCATCTATTCCAACACCTGGGAGGAACACATACTGCAAGTTGAAGCTGTATTGCGGACACCCCAAAAGCTGGGCTTCATATCAACCCAAAAAATGTTACTTTGGGTTGGTCAAGGCCAAATATTTAGGCTATCTAGTGGGCTGGGGTATGGTGAGACCACAGTGTTCTAAAATAGATGCCATTGTAAATTGGCCCCATCTGATAACCAAGAGGCAAGTTCAGGCATTTCTCGGCTTAGCGGGTTACTATCGCCGGTTTGTACCCCGGTTTTCTGAGAGAGCTACGCCCTTGACAAACCTCACAAAGAAGGGTCGACCTAATCATGTGGTATGGGATGAGATATCAGAGGCTGCATTCAGTGACTTGAAACTGGCCCTTACGTCGGCTCCTATATTAAAGGCACCAGATTTGTCTTTACCTTTCATTCTCCAAACGGACGCTTCGGACACAGGTCTTGGAGCCGTGCTGAGCCAGAGCGTCAAAGGAGTTGAACACCCCATTATGTACCTGAGCCGGAAACTGTTGGATCGGGAAACTAGGTATGTGGCTATTAAATGGGTGATTACTCAGCTGAGATACTACCTCTTGGGAAATGAATTAATTCACTCTTGTGACGGACCATGCACCCTTACAGTGGATGGCCTTGCACAATGAGTCCAATCCGCGGGTCACGAGGTGGTTTTTGGATCTACAGCCATATAAGTATTCGGTCGTTTATTGCCGGGGTGTTCTGCAAGCCAATGACGATGCCTTTTCTAGATGCCGCGACTTTTCGGACCGGTACGCCCGATCCGACGGGTCTGGGCTGAGGGGAGGGGAGGGCCATGTCACACACGTGCGAATAGGAGGACGTTGTGTGGACCAAGTAAAGGTAATTCCACGCCAGGCCAGGGGAGGGCAGGGTGCATTAATCCTCCTGCTATCTCTACAGACCAGCCGCGGGAAAACCTATCTGAATCAAGAACGTCACTTCCAGTTCCAGCGCCTAGAAGAACATCACTTCCAGTTCCGGCACCTAGAAGATTGTCACTTCTGGTCCCGGCTCCCAGGCTGATGTCAGAGAAACATTACTTCCGGTCAACCTACATCACTTCCTGTCTGACTATTTAAAACCGCCATCTTTTCAAACCTTCACCAGTTGTGTTTTGGACTCTGCATAATCAACTACTCTCTTGATTGGAAAACCAAACCTTTGCAGCTAGGAATAATATACGGGTGGCTGCCCCAAACCTTTTTACGTGTTTTGAGTCTCTTCCTTTTTACAATATATATATACCCCGATCTACATTCTGTCAAATAAACGATCGCCTCTAGTGCTGACGTCTGAGGTTCGATTCCCGAGAGATGGTACAGTGAGTATGTACGCCTGATGAGCCCAGAATTGGGGTGAAACACGTGTCGCGTACTCTTTGCATTATTTGACAGTAAAACTATTTATATATATATATATATATATATATATATATATATATATATATATATATATATACACACACACGCACACACATATATATATATATACACACACATACATATATATATATACTAGCAAAATACCGCGCTTACACTTGTGACAAAGTACTGCATTAAAATTTTTATTAAGAAGAAAATTAAACCTTTTTAAACTGAGGGAAAATATGCCAATAATTATTCGTTGTCAGTTCGGCCCTCCGGTTGTAACATGACCAAGCTGTGCGCTGAGCTTACTCTTGAGCATGTAACTTACAGTTGGCCATGTGAACAGTAATCTTGTCTCAAATCTCACAGCTTGGATTGCTGCTGTCATAATCGGTTTGAGTTTCATGGTTTGTTTCAATTACGACAGTATTTGCAGGATTTGTTGTGTTGAAGTGACATTTGGCATCTGTCAAGCGTTGTAAGCACACAACCGGTTTCATCGATAAAATCACATCCAGCTTTTGAGAGTTTAAACATTCATAAACATCAAAGTGTCCACTACTGAAATCGTCACCTGTGAATCTAAGATGTTTAAGAGGCATTGGCGGTTGTCGAAAGGTGTAAAATATTTGGCCATTTCGGTACACTTGAAAGCGACAACCGAACAATTCAGCGGCAGCCATCAACTCACATGCAGAACCATAGGTGAAGGGCTTAAGCATTTCACTCTTCTAGTGCTCCTGTGTAGTATAATTATCTCCTGTACCGTCATCAGTCCACACCTTGAACCTGTCCCAGTCATTCAATACATAAGACAGAATGTTCCTCCGGATATCAAGAGTGAGCCTGATATGGCCGTGCAATATGTAACAAAGAGAATGGAAAAGGTAGGTGGTATCTCCGGGCATGGAAACCACTCTGTAAGTGACAGTTCTTTGATCGATAGAATTTCTTGAAGATGGGCCCATAAGTAACAAAGACTGTTGAAAAGTTCAGCCAAATTTCAGCCTTCTACCTACACGGGAAGTTGGAGAATTAGTGACGTTGGAAAGTTCAATATGGCGGCTGACAGTGGCGTCATACCACCAAAATAAGTATGTACATCGGTTTGGTTAGCGCAGGGAAGCCGCCTACCAAATTTCGTGAAGATAGGGCCATGAATAAGAAAGTTCAATATGGCGGACGTTGTCAACCGTTATGACCGTTACACGTAGAATTTCAAAATGAAACCTGCTTAACTTTTTTTAGTAAGCTGTAAGGAATGGGCCTGCCAAATTTCAGCCTTCTACCTACACGGGCAGTTGGAGAATTAGTGACGTTTGGAAAATTCAATATGGCGGCCGACAATGGCGTTATACCACCGAAATAAGTACGTACATCGGTTTTGGTTAGCGCAGGGAAGCCGCCTACCAAATTTCGTGAAGATGGGGCCTTAAATAAGAAAGTTCAACATTGCGGACGTTGTTGACCATTATGACCATTACGCATAGAATTTCGAAATGAAACCTGCTTAACTTTTGTAAGTAAGCTGTAAGGAATGAGCCTTGAAAATTTCAGCCTTCTACCTATATGGGAAGTTGGAGAATTAGTGACATTGGAAAATTCAATATCGCGGCTGACAGTGGCGTCATACCACCGAAATAAACACGTACATTGGTTTCGGTTAGCTAAGGGAAGCCACCTACCAAATTTCGTGAAGATGGGGTCATAAATAAGAAAGTTCAACATTGAGGACATTGTTGACCGTTATGACCGTTACGCGGACAATTTTGAAATGAAACCTGCTTAACTTTTGTAAGTAAGCTGTAAGGAACGAGCCTTGCAAATTTCAGCCTTCTACCTACACGGGAAGTTGGAGAATTAGTGATGTGTGGAAAATTCAATATGGCGGCCGACAATGGCGTCATACCACCGAAATAAGTACGTACATCGGTTTTGGCTAGCGCCGGGAAGCCACCTACCAAATTTCGTGAAGATGGGGTCAGCCTTCTACCTACACGGGAAGTTTGAAAATTGGTGACGTTGGAAAATTCAATGTGGCGGCCGAGAATGGCGTCATACCACCAAAATAAGTATACGTGCATCGGTTTTGGTTAGCGCAGGGAAGCCGGCTACCAAATTTCGTGAAGATGGGGCCATAAATAAGAAAGTTCAACATGGCGGACGTTGTCGACCGTTATCGACCGTTATGACCGTTACGTGTAGAATTTCGAAATGAAACCTGCTTAACTTTTGTAAGTAAGCTGTAAGGAATGAGCCTGGCAAATTTCAGCCTTCTACCTACACGGACTTGGAGAATTAGTGATAAGTGAGTCAGTGAGTGAGTGAGTCAGTCAGTGAGTCAGTGAGGGCTTTGCCTTTTATTAGTATAGATATATAAACACAGACACATACATATATACATATCTACATATATATACATATCTACATATATACACACATATATATATACACATATCCACATATATATATGCACATACATATACATATCTATATATATATATATATATATATATATATATATATATATATATATATATATATATATATATATATATATACACATATATATATATATATATATATATATATATATATATATATATATATATATATATATATATACATACATTGTGAACTAGGACCCGGACACAAGCAGACGGACAACATAGTTCCACCACACACTCGTATATTTACAATATTTACAATTAGAACGTGCACAAACCCCAGTGCCTCTTGCACCGATTCCCCAAAGTCCAGGCTACACTCTCAGTCACTGTGCCTCACTCTTGACCGCCTCCCGTCCTCTCGCCAGCTCTGTCCTCTTCCACCCGACATCCCTTGCTGACTGGAGGGAGACGTCCCCTTATATGGGAACCCGGATGGGCTCCAGCTGCTTCCTGGCACTCCCTCTTGGACACACCCCTGTGTGGCGGAAGTGCCGGCTGTGCATCCGGAAGCCGTCCGGGTGTCTCCTGTCTTCTTCCCCCCAGCACTTCCTGGTGTGGCGGAAGTGCTAGGCTCCAGGGTTTCTCAGGCACCTGGGCGCGGCCTGGTGGTGGCCACAGGTCCCTACAGAGCTGGGCTGATACAACCAGGGCGATCGCCCCCTTGTGGTCTGGAGGAGGCACAAGTCGTCCTCTGGTCCTCCTGGGCGTCCCGGTCGGGCTCCAGCCCCGGCTGGGGACCACACCGGATATTCCGGGACCGGGCGCCGCCTGGCGGTGGCCACAGGTCCCTACAGAGCTGGGCTTCCAAGCCCTTACCCGAGGCCCCCAACATAACCAGGATGGACGCCCCCTCACGGTCTGGAGGAGGCACAAGCCCTCCTCTGGTCCGCCGGGGACCACAACATATATATATATACATACATATCTACATATATATACTGTATATAGCAAAATCCCTGCGCTTCGCAGCAATGAAGTACTGCTTTTAAATTTTTATTAAGAAGAAAAGAAAACCTTTTTAAACTGAGCGAAAATATACCAATAACTATCTGTTAAGGATCTCTTTGTATAGCACGTTGTCAGTTCAGCACTCCGGTTGTAATATGACGAAGCTGCGCAAGCTCACTCTTGAGAATGCAATGTATAGTTGTCCAGGAGAAAAGCGATCTTGCTTCAAATCAGTGGCAACCATTTGTAGGGTCCGTCCCTGAGACTTATTAATTGTCATCGCGAAGCAGAGCCTCACTGGAAATTTGAGGCATTTGAATTGAAATGGGAGATCAGAGGGTATAACAGTGATGAGAGGAATACATTCAGAGTGTGGTGCTCTGCTGTTTCTTTGTGTAGCTGCCTTCACACAGCTTCTCTGCTGCTTTATAAACGAACGCCATATAAGGCTGTCGTTTCTCCTTGCTTTGCGGTTCTGTACTGTTTTATTGTTCGTTTATTACGATTGTTAAAGTTATTGTGAAGCTATTTGAGACTTACTTTACTGTTCAGGTACCCATTTCCTTTATTTTATCCACGGCTTGTACGCTATTTTTTGTTTGTTTATTACGATTATAGTTATTTATTGATTCCCTTCTTTAGCTGACTGCCTGCTCATATACTGTAAGGCGCTCCGCTGGTTTTTTGTGAAGCAGCCTTTACACAGCTTCTCCGCTATTTTATAAACGAAAGACATATAAGGCCATTGTTTTTCCTTGTTTTGCCAAGGAAGCTACCTTTTTATTTAATCCAGGGGTTCTCCGATGTTTTTTTATTCGTTTATTACGATTGTTATAGTTCTCTTTATATATCACGTTGTCAGTTCAGCACTCCGGTTGTAAGATGACCAAGCTGTGCGAGCTTACTCTTGAGCATGCAACATATAGTTGTCCAGGAGAAAAGCAATCTTGCCTCAAATCAATGGCACCCTCTTGTAGGGTCTGTCCCTGAGACTTTTTACTTGTCATCGCGAAGCAGAGACTTACTGGAAATTGGAGGCATTTGAATTGAAATGGGAGATCAGAGGGTATAACGTGAATGCGAGGAATACATTGAGTGTGGAGAAGGTCTAGAGACAGCGTGTGTATTAACTTGTGGATTTTTCTGTGAGTATTTGGTGGCATCGTGACGAAGTTGCTTCCGCAAGACCGTATTAGCTGTGGAGCTCAGCTCGGAGCATATTCTTTTCCTAACTTGTCAATTGTGTAATGCGTTTTTTGTACAGGTTTGACGCATAGAAGTGATCACTCATACTGCATTCAGTCAGTTCACGTGAGCTGCTCTCTTGTATGATGTTGCGATGTCCACGGCTTTATTTAATGTTAGCCAAGACCAGGCACTTAAAATTTTCTCTCTACAGCAATTTTAACTCCATTACAAAGTGATCCAAAGTCTCGTTTATACCTTTTGTCTTCTCATTAAACTTGTACCTCGCGAATAAAGTATTCGTCGATGGCATGACAAATGTTAGCGTGAGCGTGTCTATAAACTTAATTTAAACTTAGGTTTCACACCATGCTTTGTTTCTGCAGTAGCTGCACTTATGAATAAGCTTGTATGCGGTTTTTCTTCAGCCTTCTATGGAGCGTTTTTCTTCAGCGCTCTTTGGAGCTCTTCCTTGTTTTCTACGTACTGCGTTCACAGTCAGTTCACGCGATTACGTGGGAGGTGTGATGATGTAACACGCAACTCCACCCCCACGGCCATCAAGCTGAAGTCCATTACAGTATATGGAGAAAAATAGGTTCCAGTTATGACCATTACGCGTAGAATTTCGAAATGAAACCTGCCCAGCTTTTGTAAGTAAGCTGTAAGGAATGAGCCTGCCAAATTTCAGCCTTCTACCTATACGGGAAGTTGGAGAATTAGTGATGAGTGAGTGAGTGAGTGAGGGCTTTGCCTTTTATTAGTATAGATATAGCAAAATACCCGCGCTTCACAGCGGAGAAGTAGTGTGTTAAAGAAGTTATGAAAAAGAAAAGGGAACATTTTAAAAATAATGCAACATGATTGTCAATGTAATTGTTTTGTGACTGTTATGAGTGTTGCTGTCATCAAGGATTTGATTATCATTATTTTTTTCAATCAGGTTCGTATTTGGAGGATGTGTTGTGTTCAAGTTACATTGCGTGTTGGTCAACGTTGTAAAGATAACAGGTTTCATTTATCGATTCCTTTATTACTGCAATAAACAGCTCGTCTTCCTCTTTATTTGACACATCACACACTGCATGCACGTATTTTTTTTACACTGTCTTCCTTTAGCTGGACATTGACCTTTTCCACCGTGTGCTTTGTTTTTGCAGCAGCTGCACTTATGAATATGCTTGTATGCGTCACTCGCTTCATATTCTTTTGCTGCCTTCTCAATTATGTAATGCGTTTTTTGTTCAGTGCTCTTTGGAGCTGTTGCTTTTTGTCTGCGTACTGCGTTCACAGTGAGTTCACGTGAGCCGCTCGGAGTACATGCATCGAAGGTTCTCAGCTGTGCTTGTGCTATCTCATGCGATGTTGCGATGTTAGCTCAGACCCAGCAATGCGTCTTCTCATTAAACTTGTATCTCGCGAATATCGTATTCGCCGTAGGCATGACAAACGCCAGCGGCAGTGTGTCTATAAACTTAATTTAAACTTACTGTTTACACCGTGCTTTGTTTCCGCAGTAGCTGCACTTATGAATGTGCTTGTATGCGTCACTCGCTTCATATTCTTTTTCTGCCTTTTCAATTGTGTAATGCGTTTTTTGTTCAGCGCTCTTTGGAGCTCTTCCTTGTTCTCTGCGTACTGCGTTCACAGTCAGTTCACATGAGCTGCTCGGAGTACATGCATCAAAGGTTCTCAGCTGTGCTTGTGCCATCTCGTGTGATGTCCACGGCTTTATTCAATGTTAGCTAAGACCTTGCACTTAAATGTTTCTCTTGCAGTTTCGCTGAGTTTGTGCCAAACACCACCCTGACCATCTCATCTTCGTTTGCATAAGCACAGTCCTTCACCTGCGAATATTTAGCAGCAGAGTGTTTCTATTGGATTGCCACAGACGTACGGCCTTATATGGGCAGGCACTCAATTACAGTGGTGTGAAAAACTATTTGCCCCCTTCCTGATTTCTTATTCTTTTGCATGTTTGTCACACAAAATGTTTCTGATCATCAAACACATTTAACCATTAGTCAAATATAACACAAGTAAACACAAATTGCAGTTTTTAAATGATGTTTTTTATTATTTAGGGAGAAAAAAAATCCAAACCTACATGGCCGGTGTGTAAAAGTAATTGCCCCCTTGTTAAAAAATAACCTAACTGTGGTGTATCACACCTGAGTTCACTTTCCGTAGCCACCCCCAGGCCTGATTACTGCCACACCTGTTTCAATCAAGAAATCACTTAAATAGGAGCTGCCTGACACAGAGAAGTAGACCAAAAGCACCTCAAAAGCTAGACATCATGCCAAGATCCAAAGAAATTCAGGAACAAATGAGAACAGAAGTAATTGAGATCTATCAGTCTGGTAAAGGTTATAAAGCCATTTCTAAAGCTTTGGGACTCCAGCGAACCACAGTGAAAGCCATTATCCACAAATGGCAAAAACATGGAACAGTGGTGAACCTTCCCAGGAGTGGCCGGCCGACCAAAATTACCCCAAGGCGCAGAGCGACTCATCCGAGAGGTCACAAAAGACCCCAGGACAACGTCTAAAGAACTGCAGGCCTCACTTGCCTCAATTAAGGTCAGTGTTCACGACTCCACCATAAGAAAGAGACTGGGCAAAAACGGCCTGCATGGCAGATTTCCAAGATGCAAACCACTGTTAAGCAAAAAGAACATTAGGGCTCGTCTCAATTTTGCTAAGAAACATCTCAATGATTGCCAAGACTTTTGGGAAAATACCTTGTGGACTGATGAGACAAAAATTGAACTTTTTGGAAGGCAAATGTCCCGTTACATCTGGCGTAAAAGGAACACAGCATTTCAGAAAAAGAACATCATACCAACAGTAAAATATGGTGGTGGTAGTGTGATGATCTGGGGTTGTTTTGCTGCTTCAGGACCTGGAAGGCTTGCTGTGATAGATGGAACCATGAATTCTACTGTCTACCAAAAAATCCTGAAGGAGAAAGTCCGGCCATCTGTTCGTCAACTCAAGCTGAAGCGATCTTGGGTGCTGCAACACACCAGCAAATCCACCTCTGAATGGCTGAAGAAAAACAAAATGAAGACTTTGGAGTGGCCTAGTCAAAGTCCTGACCTGAATCCAATTGAGATGCTATGGCATGACCTTAAAAAGGCGGTTCATGCTAGAAAACCCTAAAATAAAGCTGAATTACAACAATTCTGCAAAGATGAGTGGGCCAAAATTCCTCCAGAGCTGTAAAAGACTCATTGCAAGTTATCATAAGCGCTTGATTGCAGTTATTGCTGCTAAGGGTGGCCCAACCAGTTATTAGGTTCAGGGGGCAATTACCTTTTCACACAGGGCCATGTAGGTTTGGATTTTTTTTCTCCCTAAATAATAAAAACCATCATTTAAAAACTGCATTTGTGTTTACTTGTGTTATATTTGACTAATGGTTAAATGTGTTTGATGATCAGAAACATTTTGTGTGACAAACATGCAAAAGAATAAGAAATCAGGAAGGGGGCAAATAGTTTTTCACACCACTGTACGTGGGAGGCGTGACAATGAAGGACGCAACTCCGCCTCATACTCCGACCGAGCTGCAGGTTATGGCCGGTATATATGTACATAAGTAGGTTCCAGTTATGACCGTTACGCGTACAATTTCGAAAATGAAACCTGCCTAACTTTTGTAAGTAAGCTGTAAGGAATGAGCCTGCCAAATTTCAGCCTTATACCTACACTGGAAGTTGGAGAATTACTGATGAGTCAGTCAATGAGTGAGTGAGTGAGTGAGTGAGTCAGTCAGTCAGTCAGTCAGTCAGTCAGTCAGTCAGTCAGTCAGTCAGTCAGTTAGGTCTTTGCCTTTTATTAGTATAGATTGCCCTTAATAAGTAAGCTATAGATGAGTACGAACAAAGAGACTGCTTTAAAGAACATCACATGTTCAACTAGTTATTGCTAATTATTTAATACCAGTAATGGCGCACTGAACGATAACATGCAGTGAATACACTTGACTTGAGCATTCATAGTTTTCATACTCTTTCTCTGTATGTTTAGGATTCATTTGCTCAGCGGCCCACTTCTTCTCTTCTCTTCTTACATGAAAACTGATTAGTCATTGTTTGTGTTGCAATTACTTAGTATGTTTTCTTCAATTTTTCACTTAAGCTGGCACTTAAGTCTTCAATCTGCCTCAAGAATGATTTAAGATATGAAGAAGTATGGGAAGTGATAGCGAAGGTGATAGGGAATGAGAATGGCACCCATATGCATGCGCCGCATAGCCGGCCTGCTGGCCGATTCCGAGAGTTGATTCTACAATAAAATAAAATTAAAATTAAAAGAGGAATAACCTTGGAGGTCAATCATCACCCCGAAAGTTGATAGTAGAAGTCACATAGTATATGTGTACCAAATTTCAGGTCAATAGGTCAAACGATTTGTGAGCTACAGGTGATTTAAAATCCTGGACAGACAAACGAACAGCCACAATTTATTATCTATAAAGATTATTTGTTCAAACATCAATGATTTTTAACTTACATAGTTATTGGAGACTTTTTGGGCTACCAGACAACATTGGGAGCAATGCGAGGCTGATTCTGGATGAAATGCCAGTCTGTTGCACAGCACACTTACACACACACCAACACTCATTCGCAATGGGACAGTTTACAGTTACCAGTTATTTCAGCATGCATATCATGGGGATGTGAAAGGAAATGTATTTCCTTTTTATGTTTTCTTATTTCAATTGGCAAAGATTTACAAAATAATTCTCTTATTCTGGGTCTGAGCTATTGGCATTGGTGATCTTTTAAAACTTTTTTGTTTATGTAAGTGATGTGTTAAAATATAAATCTATGAGCATGGTATTGTACTAATGAAACAGAATTTAGCAATGTTTTGGTTTAGATTTTGTGGTTTCCATTGTAGTGGTGTGTATTCAGAACTTGTTCTTTTTTGCCTTGTGTTTGGTTTTAAGAAAAAAAGAAATACTGTGTATGACTTAGGCATGTTTAAGTTCAACTATAGTAGTGGAAATCACATTGCTATTTCTGACACCTAAAAATAAAGGCAAATGCTTAAAAATCAGTGTTTCTGTAAAGCATGACAATGACAGTTTAATTAGTTGTAGGTAAGGTCATATTTGAAAGAAGAGAGAGTAGTGCTTGATCCTATGCTGTATGTAATGAAACGTTGAGTCAGAGCAAAATAATTGTTATGATTTTCCATTTATTAATGATTTTTAAGAGTATTAGAAGGTAATAATCAATTCAAATTCACAATTCATATTATGAAATGAGCTCTTATCTTTTAGCAAGCTTTTCTGTGTCTAGTCCATTAAACTGATCAATTAGCTGCTGCTAAATATTTACTCCTAAAAGCTTTTGTCTAGTTCCATCTAATGTACCTTAATGTGTTTGAGTTTATCAGGACTCACTTTTTTTCCACAATCTAAACTGACAATGTCATTGTTAATGATTATTTGAACAAAACTAAAATGCATTATTTCTTCATGTATCCTTGTTGTCAGCTAAATCGTCTCTTGACACTGAGCTTTCTTAGAGTGCATACCATTTCCTCACTTAATGTAAATCAGTACTCACACTTAAAACATAAATGGGGATTGTGAACCAAAGGTGCAGACAACCCAAGCACATGTTTTAAAATGACTATATTGGTTCTGTCTTTGTTTTATCTTTTTATCTTGTCATATTTAAATGTTAATTCCATCAACGCTGCTTGAAATATTATCTTTAAAATCATCAATTAATTGGAGTCAGTTGGAGACTATTAAAATCATGAACAACATTTTGCTCAGTTGTTACATTAACTTACTCTTTTTTATTTTAACCTGTGAATTCAACAGATGGTGATTTTAAATTGGTCTTTTTAATAACTCTGTCAAGGCTTTCTGCACTCCTGTTGCCAGCAAATATTGAATAATTGGAGATAAAGTGTTAGGATTTTTAATGCAAGAATGGAGACCATGTGTTCAAGTTTTCATCATAGAGAACAATCTGTAAAAGATCAGCATTTAAGCTTGCTTACCCAAAATGTTCACCATTTCTACTTCAATAAACCTCTTCATAATAATTTAATATTAATCTTGCAATCTATGTTTTTATGTCTGTTGAGAAATGTTGAATACCTTCTTAAGAAAGATGATCATTCTCACTTACTTATACCTTGTTTATAATTTCTCCATTGTGTGGTCAAAGCATACAGTTTCTGCCAGCACAGAGAAATAAAGTGCATCCGCAAAGTATTCACAGCACATCACTTTTTCCACATTATGTTATGTTACAGCCTTATTCCAAAATGGATTAAATTAATTTTTTTCCCTCAGAACTTTTTGAATATGATGCCACAAGCTTGGCACACCTATCCTTGGCCAGTTTCGCCCATTCCTCTTTGCAGCACCTCTCAAGCTCCATCAGGTTGGATGGAAAGCGTCGGTGCACAGCCATTTTAAGATCTCTCCAGAGATGTTCATTTGGATTCAAGTCTGGGCACTGGCTGGGCCACTCAAGGACATTCCCAGAGTTGTCCTGAAGCCACTCCTTTGATATCTTGGCTGTGTGCTTAGAGTTGTTGTCCTGCTGAAAGATGAACCGTCACCCCAGTCTGAGGTCAAGAGCACTCTGGAGCAGGTTTTCATCCAGGATGTCTCTGTACATTGCTGCAGTCTTCTTTCCCTTTATCCTGACAAGTCTCACAGTTCCTGCCGCTGAAAAACATCCCCACAGCATGATGCTGCCACCACCATGCGTCATTGTAGGGATGGTATTGGCCTGGTGATGAGCAGTGCCTGGTTTCCTCCAAACGTGACGCCTGGCATTCACACCAAAGAGTTCAATCTTTGTCTCATCAGACCAGAGAATTTTGTTCCACATGGTCTGAGAATCCTTCAGGTGCCTTTTGGCAAACTCCAGGTGGGCTGCCATGTGCCTTTTACTAAGGAGTGGCTTCCGTCTGGCTACTCTACCATACAGGCCTGATTGGTGAATTGCTGCAGAGATGGTTGTCCTTCTGGAAGTTTCTCCTCTCTCTACAGAGGACCTCTGGAGCTCTGACAGAGTGACCATCGGGTTCTTGGTAACCTCCCTGACTAAGGCCCTTCTCCCCCGATTACTCAGTTTAGATGGCCGGCCAGCTCTAGGAAGAGTCCTGGTGGTTTCGAACTTCTTCCACTTACGGATGATGGAGGCCACTGTGCTCATTGGGACCTTGAAAGCAGCAGAAATTGTTTTGTAACCTTCCCCAGATTTGTGCCTCGAAGGCAATCCTGTCTCGGAGGTCTACAGACAGTACCTTTGACTTCATGCTTGGTTTGTGCTCTGACATGAACTGTCAACTGTGGGACTTTATATAGACAGGTGTGTGCCTTTCCAAATCATGTCCAATCGACTGAATTTACCACAGGTGGACTCAAATTAAGCTGCAGAAACATCTCAAGGATGATCAGGGGAAACAGGATGCACCTGAGCTCAAGTTTGAGCTTCATGGCAAAGGCTGTGAATACTTATGTACATGTGATTTCTCAGTTTTTTTATTTTTAATAAATTTGCAAAAACAACAAGTAAACATTTTTCACGTTGTCATTATGGGGTGTTGTGTGTAGAATTCTGAGGAAATAAATGAATTTAATTCATTTTGGAATAAGGCTGTAACATAATGTGGAAAAAGTGATACTTTCCGGATGCACTATATATGCACATTTTATGTTTTTTTCAGTGGTTCAGCAATATTTAGTTTTGACTGTGTTTTCCTATGCTTGTTGAAGGTGGGCACATGCCTCAACTCTTCCAAAATTAGAGGAACATCATTCTCCCCTTAATTTCAGAACTTTTTCCAGATCATTAAAGAAAATTCTGTTGACACACTGTTTCACCTTTTCCTAATTATTATTTTTTTATAAATTTTGTTATTTGAGCATCTTGATGTTCAGTATTTGTGCAAATAGGCTTCTCTTCAAGATTCTTGATTTTATTTTTAGTATCATCTGATTATGAACCACCAAGTAGTTGGAAAATTTTGAACTGGTAATACAGAGCTGCCTGATGATAAAGCACTGCACCTCCCTGATCATTATTACACCACAGTGACTGTGTTGCCCCTTAAGGCACTGTGGATGTGTCTGGCATAAATTAGCACTGATAGTCTCCCTATTTCCAGCAATATAAAGAAGGGGCCATGAGAGACAGTAGGTACTTATTCTTTCAAACTTAAAGATAATAAATTCTCCCCTCAAGAAATATTGGTGAAGATGAGCAGAAACAGATGTGAAAATGTTTTTGTTGTTCATACATTAGATCTTAAATTATGAGTGAAATCTAGCTTTTAATTTAAGTAAAACTGCTTCTTCTTCTTCTTCTTTTGGCTGCTCCCGTTAGGGGTTACCACAGCAGATCATCTTGTTCCATATTTTTCTGTCCTCTGCATCTTGCTCTGTCACACCCATCTCCTGCATGTCTTCTCTCACCACATCCATAAACCTTCTCTTAGGTCATCTTCTTATCCTCTTGCCTTTCAGCTCTATTCTTAGCATCCTTTTTCCAATATTTAGAACATTAGAACAACCTAGACAAGAACAGGCCATTCAGCCCAACAAAGCTTGTCAGTCCTATCCACTTGTTTCCTCCAAGAAAACATCAAGTCGAGTTTTGAAAGTCCCTAATGTCTTACTGTCTACCACACTACTTGGTAGCTTATTCCAAGTGTCTATCGTTCTTTGTGTAAAGAAAAACTTCCTAATGTTTGTGCGAAATTTACCCTTAACAAGTTTCCAACTGTGTCCCTGTGTTCTTGATGAACTCATTTTAAAATACAAGTCTCGATCCACTGTACTAATTCCCTTCAGAATTTTAAACACTTCAATCATGTCACCTCTTAATCTTCTTTTGCTTAAACTGTAAAGGCTCAGCTCTTTTAATCTTTCCTCATAATTCAACCCCTGTAGACCTGGAATCAGCCTAGTCGCTCTTCTCTGGACCTTTTCTAGTGCTGCTATGTCCTTTTTGTAGCCTGGAGACCAAAACTGCACACAGTACTCAAGATGAGGCCTCACCAGTGCATTATAAAGGTTGAGCATAACCTCCTTGGACTTGTACTCCACAGATCGTGCTATATAACCTAACATTCTGTTAGCCTTCTTAATGGCTTCTGAACACTGTTGGGAAGTTGATAGCTTAGAGTCCACTATGACTCCTAAATCCTTCTCATAAGGTGTACTCTCGATTTTCCGACCGCCCATTGTGTATTCAAACCTAATATTTTTACTTCCTATGTGTAATACTTTACATTTACTGACATTAAATTTCATCTGCCACAAATCTGCCCAAGCCTGTATGCTATCCAAGTCCTTCTGTAATGATATAATGGATTCCAAATTATCTGCTAATCCACCTATCTTGGTATCATCTGCAAACTTAACCAGCTTGTTACTTATATTCCTATCTAAATCATTTATATATATTAAAAATAGCAGCGGCCCTAGCACTGACCCCTGTGGAACACCACTCTTAACATCGGCCAGTTCTGATGAGGTTCCTCGCACCATCACCCTCTGCTTCCTGTGTCTGAGCCAATTCTGCACCCATCTAAAAACATCACCCTGAACTCCCACTTCTTTTAACTTGATGCCCAACCTCTCATGTGGCACCTTATCAAATGCTTTCTGAAAGTCCAGATAAATAATATCATAAGCTCCACTTTGATCGTATCCTTTTGTTGCCTCCTCATAGAATTCCAACATGTTAGTAAAACACGACCTCCCTCTTCTGAACCCATGCTGACTGTTCAGAATAACTCCTGTCCTTGCCATGTGTTGCTCAATCTTATCCTTAATAATTCCTTCCATTAATTTTCCTGTGATGCATGTTAAGCTTACTGGCCTATAGTTGCTTGGATCTGCCCTGTCACCCTTTTTATATAATGGGATGATATTTGCCATTTTCCAGTCCTTTGGAATCTCTCCAGTGCACAGTGACTTCCTAAAAATATGTGTCAAGGGTTTATATATGTACTCACTAGCCTCCTTAAGAACACGAGGATAAATATTATCTGGGCCTGGTGATTTGTTTGATTTCATCTTATTTAATCTGAGCAGCACTTCTCCCTCTACAATTTCCAAATCCCTCAGTACCTCTTTAGTAGTCGTGTTTACCTCTGGGAGGTTAAGTTTAGGGCATCTGCTATTGCATTGTCTGTATCTTTTAATTCCCCTTTACTATTCCTGATGAACTTGACCTCCTCCTTAACTGTTCTTTTACTACTAAAATACTGAAAGAATCTCTTGGGGTCTTCTTTCGCCTTATCTGCTATATTCCTCTCCAACTGTCTTTTAGCCTCTGATATCCTTCTTAATGGTTGCCCTCATGTTCTCATACGCCTACGATTCTCTTTGCAGTCATTAGTCTTATATGCCTTATACAGCAGTTTTTCCTTTGCAACTTCTTTTTAAATCTTTATTAATCCATCGTGGAGTTTTTTTTAGTTTCCTATTACTTCCAAATTTAGGTATGTATCTGTCCTGCATTACATGTAAAACATTTTTAAACCTGTTCCACTGCTCCTCGACTGTCTCCACATTTAAAAGCTTATCCCAGTCTATCCTACTTAGACTTTGTCGCATCTGCTCAAAATTAGCCCTACTAAAGTTCAACTTAACAATTTTAGTCTTTGCATCTGTACTCTTACAAAATACTGAGAATTGTATTACATTATGGTCACTTGACCCTAGTGGTTCAATCACCTCTACACCCTCAATTCTATCCTGATTATTACAGAATACTAAATCCAGACAGGCTTCACCCCTTGTTGGTGCTTTAACATGCTGTGTTAAAAAACAGTCGCTGATTACTTCTAAAAGCTCCTGCTCTTGTGCTCCTCCATCTACAAGGTTATCCCAGTTAATATTTGTATAATTAAAGTCCCCCCTGACTATAATATCACCCTGTAAACTTGCCTTTTGATATTACTAAAAGATGTGTGTTGAAATTACTGTCTGAATTGGGTGGTCTATAACACACTCCTAAAATAAGACCTTTTCCCTAATATTTTCCAGGCGAAGCCACATGTCCTCACTAAGATGGGGCTCATCATCCAACTGAAGATGACTTACATTTAAACCCTGTTTGGCATAAACAGCAACCCCACCTCCTTTTCTGTTCTGTCTATCCTTCCTAAAAAATGTGTATCCCTCTATGTTACACTCATCCCCATCTTTGTTATTTAGCCAGGTTTCCGTTATTGCTATAATATCATAATTATGCTCTGCTACATACAACTCCAACTCACTTACCTTATTTTTGATACTTCTAGCATTAAGGCAAGCTATTTTTAATGTGTTAATCCTTCTACATTTACGTGTTTGCTTAAAATTTACATTACTATGCATTTTTATTTCTACACCATTGTTTGTTCTTCCATGTATAGATCTAAATCTGGCCTGTCCTAAACTCCCTGCCCCCCCATTCCCTAGTTTAAACAATCCTCGACTAGCCTACACATACGCTTCCCCAATACATTGGTGCCCCTCCGGTTCAGATGTAACCCGTCACGGCGGAACAGGTCCCATCTGTTCCAAAAGGAGTCCCAATGCCCCATAAACCTATACCCTTCTACCCTGCACCAAGATTTGAGCCACGCGTTAAGCCTTCTAATCTCCTCAATCTTACCTGGACTGGCGCGTGGCACAGGCAGAACTTCGGAGAAGACTACCTTGTCAGTTCTGCTCCTCAGCTTGGTACCTAACTCTTTGAATTTGGATCGCAGAACTGACAGACTACCCTTATGTATGTCATTTGTTCCAACGTGGACAATGACAACTGGATCCACCCCCGCTCTGGCCAAGAGCCTATCCACCCTTCCAGCGAGGTCTCCCACCTGTGTTCCCGGTAGGCAACACACCGTGCAAGACTCTCTCTCTCTGGAGCACACCTGCACTTCAATCCCCCTAATGATTGAGTCCCCAACTATCACTACCTCTCTCTTTTTGGGAACTGGTTTTGAGGTGGCCCGATACTCCCTAACCAAGCCTCCCAACTCCGGCTGCCTTTCCGGCCTTCTGCGGCCAGTCACCTTCGCTTGGTCACTCCCGCTACCTGCTCGCTTAACACCCAGCTTCCTCGCAGCTGCCCACGAGCGCTCGTTCGCTCGCTCACCACACACGCCGTGTGTCTCTCTCTCAACCTACTTCCTCTCTCGCTCCCTGTAACCTCCGTCGTTTCATTTTTTTTCCAATTTTTTTCCCAACCGACTCGCGCTTCTTTTAAACAGCGAAGGGCCATAGCAGCTGCAGCACATTAGCCACGGGAACAATCACGGATGTGGGCAGTCCCTCACCTGTGCACTCAGTGAGAAACTCCCACACCGCAGATCGCCCCGTGGCTTGCTATGGCCACTACGCCCCTCATTAAGCCACCGCGAGAGTGGTGATTATTTATTAAAAAAAAACGGCCTTTGCTCAGCGAGCTGTGGATCCATAACACCACAATCCATAACAATTTGTCAGAGTTGCTCAGATCCTTACTCTTGCCCATTTTTCAAGAGCTAGCTATTCATTGCTGCCAAATATATCATACACCTTGATAGCTGCCATTGAACAAAATAATCAATGTTTTTCACTTCACTTGTCAGTGGTTTTAATGTTGTGGCTTAACAGTGTATGATGTAATATTAGGACAAAATCCCTTTAATCATTCTTTAATCATTAGTCAACATGGGAGAATACACAAATGAAATGAAATTTGTTTAATATGATGTTCTATTAACATTTGTCTGGGCTCAGAAAAGGCATTTGTTATTCTGAAAACTTTGTTACTTCAGCATTCACTTGTTAATAGTTCAATTGTTCCAGTGTAAACCAAATCAGTCCACCATATTGTAGAGGTAAATGTCATATTAGAAATTGCCCTGGTGTAGAAGATTAGACAAAGAACTTGGCAAACACACACATATATGAACATACAACCAATGGGAAACAACTGAGAAAACTTGAATTTCAAATGAAAGTTCAAGGTTATTGTCATATGTACATGGTACAACAAGATTCTTACTTGCACAGAATACTGAGAGTAGCATAGTACAAACAACAAAAAATACACTGAGATCATACAGTATGTGAAATGCAACCAAAGATGATATACAGTATGTCTAAGAAGTACACATCAGATATGCTCAATATTATCGTGTGAAGGAGGAAACACACAAAAAAATAAAATACGTTTTTCTGCCAAGCCAGTCATCCCTGTTTAATCCCTTAGTCCCAAACAAAAACAGATACTCAAAGGCATGTGAAGTTTAGAATAATAATAGTAAACAAAATGCAGAACATGTGGCCTTGATTCTTCAGAGTGCCTCCTGCATGTCACTCTGGTCATCATCGGCTGACTTCCTTCTTGACTATGCCGATGCTTTACGGTGCTCCAGCTAGAAGGAAGGAGGCAGTTACTCTCTAAGTGTATCTTCTCTGAATTGTGGAGGAAGAAGGAGATGGCATAATTAGCACTAGTGCCCCCTTTTGCCCTGCAATGATATTACATAGAGATGGGCCAGTGAGGTGATCCTCTATCTAGCATGTGTGACATCATGTATTGTGCTTGTCAGTATGGGCTGGGTGGCTAAAGCATTTAATAATCTTGTTTGACTTTCTAAGTATATGGGAAAGCCTTTTCTGACTCCTAATTATGATCATGTTTTCTTTTTTTTTTTTAACTTGTCAGGTTTCATTTCCCATACTTTAAGAAACAGGTCAGTTTATCTGCCATATAAATCATTCAGTCAGTCATTTTCCAACCCGCTTTATCCTAACACAGGGTCACGGGGGTCTCCCAGCCAACATAGGGCACAAGACAGGAACAAACCCCAGGCAGGGCGCCAGCCTACCACAGTGCCATATAAATTCCATTTATAATTCAATCAAAGATGTGTTAGTTATTGAGCAAACGTAAGTATACCAGTACATATGCAACATCCTATTTTATTTATCACAAATTATTTTGATTTTTATGGGTGTTACCATTTAAGAATATTTGCTTGCAGCAGATACCTAGGTTACTACCGTGTGATAATTAGAAGTGAATGGAATGCAATATCATCAATGCAGTGGTATAAAGATCAGCATTGCCCACTTCCTGGCTTTTCAAGATCGTGGAGAATATGCTGCCAAACAACTGCTCTTTTCCATTTTTTTACAGGTTTTGACTTTTAGTTTTTGTCTGCTAAATTTTTGCTTTTGAGTTTTGCTTAATGATTTGGGTTTTGGTGCATGATTTTTTTGGAAACTTTCTGATGACAGGTTTAACAGGGTGTTTTTGGTTTTGGTTTATGTTATAGTCTTTCTGGTTTTTCCCAGCTATAAGTACAACTCCTGGTCCTGTTTCTTTGCCATTGCTTGACATGCCTAATCTTTTTCAGTTTTGGTAGAACAATCGGTAGACAATATTTTAGTACAGGCTCAGAGAACAGTAGGGTTGTTTTCGTATTTTTTATGTATATGTCAGTATTTGTTTTCCCTTGTATTCATTCCTTACTTGTATTATTTTCCAAAAAAATGATCATCCTTTTCTTTCATACCAGCCCACTTGGGGTTATTCTGGGTTTATGAATATTATGAAAGCATCACCGATTGCACATATGTAAAATAAGGAATTCTTCTGCTGAACTTATAATCACCATCATCTTTATTTTGTTTGTCCTGGTGTGAATCATGGTAGAAACAATCTGGTCCAAACAAGCTTCTCTGTCCACAGTAACTTCCTCCAGACCGTCTTGAGGAATACCTAGACAATCCAAGGACAAGCAACAGATATAATTCCTTCAGGTTTATCTGGCTTTATCCATTGTCCTCTTCTGGTTTACCATGCATTGTACATTTCACAATGTGCATCCTCACTACATGGTACATCCCCCTTAACTGGCAGCCCTTAATCCAGAGAAGTACGAACCTCATTTAGGACAGTTTTATCAAGACCTACTCCTGGAGGCAGATATGGAAGTGGTATGCATCAGTAACCTCTTGTTAGCCAGTTTACTCATGTAGCTATGTTGGGCTTAGCTCAAAAAAACCTGCACGGAGCCAATTAGATTAGAACAGATTAGAACACTTTATTAATTCTAAATGGAAATTTAGATCATACACCAGAAGAAACATAAAAAATAAATATATAGATTCACAGGACAAAAATACAATCACACAGTCAATCAATAAATAAATAAATGCATACATACAGTACATACATACTGTGCATATATTACATACATACATCTGGACGCAGTGGCTCCCCTTAAAACAAAAGTGATCAAAGCACATAGAAACTCTCCATGATTTAATGAAAACACTCAAGCTCTTAAATTAGAGTGTCGAAAACTGGAGCGCAGATGGAGAACAACAAAGCTACATGTCTTTCAAATTGCATGGAATGAGAGTGTTAAAAAATATAAAAAAAGCTTTCATTAAAGCTCGCCCAGAATTCTATTCTACAATAATAGATAGCAATAATAAAAATCCTCGGGTAATGTTTAGAATAGTGGCTAAATTAAAAAATGGGAATTCAAATCTACATTGCAAAATACCAATAGATATAGCAGTACAGACTTTATGAACTTCTTCAATGAGAAAATTAAAAATAAGATCCCAGAGGATGGATGAGAACTACCTATCTTTAAACACCGATAAAACAGATGTTAATTGTTGGAGGGAATGACGCTGATCACAACAATATTTTGTCATCATTTAACTCCGTTGGAATCACCATTAATTTTATTGAATCAGCCTGCAATCTAGGAGTTATCTTTGACTCTAGCATGTCATTTAAAGCGCACATTACAAAGTTGTCCAAATCATGTTTCTTCCATCTTAAAAATGTTGGGAAATTAAGGTGCTTTCTAAATAAACAGGATTCTGAGAAATTAATTCATGCATTTATTTCTAGTAGGATTGACTACTGCAATGCGGTGTTCACTGGATCTTCAAACTGTTCTTTATACAGCCTCCTCTTAATCCAAAATGCTGCTGCAAGATTTATTACACGAACAAGAAATTACAATCACAAAACTCCAGTTCTTCAATCCTTACCCTGGCTCCTGGTTAAGTTTAGGGCAGATTTCAAAATCCTCATTTCAACATGTAAAGCATTAAATGGCCATGGTCCGTCTTACTTGTCTAAACTTATGATGACTTACAAACCAGAGCGCACATTAAGATCTCAAGATGCCAGTCTGCTAATGATTCCAAGAATTAATAAAATAACAGTGGGAGGTCGATCTTTTAGTTACAGAGCCCCTAAACTGTGGAATGGTCTGCCTGCTACTATAAGAGATGCCCCTTCGGTCTTGGCTTTTTAATCCCGGCTGTAGACTCACTACTTCAGTTTAGCATAATCTGACTAGAGCTGCTGATTAACTGTAACTGTATAGACTGCATCTTGGTTGTTAGTCATTAGAACTAAAACATAACATGATAGTTATAATTTGTTACTAACCCTCACCCATTCTGTTTCTCTTCTTGGTACTCAAATGAGGCATTTGCCAAGTTGTTTTGCCTGCCTAAGGCAAAGTCATCCTTGATGTAGGATCACAGGAATCATGGGGTATAGGGGTCCTTTCATCGCATTGGCTGGCCCAGTGCTGTTTCAGCTGTGGAATAGATAGATAGATAGATAGATAGATAGATAGATAGATAGATAGATAGATAGATAGATAGATAGATAGATAGATAGATAGATAGATAGATAGATAGATAGATAGATAGATACTTTATTAATCCCAAGGGGAAATTTGCATACTCCAGCAGCAGCATACTGATAAAAATAAACAATATTATATTAAAGAGTAATAAAAATGCAGGTAAAAACAGACAATAACTTTGTATAATGTTAAAATTTACCCACCCGGGTGGAATTGAAGAGTCGCATAGTGTAAGGGAGGAATGATCTCCTCAGTCTGTCAGTGGAGTAGTACAGTGACAGCAGTCTGTCGCTGAAGCTGCTCCTCTGTCTGGAGATGATATTGTTCAGTGGATGCAATGGATTCACCATGATTGACAGGAGCCTGCTCAGCGCCCGTTGCTCTGCCACGGATGTCAAACTGTCCAGCTCCATGTCTACAATAGAGCCTGCCTTCCTCACCAGTTTGTCCAGGCGTGATGCGTCCTTCATCTTTATCTTGCCTCCCCACCACACCATCGCGTAGAAGAGAGCACCCGCCACAACCGTCTGATAGAACATCTTCAGCATCTTACTGCAGATGTTGAAGGATGCCAGTCTTCTAAGGAAGTATAGTCAGTAGTATGGCCAAATGGGGGAGGCAGCTTGATGGCTGAGGTCTTCAGCACTCTAAACAAATCCAAATCATATTATGTGATATCATCTACTGTTAAATTCTACTTTGTACTTGTACAATTTTTTATTTTGATACTGTATTGAGGATTTGTTCTGTTCTGTGTATTGTATTATATTGACTCCCTTTTTTTTGATACAGACTGCATGCCCAACATACCTCGAAAGGAGTCTCTTTTTGAACTGCCTTTTCCAAGGTTTCTTCCATTTTTTCCCTACATGGATTTTTTGGGAGTTTTTCCTTGTTTTCTTAGAGAGTCAAGGGTGTGTGTGTGTATTACTGTCAAGAGGCAGGGCCCATTGCGGCACTTCTTGTGTGACTTTGGGCTTTGCAAAAATAAATTATATTGTATTGTATACATAAATATTGAGCAGAAGCAGCAAAATAGGCATAAAGAGTATAAGAATTTAGTCTGAGATGTCGGGAAGATGCACTACTTTGCCAGATAGAAGCAGGTAGAAAACATCCCCAGAAGCGCTTCATAGCACACCGAGAAGGAATGAGTGTCTAAAAGTGCTAAAAGAGAGTGTCTCTTTGAGGGGATGGAGGGGACTTTTCATGATAGCATCCAGTTTTGCCATCATTCTCTTTTCCATAACAGTTTCCAGTGTATCCAGGGTTAGCCCTGTGATGGAAGATGCTTTCCAGACAAGTTTGTTCAGGCAATGTGAGTGTCTTGTACTCAAGTTGCTTCTCCAGGAGACCACAGCGTAGGAGAGTATACTGGCTACTACATTTCCAGCAGCTTGCTGCATATATCAAAAGACCTGAGTATCTGCAGGATATACAGTTTGGTCTGGCCCTTCTTGTGCTCATATTGTGTGTGTCCTGCAAGGGGCACTCACACCCTGGGAAAGAGTTCTTTTATGATTGTGGCGTGTTACTTAACCCAAATCTATACAGATATAACATAAAAGACTAGACCCTTCTGTAGTGATATGGCGGTAACAAATCACATAGGAGAAATAAGTTTGTTTAATATTGGCTTATACTGCAGACAGTGCAAAGACGAATGAAGCCAGTGACAAGACCCGGTCCAAGAGTGCGGGCCCAAGGAGTGGAGTCTGTCAGTGTCATCATTGCAGATGCGGAAAGCGTTCTCAGGAACAGGTGGTGACATCTTCCATTTGTTTATTGGCTTCAAAGGTGTGCCGGGCAATGTTCCAAGGCTTTATACTGTTTCTCCATGTGGAGGGCCCCTTCAGATGAGCATGCAATTCCAATCAAGGTAACCATTATCTCCAACTTTGTGCTGACTTAACAGATAAAAATTGTACATGTTTACAGCTTCCCACAGTCTGTCTGCACATAGTGTCAATTTGCCCTAGTCTGTCTTCTTGTCATATTGCTTGTATGGCAATTCTAGTGTGCTTAATCTGGCTATGTGTCTGCTGTACCACATGTGAGTAACAAAATCAGGTTTTTATAAGATAGATTTGCACCAAGCACAGTGACATATTAAACTTATGCTTATATTGTGAACCCCCAAATACTTGTAGGTTTGGACCACATACACATCCTCCACCTGAATGGGGGTTTTAGCGGATCACCACTCATGATATAAAGGCTGACCACCCTCAAGGCATAAGGTATGGGTTAGGTGCAAAGCCAGTCAAGCGTAGGGCTGACTGAGATATACTGAAATTGAAAAGCCAAGGAAAAATAATTTAGGCCCTAGTTTAATTTAGTTTAAAAAGAATGAGAGTTTCTTCATTAACACAAAAAAACAAAGGTAAAAGTCATCAGTCTTGATGCATTTACATTTTAATTTAATCTTTTGGAAAACTACATACGTTTTCCATGACAGGCATCTAAGGAACTGATGGCCATTTAGAACTTGAATTACTTTTTATGATGAATAATTCACGACAGGTGAGTATATATGATCCAATGTTACTTAAAATACATTAGAAATGAAAACAGTTACGAGTTTAAAACCTAATTCACTTGCCTGTGAATATTTAGACATTAATTTAGGAAACAAGTGATTAAGCAATTAATATAATATAGCAAATTAATTTAATCATTTGTCACAATTAAAAACCTAAACAACTAATTAAATGAAGCAGACACTGCCTGAAGCCACAACTAAAGGTCTCTCCTTAATATTCTGCTTTTCTTCACTGCAGACAATACTTGATGGATTAAATTTTAAAAAGTGGTAGGACTTAAGTAATTATTAAAACCTGGTTTCCATTGAAAGCCTAATAGGAAGTTGGCAGCAAAAAAAGCCCTAAAGAATAAATACATTTGGATGACATCAAAGGACAATGTATGAATCTTCAGCCAAATTAGTATTCATCAGAAAAGATCATTTTAAAAGGTAGACACACAATAAAAATCATTGATATAATATGGAAGACTATTTAGGACAAAATAAGAAATTCAGAAAGAAAAGGCCAAATGGCCTCAAAATGTGGAAATGAAAGCACAGGTATGGGTGACACAAAGGATAATAACTAGTGCACATGTTTACATTTGTTAATATGGATTCAGTTAATAAATTGAAGGCTAGAATTCAGAGTGAATAAAAGTCCCAAAATAGAGCAATGTGGGTTTGTGATAAGCCAATTTCAAAGGCTGTAATTAATGCAAGTAAAGAGGCAGCCGATGGGCTTATCATGGACATATGGAAAGAAAAAACTAAAAGAAATAAAGATTTTGTTTACCTGTTTTAGCTCCTCTATGCAGATCAACACAGCCATGGTTAACAAGTTTTAGGATGTTCGAAGGGCTGCCTGGAGGCCTACAGGTGCTCTGAGAGCAAGCTGTGGGGCTGAAACTTGCAAACGCCAAGGTACGTGTCTGAGGCCACTTCCGTAGCCGCTGGAGGAGAGAGGGCAAAAGTGGTACAGTGAAACCTCGGTTCACGGCCATAATTCGTTCCAAACCTCTGGTTGTAACCCGATTTGGTCATGAGTAATTTCCCCCATAGGATTGTATGTAAATACAATGAATCCATTCCAGACTGTACGAACTGTATGTAAATATATATTTTTTAAGATTTTTAAGCACAAATATAGTTAATTATACCATAGAATGCACAGCATAATAGTAAACTAAATGTAAGCACTGAGAAAACCTTGAACAACAGAGAAAACTAACACTGCATGAGTTTGTGCTATAGCGCTACGAACTGCTCACTAAAAATACCTTTTTTAAATGAGTTTTAAACACAGGGAAAAAAATGAACATTTGAAAAATCCGCAATTTAATAAACCACCAAGAAAAGTAACATTGCAACAATGCACGCTATGAGCTAATCGCTGTAACCAGAAGTGAAGTGGAGGTTAAAATTGAATAGAAAAAAATCTTCATTAAATACAACAAGGTTAAAACAATGCTTGAATCTGTCTCTTTAAAAACAACCCCTTTGCATTCTTTAACTGCCTTCTCGGCCGTATGCATCCAGCCCTCTCTCACACTTGCTCGTGTGTGTGTGTGTGTGTGTGTGTGCGTGTGCGTGTGTGTGTGTGTGTGTGCGTGTGCGTGTGCGTGTGTGTGTGTGTGTGTCTCTCTCTCGCTCTCTCTATCTCTCTCTCTCGCTCGCTGCACAGGAAATGCACAGGGAGAAACTGAACACATACGGAAATCATCGGCACGCACAAACCGAAAGGGAAACTGGCTTGTTCGTATACCGAGTGTGTGGTCATGAACAGATACAAAAGTTTAGCAAACTTTTTGGTCGTAAACCGATTTGTACGTGTTCCGAGACATTCGTGAACCGAACGATTTAAAATCAGAGGAACAGGTCTGAAGGACAAAAAGCTTCACACGTGTGGCAAAGTATAGGAATGAACGCGGGAGAAAGTAAAGTAGTATTTACTGTAACAGAGGCTAAATGGGAAGCCCCCAGGTCAGGTGGTACAGACAGGTACTCGCGTGCGTGAGAGAGAGAACATTTAGAAAGGCTGGACTGTACCTGAGCAGGTGCTGAGGAATGGTGCACGTCCTGACACGTATGATTATTGGAAGTCCGCGGGAAACGTAAAGGCGGATTGAATGGTCAAAAGGACTCGGGATATAAAACCAGGTTCCTAACGCCAGAGGTCATCTTTTGACCAGGTCTTCAAGCTGTAGTGTATAGCTGTGCTACTGATTTATTTAATTGACTAGTGGAGAGACAGACTGTGCTTTGTGTATATAGTAGGTGCTTAATTTATTAATTTTGTTTTGATTTTTTTTTTGCCTTGTCCTTCGTGATCGGTTTTGTAGTTGGACAAAGGAGGTGGAAGAGTTTTGATCTTTTCTTCACTTTTGATTTGGAAGCCGCTGTATATATACCACCTGCATTGATTTTTCTTTTGGGAAGTGTCTTTGCATTGGACTTTGTAAATATTTTTTTGCAAGACATTTCTTTGTAAAAGAGTATAGACATTGGTGGAATAAAACAGATTCCTGATTTTGAATAGTTTTTTTTTAGTCTGGGTCTCTCTTACTTTATCCCTTGGTTGCTCGATCTCGTCTACTGACACTCCAAGTTGGGAGTTGCACAACTAGTGTCCTTACTCTGGGTGTCACAAGGTTTTACATATTTCAATTAGATATTAATCAAAATTTGCTAGTTTTCGATTCTGCTTCTGAATGGTTTTGAGATTTTTTAGCCCATCTGCTATTGGTATTTTCTGCATATTAATTAAATATCCACAAAATATTAACTTCTTTTTTGATCTTGTAGTTGTAAAATACCCTATGACAATTACTATTAAATAAAACATCCTTAATGAATCTAAAGAATAATAAGAAGAAATTGAATGGCCTGAATACTGAGTTGTCAGCTTCAGTAACCTATCTGTGGAATTTGTATGTTTTCTTTGTGCTTAATGTAGACATTTTTTTTGCCATAGTGGAACAACATGGTAGTTGGTTTATCAAAGGCTCTGAATTGGCCTGGGATAAGGAAATATAGCAGTGTTATATATGAGCTTGCACCCCGTCCCCCTTTTATAGACTGCTGTCCTGTCCAAGTTTTGTTGTTGCTTGCATCTTTGACTTTTACTTAAATAACCTCCTGCAAACCTCAATGATATCTGGCCTGGGATGAAAGGAGACACAAGAAATCTGACCAGTAGCCATTTTTGCAGGTCAAATATGTGATGATGACAAAGCAGGGTCATGTTTTTGGCCATGTTCAATTTTATATATTGTAAGAAGTGACTAGGTAGGCAGATGATTTAGAGAAGTCAAGAAAGCTTGGCGTACAACCCTGGTAGCCTCATTTAATAACAAACTGAAAACATTACTGCAAACAGTTCAAACAAAAAAGCATAAATCAATCAATCTTTCTTGCAGCAGTTAGTAGTAGGAACTCTGTTCTCTGGGATAGTCAATTTGGCATCTTACACCACCTTCCAGAAATGAACTGGCTTTATATTTTGGGGACCAGAAGGGGTAGAGGTTTTCAGGCAGTGGGCAGGGTCAGTCATTCCTTTTTGTTGACTTTTTCTTGACTACAGAGGAGGAAGGAGAAGATAAGATTAGCGTCAGCACCCTCTCTTGTTCCAGGTTGGTATAGCTTACCCCGTGACGGCCAGGCAGTCTGCTATAGGCTGCTAAAATCCTAACTAGGAAAAGAAAATCCGAACATTTCTCCAGTTTTAATGTCACTACACTGGTTACCTGTGTCATTCAGGATTGACTTTAAAATTCTGCTTATGGTTTATAAAGTCTTAAATAATCTTGCCCCATCTTATATATCGGAATGTCTGACACCTTATATTCCAAATCGTAACCTCAGATCCTTAAATGAGTGTCTCCTTAGAATTTCAAGAACAAAACTTAAAAGAAGTGGTGAGGCGGCCTTCTGCTGCTATGCACCTAAAATCTGGAATAGCCTGCCAATAGGAATTCGCCAGGCTGATACAGTAGAGCAGTTTAAAACACTGCTGAAAACATATTACTTTAACATGGCCTTTCTATAACTTCAATTTAACTTAATCCTGATACTCTATATGTTCAATTTCCTCATAATAACTATTCATGGTGGCTGTAAAATCCGTACTGACCCCTACTCTCTCTTCTGTTTCTTTTTCCGGTTTCTTTGTGGTGGTGGCCTGCGCCATGACCACCTACTCAAAGCTTCATGATGCTCCAACAATGATGGACGGATTAAAAGGCAGAATTCTATGTGACCATCTTCATCAAGCCTTTCCTTGAGAACTCTAAATCCAAAGAGAACTGTTTCATTTATGTTAGGTAGAATGCCCAGAGGGGACTTGGCGGTTTCATGGTCTGGAATCCCTACAGATTTTATTTTTTCTCCAGCCGTCTGGAGTTTTTTTGTTTTTTCTGTCCCCCCTGGCCATTGAACCTTACTCTTATTCGATGTTAATTAATGTTGATTTATTTTGTTTTATTATTGTGTCTTTTATTTTTCTATTCTTTAATATGTAAAGCACTTTGAGCTACTGTTTGTATGAAAATGTGCTATATAAATAAATGTTGTTGTTGTTCTCTATTAACCTCCATTCCCGTTCTTTCCTTTTTTTTCCCCCCGACTCCCCTTATCCACCTCACGCTTCTACTATATATTACAGGGTCATGGATCCAGTATGGTGATTAGCAGCTCACGGCATCAATTACGGATGCAGATGATCCCTCACCTGTGCACTTATGCGAGGACCGCCCGCATCACAAGGCTCCTGGGAACTGCTCCGGCCACACTACCATGCCCCCTCTAAGCCTTGAGTGTGGCAATTATCTATTAAAATCTGCCTTTTCAATTTGAGCTGTGGACCCGCTATACCACAGGCTATACCAGCCTTCACTCTTTTGAGAATGCTTTCCACAAGATTTTGGAGTGTATTTCTAAATGTCGGCCTATTCAAGTAAAAGAACATTTGTGAGGTCAGATATTGATGTTGGACGAAAGGGTCTGGCTTGCAGTTGGTGTACCAATACATTCAAAAGGTGCTCAGTAGGGCTGAGGTCCGGGCTCTGTGAAGGCCACTCAAGTTCCTCCACACCAAACTTGTCAAATCATGTCTTTATAGACATGGCTTTGTGCTTAGGGACTCATGCATGATGGAACAGACAAAAGAATTTCTCAAAGTGTTGCCACAAAGTGGAAGTGCACAATCGTATAAAATTGATGCATAACATTAGCAGTATCCTTCAATGTTGTGCATACTAATACACAGTAAACAGTAGTTAGGGTTTAGGGTTAGTAACTAATAGTAGTAGTAGGGTTTAGTAACTAATGAGCAAAAATTGCTAAGTATATAGTTAGTTTTCTTTTGTTTTTATTCCAAAACTGGAACCACAAAAACACCATCCTACTTTCCCAAATATTTTTCCAAAATGACATCATGTACCATGGCAATGACACATGTGACTAACAATGGGAGCCATAAACAAAAACAATATGACTGTGACCATGAAGCAGTTCCACAAGTGATTCCAGTTGTGATGTGGAAAAACATAACTAGAAATACAAAATGAAACATCAATGTAAACAAAAAATAATGTTTATTAAAACAAATCTTTGTGGCCCATAGCTCAAAATCATTGACATGCACAGGATCCTAAAAGATCCTAAAGCCTGTTTCTCCCTGACATTTTCTTATGCACACCTTCTTCTTATATTTTTCATTTTGCATTTAGAATATACATAATGAACCTCCCATTTCTTAGTGGGGCTGTATCCAGACCACATAGTATGATTATCCCCTTGTTTAGACACTGTTACTATTTTCTAATCTGAACTCTTCTGATTGTGTTCTTAATTTTCCTTTGGTGCTACTTCCTGCATTTGCTTAGTTTCTTCTTCCCAAAGAAGGTTCTGGACAGTTAGGATTCAAATGTATTGTTTAAAGCAATTTTGTTAATTGTTTATGTTAACATTGACGATTATTTAGATTTTTAATGTCTAAGCAACTTTTGCTATGTGCCATGTATTTTGAGGGTAGTCCCTCAAGAGTAAGATCAAATGCTCATCACTGTCATGGGACTTCCTCCAGCCCTATAAAGGCTAGGAAAACCTACAGTCCCTTACAGCTCATTATGAATGCACTCAGGGTGTGGTGAGTTTCTATTGTGATTATTGTTTTACTTTGTGATTTGAAACTTCTCAGTTTTTTAACTTTGCCTTTTGGATTTCATATTAGGACCGAAATTGCTGTTTGGATTGCCTGTTTTGAAGGCTTTGCCTCCTCAGTCTTTTACTTTGCGCTCCCCTGAGCTTATTTTTATGTTAAAGCTTTTTGTTAAACAAATCATTGTATTTATAAAGCTTTCATATTGCTGTTTTCATGTGACTTTCCAGGGTTAACAGTTCCCCATGTAGTGGGCATTTTGAGTATTTTTGGCACTTTGTGTGCTTTGGAAATCTCAAGTTCTTAACAGGAATTGATTTTGCCATAATTTAATCAAATCAAAATTATTCTAATAACATTGTAATTATTTCTCTCTTGACATGCTGCCATCTTGGTTGGAGCTTATGTATCATTGCTTGTTTTATTGCTAGCATCTAACAACCAGAACATGCAAAGGTCAGCATTTTTAACTTTCTTCATTATCCAAGATTCTGGAAAATAAACAAAAAGAGTTCTCATGACATTAGTAGTGTGTGTTTCTTTTTATGGCGTTAAGCTTTTGTTTACTAGGCTTTTTCATCTTGATTTTTGGAATTACATTTTGGGCTTTGTTCTTTTCTGTAGTTTTGTCTTCAGTAACAAATCCCATTTGTGATTTTTGACCTTGATTTTTGTAATGTCTACCTCCCACTTTGCACTAAAAGACTTTTTCTGCTTTTTTCCAACAATTGCAGAAGAGATACAAACATTTTGAATTTTCCACCAAGCAGCACTCGTACACTTACACGTACAAGACATGTTAAGCAGACTAACATTAACCTAGCCCTAACCTTAAACACCTTTTGAAAACTACATATTTGAATTTATCATAAACTTATTAAAGCAGAAACATTTGTCAAGACACAATATTTTCAATTTACAGGGGCTACTGTGGAAATCTAAAGTGCAATTACTGGGTTAATCTGGGTATTCTTATCACTAGCAATTATAACTTCATCCAATCCAGACAGTAGTAAATAAAGCAGATCCAGTAAGTCAGTTTCTTCAAGCCACTAAGCAGATTTGCTAAGAGATATATTCACAGCTTTTATTGAAAGTTCATTTAACAGATGTGTCAATCAACAGACATGAAACATACCCAAATTGCTTTCTTTCCTTTTCTTTTTCATTCTAGTATTATAACAGTTTCAGGATTCATTGGTGAAGGTGGTTATCCATAAATTTGACTGTATTCAGTTTTTATCATTTAATAGACTATTACCATTTAGGTAGAAAATTATTCTAATGTTGTATTAAGCTGGAATAAAGTTAATATTAAAAAAATAATAGTGTGTTTAATTTAATGTTTTTAGTTGCTTGTGTGATCTGCTTAAAGTAGTAATCTATACCCTCAAGCATCCACTGTTAGATTTGCTCTTAGCTAGAATAAAAAGGTTGACTAATGCTATCTATAGTTCTGAATCACTTCATTTTTGTTCAGAGAATGGCAAAATTGTCATGCAGGTGGACACAGTACACCATCATGTAAGACACATTATTACTACCGAAGAATTTTGACTATTTTAACTACCCAAGGATCTACTTAAAAAAAATTATCATAAAAGGTCTATTTTCAAAAGTGCTAGAAATGCATTGAGTTATAGCTGGGTCTGAGGCGAGAGTGCTTTTTGAAATAAGTAAATTTGCACTCAGGTTTATACAATGTTTAGGTGTGTGTGGTAGCGTGGCAGAGCGATTCTGGGATGTGAATAGGGGTGATCAGCGGAGCGTGCATTCCCGTTCAGTTGATTGCCTTATTGGCGCTCTGAAGGTTGTAATCAGCACCAACAGGCCTGAATCCCATGAAAAGGGAATAAAGAAACCTGAGTAGGAAAACAAGGGGAGATCAGAAAAAGAGACAGGGAGAACTGTAAGTGTGAAGAGGTAGCATTGTTGTTGTTTCAGCCAGTGTGATGGAGAGGAGGTAGAGCGGTTTGTAGCCCCATGGAAGAGCGGATGATCAGCACTCCAGAGGTAGATCGTCCCCTGCTGATAAATGTGGAGTAGACACTCGGTGGAATGATGGGAAATGGAAAGACAGCCAGCTCTGACTGGTCCGGCAGATGCCAAGGAGGGAAGCCAGGACAGAAGCCTGGAAGTATGAACTGCAGCTGGGAAGATGAAGTGGAGAAGACACACTGAGGCTGAGAGGGAAACAGAAAGAAAGGGCCCAATGACTGTGAAGCTGCTTTTATTATCTGAACTATTTATTGATTGCCTTTTTGACTCATGGAAGGGCACCTGTTTTTATTAATTATTTATTGACTTTATTTATTGTCACCAGTGCATGTGTTGCATCTTATTGTTGGATTGAATAAAAGCACAATAGCACCATCTCTTGCTGACTGCATGTGTCCTCATTTGCCTGGCTCAGTCTCTGAAATTTTATTGATGGTTGTGAGTTCAAGCTGCCAGGGACCGTGGAGCTAACCTGGACCATCAAGCATACAGATCTGACCATTGCCAACAGAATCAGAATTCATTATATTGGCTAGATACACTAATATGTAATAAGAATTAATAGTCTTCCTTCTAAGCACATGCAAATCAAACAGCACAAACTGTCGAGGCTGTACATCAGCTTTTTGTTGCAGAATAAAGAGCATGATAAGAAAACCATTGCAACTGGACAACTTTGACATAAACGGTCCTACAATGATTACAAGACTGAAAACAATGAGGATCCCTGGGCCTTGATATCTTCCACATTACATTAAAATGAATAATCTCAACATGGGGAACATTTTCTCTTGCTTTTTAAAATACAAATCAAATTTTTTAGTACCCTACTGACATGTATGTTAGCATTAGGAATGTCTAAACGGTATTAGTGTGGGGAAACGTGCGGAAAAATGTAAGAATGTGAAACAACCAGTAACCCTGTTTCTGTTGCCTTTAACAAGAAGGTGAACAACCTGGAAGATAACTGACAACATTTCCGGTTCTCACCTCACTAGCTCAGCCTCTTCTGCTTCTTCCCATACTTAAACCCATGCCTGACAGGAAGCCTCTGTTCATTTTGGAATCAGCTTCTGGAGAATACAGATTTCCATGTCAGGCAAAAGCTTTTTGAAAGCAGAAAGCTGTATTGGCAATCTAGATCTCATGTATAACTTTAACTTTTTAATTATTAACTTTTCTTCCACTACCAGACATTAAACAGGGTATCAGCTGGAGCCCAAATCTTTTTTGATCTTCCTCGTACAATTTATATGTAATTTCAACAATGTTTGTACACTGAAGTTTATTATATTCTCAGAATAAAGCAAATTTCTAAACAATGCTGTTTTTTTTTTCTCAAAGGCAGAATTTACTGCAGATGTGTAGATCTTTAGGAGACAAGTTTCTTATATGCTTTAGGACAAATTGTGGCTATGAAGAAGATTTGATTTAATACTGTTGAAGGCTTGTTGCTTTTCACCATTCGATGTAGCTATTAAGAACTATGTTGTGTCGATGAGACATTTAGGTGAAGGTCTGCATAAATCAGAGAGTATATGATTATTAAAACAGACAATTTTAAATGACTCAAGACACATCTTAAAAGACCTTCCAGAGATGCTGTTAATCAGTGATAGGGATTACTGCAGGAAGACTATATTCTACAGAGTAAAAGGCCAATAGTGAAGGGTAATAAAATTATTTGATTTCTTTTCCTTGGCTAGTAGGTAGCCCAATAAAATAGAAAATAAGTACTAAATTCATATTGACTTTACCTTTAATAGAGAAATGTAATAAATCCAGACCAGAGTAAATTAGATCATATTTTAGTTTAGGTATTCATTAGGAATCATTTATTAACAGTCTATAAACATTTTATTAAAACTTTTACATTATCATTAAAAACTGAGAGACTCTTTAAATTTGATACTGTTAATTTTCATTGTATTAAGTCATGTTAAAAAGGCTTATAAAATATGTTATAACATATACACTGTTCATTGCTGCTTAAAATGGATTCTAAGCATTCAAAGTATGAACTCTTTCAAAAAACAAGTGTTTAAATAGTATGACATAAGGGAATAAAGTGACTTTACAAACAATACAGTGGCTTTCTAATGTCAGTGGCCATTGCTTGTGTTTGTGTTTTTTAAGTAGCTGAAGACTATTGATTGCTAGCACACTTTTATGTGTTTGTCAGTTGTCAGTTATGTGTGTGGCAAGAAACGTGATATTTATATCATGGATTATCTTACTATAAAAACTAGAAGTGTACTTTGGAGAGAAAAATAATGATGAATTGAATGAGTATTGAAAAAGCGACTTCATTGGTGAATAAGATGAGTTTGTGGTTTGGATGAGCCTCATGAACGTCATATTTCTTGTGCACCACCGAGGGCTTCTTGTTTGTAAATCGAGAGAGAAACTATAAATTGTTTAATCTTGGACATATTTTCATTAAAATATGAGTCTATAGGCCAAACATAGAACCAGTTGGGTTTTTTTTTTTCATACAACCTGCATAAAAAATGTTTTTTCAGGTAATCATTACTGCTAAGCACTATCCACCTTCCTTTTAATGCAGTGGTAACATGTGATGTCTCAGCAACCCAATGTGCTCAAGGCTACCTCTGGTGATTTTACTCATGTCTTTACATCACCTATCTGGACCAAGTACATTAAGTGCTCAGCCATAGGAATTATATGTATTGGAAAGTTAAAGATGCATGTCATTTCACATCACGACCCTGAATGCAACAAGAATCAGTGAATACAAAGAAATTAAGGAGATGGACTGCAAAGGCCAGTGAGGTTGTACAAGGTTATTGAGAGTCCTATAGGAAGGATAATGATGATCTTACTTGCTGCACAGAAGATAACATTAATCTCTCAGTTAACACTATTAAAACCTTGGATCACAAGTGATTTGAAGATTCTGAAGAACATCAAAAAGAGAACCTTTACAACAAGGAATGATTAGGATTAAATCATGCCCAGAAGGACATGGAGACAATTAGGGAGAAAAAATATATCAAAACAAGGAGTTATGAAGACAGTATGGAAAAGAATAATGTGACAGATGTGTGGAGATATAAATGAGTGATTTCTAGTTATATGCAATTAGATAAATGTTCAGCAGAAGGGAATCTTGACAGGTCTAATAAACTGAGTTTGTTTAATAGCAGTGATTGCTTAGGCCTTTATGTATACCCTACTATTAGCTCATCAAACCAAACTCACAGTTATTCTGTCTCAGGGGGAGAAAAAATAGTTTTAATGGAAATGACCAGGAGATAGATGTAGTGAGAGCAAGCCAAGGTCAGAGCCAGAAGTCAAACCAATCAGAAAGTCAAAACTGAAATCACAAACCAAAACTAGAAAACCAAAAATAAAAGGTATAATCTGTATAACAGGAAGATAATAAATACAAGTTTTTAACACACACATTTAGGATGCATTTTTTAATCAATCATGGATACTGAGGAAGTGCTCATCATGGCCTTTATAATTGTTCTGATCTAACTATTACGTGGTAATAGATTTTCAGGCAGCTAAACTTCTCCCTTGATCAATAAGATGACCCGGAGACTGACTTGACACGAGGTGTACAAATCTCCAGTTTATTAATAAAGAGCAGGTGTGAAACTACAAGTAAAAAAAATATAATATTTAGCATGCAAACATTTTGATAACAGATTTAAACTATAAGTAGCAGTACAGAATGGTAACATTTTACAAATATAAACTTACCAGCTATGCTACCATAGGATTAAACAGTCAGGATGAACTTCATTCTATGTGTTTGTGGCAGATACATTACCTACATTGAGAACGCCCCACTCTAAGATGGCTCAGGAAGGACAAACGTTACAAAGCATGCATATCTGAACACAACAACCACCCACAAATGGAAATTGTCAATAATTAAGCACTTTACCCTTCCCAACAAACATGACAATAACTATGACCCCATGATGTCACTGCTGCATCATTTTACTAACAATATGGCAACAACTGCTACACAAAATGGCAGTGCTTGAAAAGAAAAGAAGGTACAATAAATCAAATTTTTCAATTCAGCCAAAAACAGGAAATTTATATTAATTTTGGAATCTCCCAAATAGTTGCATACTTATGTGCATATATATAGTGAGGTTTCTAAACTCTTTTGGGACCCCGAATGGAACGATATGCCGAAGAGCATCCCAAAGCATGATTGCCGCATCTGTGGAAGACAGCTTACCCATCGCCAGGACAACTGCAGGCTCCTAGCGCTGCAGCGGCTCACTGCAAAAGCAAATCCGAGACGACCGCGGACGCGCTATAAGCTATGTCGTCGATGGGTGATGCAAGGAACATTATAACTTCAGGGAGCAATATTACTTGGCCACAAACCTGGCCACGACCCTGCCTGATTGCTGTGTCTGTGTATAGGAGAGTGGTGGATCCCGCTAAAATAAATAACCATGCGGTTCCTGTTTCAAGCAGAATAAACCTATTTTTTCTAAAGTACTGAGACTCAGCCTTGTGTTTTGAGGTGCAAGACAGGGACTTACATGTTACAATATATTAAAGGGAAACCATAAGAAATCTTTGAAAAACCACAGATCGTAACAGCAGTGAGGCCTCATTTCTATATTAGGGCTGTATATCTCCCAACTTCTCTTCAGCTCTGTAATTTTTCTTGCCTAACTGTACCACTCTGCTTTCTCAGGGTGCTTATTCATCCTTAGTACAAACTCTCACATTCTGTCCCTCCCTTATTAAAAAGCTGGCATATGATTGACCCTCCATATTCTGTGCAACAGTAATGTGGTGCATCATCCACACTGCCTCTCAATCAAAGCCTTTGCTCTAGTGAGTTGAGAATTTGCTCTTTTCATGTTTCGATTGGATTCAAGAACTGCAGTAATTCCTTGCTGGGTTGTAACTATGAATGTTGTCATATCTGACTTGTCCTGCTGGGTCAAGTTGGATAGTTCATAGTGCTTAGATTATGAAGAAAAGCCGACAAAGCAGGAGCTAATTTTTCCTTTTTGTTTCCTTTGTGTTACACTGCACTTCTAGTCTCGATCAAGCCTTACTCAACACCTCCCTTCAAAAGCAAACAATACTCCTTTTTATATTACAGAAGGATCAAGCACCGTTTCTTGGGTAAGTAATATTAAGCTCTGGTCGTTCTGTCTGCTAGATTCTGTCTGTCTGGATGTTTTACTTGCTGTGATCCAGCAAGAAGCTCTTGTGTGCAAATTGTAGAAAAACGGAAAAAAAAACACTGAGACCTCCTGGGTCGAAATGTTGGGTTCCAAAGTAGTCTATCTTATCTGTTTGGTTCAAGACAGCAACTCTGCAAAATGTGGTCCTTATTGGTCAAAGCATATAGGATTGTATAGAGAACTGACAGACAGACAGACAGACGTGCAGAAAGACATTCTATTTTATGAATATGCATTTTTTTTCTCTAGTTGGATTTTATCTTTAATCACCTAATACTGGTTTAGCTGGTTATGCTATTGTTACGAGCAAAATTTTCACACTAAAATGTGTTTTTGGAAGAATTTTGCTACATGTAACATTTTCATGAAAATGACTTGAGTAATAAGATTGAATAATATAATTCAACTTAATACTCAGTGATTAGGCTAACATTAGCCAGATAAGTTACTCTAAATGCTATTTTATTAAATTAGGTCATATTGTCTTCAATTTACCAGTCTTAAAACACACAGTTTTGTTAAACCAATTTACTGTACTTTGACTGAAAACAGTATGTGTTGACTGCATGCATTCACGATACATTACATTTTCCTAACTGTAACTATAGCAATTTGTCATTCCAGCAAAAATTGCAAAATAATTCGAAAACTGCAGAAAATATTCTGGAAAAAATTTCCAAAAAAAAGTGTTTTTTCCAAGCTCCTTTAACCTTAAAATGTATTTAATCTGAGGGACTGTCTGTTGAACTGGCAACTGTACGCTGTGATGTCCTGATGTGCATATATTGTATCATAGGTAGAACTGTGACAATGAAATGTATTTGCTTTTTTTATATGTAAATTAACCTAATTAGTATACCTTCCAAGTAAATTAGTTTATTTGTATTAGAAATGGATAATGTAAAGCCTTCAGGCATATTTAGTTTAAATTAAATAAATATAAGGTAGCTTTGTAAAGGCAAACATCCCAAGAATAGTGTTCAAAGCTTAATAAATATTCATATTGACTAAAGCAGTCCAATGTTTTTGGATAATTAGACATACTTTAAAAATGATCTCTGAGCACTGCTGATATTTAACACATTAAAATTAATTTTATTTTAATTTCTTTATGAATTAAGCTTGTTAATGTGATATCCAAGAGCTTTGTGTTAGATCTGTTAGAAACTTAAATGTAACCCTTTGAACTATGCTCATTTTACATAAAGTCAGCTTTAAGGTAGCTGTATGATGGTAACAAATCTTGCTAGTTTTCATCTGCAGAATTACTGGTCATTGCCCAATTACCTGAAGCTTTTTAGGAACGGATATCAAATAGCAGATAGCTTCATTAATTACAGCAAGACCTTTGAAAGTATTGATCACATCAAATTATGGAATGTCCACATGAAAAATAGTATCCCTGAACCTATACACTGAGCAAGAAACATCTATTTAAACAAAGCATGGAGAAAATGATTGGCTCCAGATCAGCAAAGGAATTAGACCATCTCTGTTCACGCTATATGCTAAATATATAATGAGACAAGCTGAGCAGGAAGATAATACACATGGAATCAAAACTGGTGGAAGAAACTTCACCAACTTTCAATATGCAGACAATACCAAACTAATGGTGGAAAATGAAGAGGACTAACACAAGCTTATAATAAAAGTAAAGGAACAAATTGAGAAGATGGGACTACAACTAAAGGCCTACAAAACTAAAATGCAGACATCATGCACAATAGCCAATTTTAGAGTTGATGGTGAGGAAAAATAAGTGATAGGTACTTTCTGGCTTCTATGATCAATCATCAGCAGCAAAGGATCCAGCAATCAAGATACTCCTTCAGGTTAGTTCTAGGAAGAACTACCATGTAAAACCTTGAAAACTTCCTCATAGTTATGAAAACAAAGAACAGGATTGTTCAGGCAATGTTTTTTCCATGACATTGTATGGATGTGAAATCTTGACTTTAAAGAAGCAAAATAGGAAGAGGACTGCCACCTTTGAACTGTGGTGTTGGCAAAACCTTTTAAGAATACCATAGGCAGCAAGGAAAATATATACATGGATACTTCATCAAATCAAGCCTGAACTTTCTCACAGCTGTTATACTTTGGATATATCATGAAATGACCAAGTTTCTTAGAAAAAAAAACTGTAATAATTGGAAAAGTTGAACGAAAAGGAGAAAGAGGACAACCAGTAGTAAAATGGATTAATTTAATAATAACACTCAAAGACTCAAACAGAAGGTAGGGAATACTGGAGGCAATCAGTATGGTTGCCAGAAATTGAAAATGACTTGATGGCATTTAATCATCACCATCTAATGACAGACTCAGACCATTTACATGTTCAGATTTCCTTTATGATCAGGCTAACCTATAATTTGATAGAATCTGTCTCATCCCAGTATTTCATGGCTATTTTGAATTTCCATGTCCTATTGAAACATATTAGGATTAAGAGACATGATAAGCATTAGTTTAATGTCCACTTGGCTAATAAGTGATTCAGTAAAAATAGTTTTTGAGGCATGTATCTTGTAATGCATGCGCGAGTAGGAGGCTGTGGACGGACCTTGAACCGCTTCGAAAGACGTTCGCCGGCAGGGAGTGGCGGGGTACTAACCTTTCTCCTTTGTCTTCCAGGAAAAGAGACGCCCGCCATCATAGCCTTCCCGCAGTACGTCCACTTCCGCCCTTCCTCCGCCATCTTTCCTGACGTCAGCAGTCCCATCCTCCCTCACGGTTCCTTCCCAGCATTCCTCCACTTCCGGCTCCTCCCCTATCAAATGGCCGCCGACGCCTCTGAAGGGCGTCGCGCATATGAACTATTTTGTTTATATTTTGACCGGTTTTCTTTTTGAAAACATTGTGGATTGTCTGCAATATACGGGGCCAGAAAACCCCAAACCTTTACGCTGTTTGCTTCTATTCTTTTACAATCTGTATTGAGAAATGTGAAAAGTAACAATACTAAGGTTGTCAGAAAAGCATAAGATGATTATTATACATACCAGTTCTGATCTTTTGGCATAAAGCCTAGGTTGTTTTAGAAAAAGTATTTGGAGAATAAAAATATTAGTGATCTATCTTTCTGGCTTTTAATTTCAGTAAAAGAAATTTTGCTGATGAGGCCAAAACAGTTTACTATTTTAATGAGCATTTAGTGAGAGAACCAGTCTCCACAAAAGAGAGAAGCACATTCTCTGGCTGAAATCTCATAATTAAATATATTTAATGTTTGCTTTCCAAACTGTTTCAAACACTGTGGCATCTTTATTATGGCTCATTGTTGCTACACTGACATTTCCCAATACATGGAAATTAACTAGAGTAATGCCACTTTTAAATAGTGGTGTACATTTTAGTCTTAATAGTTATTAGCTGATTATTATAGTGTAATTATTACTTACTTTCTCCAAAAATGTTAAAGTTGGTTAGCATATACAGTACTTGACTCATTTTGGAAACTAACTGCATTAGGTCTGGTCATGGAGGTAAAAAAAATCTTCCCATTTCTTGATTATGAAAATATAACAATGCACACCAGAAACATTTGTGTCAGGATTAGAAGCAGGGGATCAGGAGAAAAAAACAGAGGAACATGGGGAGAGTATTTAGCTTACATACAGAGAATGACAAGGTAAGGACTGGAATCTGAATCTGTAAGGTAGCAAAACTTTAGCGCATCAATTGATTTTTTTTCTTCCAAATTCATATTTAATGATCATAGGGTTAATGTTAATACAGTGTTTTTCTCATGTAAAGTTTTGTCAAATAGTAAAACTACCCTGGTGTTTTCCCAAGATCTCAAAAACATATATCAATTTAACTAATGCATTCCAAATAGTCTATGCTCATAAAACATGTTCCTACTGTAATCCAATCACTTCTTACTATGATTAGATTTTATGAATTTGTAGCATATTCTTATCTTGTAAAACAACTACATTACAAAATATTAAAATAACAAAACAACAGCTGTAGACTCAGGGGGTCTTCTGCCATGACTTGCATTGTCTTCAATGACAAATGAATCTTGTTTTCCCACAATGTTAAGATCCAAATGAAAAATTACAGTTCAAAGGTGCCTAATAAAACTGAAAATTATCTGTCATTTCCATTTACACTTTTACATTTTTTATAAGTATGGCATTTTAACAAGGAAAAGCATCATACTTGTTTTTTCTTATTTATTTTCTCTTTGAACACATCTTAAAGCAGTTTTACTGTATTTAGGGTTATACTAATCTACTGTGATAAATACTGTCAACATACTGACAAATTTTTTATTTAGATGGGATTTTGTCCTTGTTATTACATAACTGTAATGAAAAGGGGCAGCTGGAATATGTGACATCTGGGCTTAGGGTCATGACAGTTGTGAATAATATTCAATTTTGAACAGAAGGTGGGACAGGGATTCATTTCTATGGATCTATATGCTATCTAGCACATGTGGATGAGGATAAGATGCCAGTAAATACTGAAAAAAGCTACTAACAGTAGATGAGCATGCTGTATGGCTTTATTCCATCTTTTTATTTATTTGTATTTGTTTTTGTGATCAATTAAATTTGTCTAAATATCTGTAAATTTGTAAACAGTACTATATCTTATCATCTTACATGAAAGAGCCAGCATTATGAATTTTGCTTATATGCAGCATAAAATATTTGAATAAATTAGAAACTAGTTTAAATTAGACTGTTTTATATAGGCATATAGTAGGGGAAAATACTGTAAGAATGTTAAAATAGAAAGAACTGCTACATTGGGTACAGCTTGGTTATAATAAAGTAGGCTAGGAGATGCTGATCCAGGAACCAAACAGTTTAAAAAATAAAATGAAAGAGAGAAACAAAGAAATAAAAGTAACTAATTGATGTATTTCTGCTTTTAGACACTGACAAGTTAAGAGCAATTTCGTGCTGATGCTGGTGTCTCACAGCTCTGTTCAAATCCAGCCTGGTGACTGTCTGTGTGACGTTTACATAATCCGCTTATGTCTGCAATTGCAATGCAATGCAATGTCTGCAATGTAGTTTGGCAAGAGTAAGTGTGCGTAAATATGTCCCATTCTGGACTGACATTCCATTAAAGAATGTTCCTGCCTTGCTCCCTTTGTTGCCAGGTGTGACAGATAGGGGGCGCTGTCGACCGCTGAACCCTTAGACAACACGTCAGACACCAGGTAAAAGTTCAGTAATGAATTTAATTTCATAAATTGTGCACAAAGCACCTCCACCATTCTCAATAATAAATCAATACAATAACACAATAAACAATCTTCCAATCCACCCAGCAGCTCAGTCACTCTTCCTCCCAGCTAGGCTCTGCTGCTTGGATCTCCCACAGTTCTTTCATAGTCCTTGACCCAGAAGTGTTTCTGTCCCTCAGTCCATGTGATTTTATAACACTTCCGGGTCAGCTGAAAACTCCTTTTCTTCAGCCCGGAAGTACTTCATCTCTCCCATCCCCGTGACTAGGAAGTACTTCCGGGCTATATGGAAAATGTAAATCACTGTGCCTCCCTGCAGCATCCCCTGGTGGCCCCCACGGTATCCAGCATGGCTGTGAAGTAAAACTCCAATGCCCATGATGCCCTGCTGGAACTCGGGGCCCCTCCATGTTGCAGGGAGGACTCCATCTAGTGGCGCGGGTTTATTGGCCGGAATCAACTGCCAGCCACATATCACACAGGATAGTGAGTCCCTGCAACACTAGATTTGAATAAGGTGGCTTGGAAAAATGGATGGAGAAATTAAATGTCCACTCTTTAACCACCACACCATATTGCATGCTAAAAGCAGTCACCTTGTTTTTGTTTTTCTAGGTTCTTGTACTTAAGTTTTCTCTTTTCATATATTAGTTGTTGATTTCTTTTAAGTCCTTTCTTAAATGTCATTGTGTTTCTAATTGTGTGGTGACTACACTATACAATCAAGCATTTCCTGCAAACACCTTCCTGTCTTCTTCTGATTAATGCTACAGTATTTTTGAAGCTCCACTACTGATAATACTTTACAACAAATCTTAGGTCCATCTTACATTTTATGGGTATTCTTACATCCTTTAAGGCAGAGTGTGGCTGATTGCACCCATTTAAATTAAAATGAAAGACTTAGATGTGAATTCCTGCATGTACTTCATTTATACATGTAGCCTTCTGTGTTCAAAAATGAGCACTTGCTGGTCACTTGAAACCTGATTTATCTTTGATAAAATAAAAAGCAGGTGGAACTGACATTTAAAATCTGCTGTCATACGGGGAAGGCATTGGGGTCAATTGCTGTTTCAGTCCAGTGATGAACAAGTGCATGACTAATTCCGCTGGATGAAACCTAAGCAATGGAAACTGGCTCTTGGGAAGTAAAATGTTACTTCTTATGACTGGAAAGGAGCAAGAGCTGAACAGGGTTATCTGTCAGTTGTGGTGAAACTACCTACTGTGTGCAGCTCTATATATAGAGGCAGACTTTTATTTTTTTAATAAATATTACTGTTTTGAAAGGTTCAACATTTTCAGGCAAATAATAAGTTAATAACTTACTCACAGCTATATATTGGATGTCACTTAAAATCTCCCTTCCCCACTAAATAAAAAAGTATGTGTAAATGTTATCAAATACAAATGAAAAAATAAAGCAATAATTAAATAAATCAAGAGAACTGCAGCAGTTATTAATGCTTAACGATTACTGGAGTGATAGAGTTTTTAAAGGGTGGGAATTTATGATGTACTGAATGGTCTTCGACAAATTATTAAAAATTGTTGTTGAAAAAGGTTTAAGGATAAATAATAAAAACATATGGTCAAAAGAGTCCGTCATTTGAAAACTATGATCGATTCTCATATAGATTTTGGAAAGTCTAAGTCAGGAAAGAAGTGTGTAGTGTAGATGTCTGAGATTAATTAAATTGGAGAAGAATGTATACTGACTTCTATTCTTTACATGAAATGTTTATTTGTAAGGTCCTCTTACTATTCTAGCATGAAATTAAGTTCAAGAAGTTTGCATACATCAACATAAGGCTTGTGAATCCTTTATATTCATAAGCAGTTTTACTAGCATATCTAATACCACACTGCACAGGTATGAATAGCCACTTTACTGATGAAGTGTTATGAACACCAAAAGGAGCCTTTGGTAAAGTCTTGTTATGTAACAGTAAATTACTAATAGTTGCACTTTTACAGTACCTAAACTAAGATGTTACCAAGCTATATTTTCCAATGGAAATGGTGTTGAAGTTTTCTCAAACTTCTGGCATAGTAATGTACATTTGACATTTCTGCTGATGCATAATAGTAACATCTGTCTGCACTCTTGTGTTGTAGACAGGAAAACATTAACTGTTGCTTGGGTACTTGTGCCTCACAAGTGTTAAGTGTATTTGACCATCTAAGAGAAGGTGGGTGCACTGCTTTAAAGGTCACAGACATTTACAATACAATATGATAATATTTATTTTTGTATTGCCCAAAATCACACAAGAAGTGCCGTAATGAGCGTTAACAGGCCCTGCCTCTTGACAACCCCTCAGCCTTGACACTCTAAGAAGAAAAGGAAAAACTAAAAAAAAAAAAAAAAACGTTTGTAGGGAAAAAATGGAAGAAACCTTGGGAAAGGCAGTTCAAAGAGAGACCCCTTTCCAGGTAGGTTGGGCATGCAGTGAGTGTCAAAAAGAAGGGGGTCAATACAATACAATATACAGAACAGAACACAAGTAATCTTCAATACAGTATAAAAATAAAAATATTACAAGTATGGAGCAGAATTTAACAGTAGATGATATCACATAATATGATTTGGATTTGGTTAGAGTCCTGGATACCTCAACCATCAAGCTGCCTCCCCAATTGTCCATTCCACAGCTGAGGCAGCCAATCTGATGAAAGGATTGATCTACCCAACGATTCCTGCGATCCTCCATCAGGGATGTTTTTACCTTAGGCAGGCAAAACAACTTGGCAGGTTGGCCGTGGAAGCAAGTGCCACATTTGAGTACTGAGAAGAGAAACAGAATAGGTGAGGGTTAGTCACAAATTATAACTATCATATTACTTATGTTTTAGTGCTAATTAGTAACAACAGAGATACAGTCTGTACAATTAATCAGCAGCCATAGTCAGGATATGCTAAACTGAAGTAGTGAGTCTTCAGCCAGGATTTGAAAGCTGAGACTGAAGGGGCATTTTTTTAATAGTAGCAGGCAGACCAATATACCTTGAAGTTCTATTTAAAGATTTCCAAAATCATGTGGGGAAGGACATAAAGTAGGTACCAGGTATGGTGTGATTGTGATCTGAACCACAGCAATGAAGTTTAGTAGATATCCTTGCCAATCAGGATAGCATCTGTGGCCACACCATTTTGCTGATTACTTCCTTAAGCAGCCCAAGGCATGTCAAAATTGAATACACTTTCTGTGGTTTGATAACTTATTTGCACATTCTCTGTTTCTCTCTCACTTTCTGTCTATCTAACTAGCATGTTTAAGCCAGATGACGTAAAGAAAGAGGACTTCCACTCCTCCATCCATTTTCTGAGCCTGCATACTGTATCCCAGATACATTTCAAGTCATCTAAAAAACGACATAAATGCATTTTAAAACTACTAAAAGTGGATTGTATGTTCCATGAAAAAAGTAGAAAAACTTAAAGGAAATGACTTAAAGATATCTGAGAATGAATTTCAAATCTTTTAAAATGTATGAAAGGTCAATTTGAAATATCACAAAATGTATTTCATACATCTTCAATTGCATTGAGATATCTCAAAATGTATTTCAGATCTTAAAATGTTTAGGAAGTTATTTTGTGATATCTTCAAATAAGTTTTAGATATCGGAAAAGTCACATTCATTTTAAGATATGTGAAAAACGTTTTCAGTTTTCTTTATATCATAAATTGGGTTACCATAGTATATTTTAGACGGCGTACTTTGTTCTTTCTTCCCATGTGCTATGCCTATAGAATAAAATAAACCTGAAGAAATTTCCAATTATTAAAAAAATAAAAATAAAATAAAATCATTGAAAGGTCTTCTTCTACTTCTAAAATATAATTGAGAAAAATAATGACCATGATGTAAATATTAAATCATTTTAGAGAAAGTGAGGTGTTATGTTGCAAAATAATTGAATATTTAGATGTCATAATTTTTGGCCCTAACTCTAAACACGATTGATGAAATATGTGAAGGAAATCAATTGACCTATCAACATGAACCTGGTACTTCTTAAAAAAATGACACATATCTTTGACAGCTCTGAGCGTAATACAGACAAAGATCCAATGTAAGATACTCCATCTTTTTAAATTAGATGAGTGTAAAATAAAATTTACAGCATAATTTTGAAATAACACTTGAACAACAATGAGTTAAACAACTAATTTTCTGTATTTTACAAATGTAAAGTCTAAAATTTGTAATTTAGCTTCCTAACAATGAATTTGCTGGGATAGATAAAAACTTACAATCTTGATTATAATAAATTATCATGCAAATAGTAATCCTTAGCAGTATAATCTTATCTTAGTCTCAAAATAGGTGACATGTAAGTTAGTCTTCTTTTATTTGTGAGCTGTGAATAAAAATGACTTGCCAGTTATTGAAGATAAGTGTTGGAAGGTGAGATTAAATAAGGAACATGTTGAAGATTTCTCATTCAATGACTCTGTGGGGAAGACACAATACTGGCATAGTACAGAATCAAATAGTTAAATGATGAACCAGAAAATTCTGAGCAGTTTGAAATCTTTAATAGAGTTTTATGATTGTGGGTGACAGATAATAACTTCAGCAGAGAAGGAAAACCTTAGTTTTATGTCGATGCAGGTGGTGAAAAGACTTGTAAAGCCTTGATTCTTAGATTCTGCACTCAGAAATATATTACAACGGCAGGTAGGGCTAAGTCTGATAACTCCAAAATGGAAGCAATTACTAACCTGCCATGTTTCAAAGAAAGGAAAAGCTCTTAAAGTTGTATAAGTGAAGTATGCTGTTTCACAACATAAAAACAAAGTAGTAGCTTTTATTCAATCACTTTGAGAAGTACTTAAGTTATTCTGAAAAAGTGCAAATTAATCGTTTTTATCATGGAATATCATTGAAGAACAAATATAAGACAAAACACCAGATACCACTTGATGTTTCAAAGTTTATAACCCTACATCTTTATGTGAGATTTTATCCAGATATAAAATTAAAGTATGTATCTGATGTAAACAAAGTTAGAAATTTTTAAATCTATATAGTAGAATAATAATAAAGCATATTAAACCCACATGATAGTCTGAGTTATTTTAATCTGACCTGCTAATCTTATTCTAATTCACCTGGAAATGCATTAAACCTAGCCATCTTTGTTGGATAAACTTGTTATAAATTATATATATTTATTTGTTTATTTAATAACTAGAGGGCTTTGCCCCCTGCTCGCTTCACTCGCCAACCTCCCCGGCCTGCCCAGGCACTTCGGATCTCTGACGCTCGCATATGTGGATTTCACTTTCACCAAATAACAAATCTTTTAATTCTCGCATGTATGCCTCTTCATTGTGAAGAAACACTACTTTTCCCTCATGGCAACATGAATTAGACGATCTACAAGTCTCCGACTTAAAGTTTAAATCCAAACAATATATTTAATCTCTTTTCACTGTTCCATTATTTCACTGAGTAATAATTTACATTTGTGTGCACTAATGTGATCTTTGTTATAATTTTTTTGAGACTTTCAAATATAAGTACTTTCATTATCTCTAACCTGCTCTGCATGTGTATAACGCCAATGTTTTTGAATTCTTTACAACGTTCTACTTTGTCATATACTCTTTGTCTTTTATTTCCGGCCCAGGCATGGTTAAATCTCTTGGCACAAAGACTCGTCTCGTTGGATGTGAAAGCATCTCTCTGAAAAAGTCACATCTCATCCCAGGCTAAAAAGTCTTGTCTTGTCCCAAGATTTTTTTATTATAATAGAAAGATATAAAAAACAATCAGCAAGATAGAGAAATTGTTAGCAATTGTGGAAGTAACCGCCGAGGAAGACAGGAATAGTTCAATCAATCAGTCTTTATTCAGTCGCCAATGAGTACATAGGATTCATGCCTTGCAAAGCAGAAGAGCAAAGTTCCCCTTTTTCGATCGGCTTTTAATTTCTTTCCTCCCTCCCAATTCCCCTTACTTATCAGGAAGCATAATATGTTTATCTAGGCATTTCATCTTAACGGATGCGTTTCTAAAAAGAAAAGTGTCCTAGGTTAGCTTACTGCACGGCTTTATGAATAACCTGCCCTTATAGCAAAATAGCTTTGTCAGTTTTTTAAACCTTTGTAGCTTGTAAGTAGTTTTTTTCCTTTCACACAATATTGCCATATTCTCTATTCTCCTAAAGATGATTCAACTTTATTTACTTAGATTTTACAACTCAGATTCAACAAATACATTGTTGTAATTTTAAAGCAGACAAAGAAAATCAAGGACAGGCACCTGAAGTGGAGGACCAGTGAGCTCTTTATTCTGGTTAGATAAGAAACTAATAGGGTCATTGAAGGAGTTGCTCATCCTCTCCAACGGAGTCACTGTACTTGTCCACACCATGAACATCCTCTCTCATCAACTAACCACTCTCCTACTCCCTAAAACTGAAAGGTATAAAGATCCTCATTGCCAACACCTATGCTCTGACCTATATGATTTTCATTGTGGGTGACTTCTATGCCCAAGTTGGAATGAGACATTACAGCGAAACCCCGGTCACCCTCTACCAGTATAAATACTAATACTGCAACAAATAAGCCACTTTTTTGAGCACTAAACTTCACTACAAGAAGAACAACAAATAAAAATGGACATGGAAAATGCTACGTCTGTGTCCTGGCAGAGTGCTACCAAGACACCAGCATCACCATCCAGTTGTTTGACCAACTTGTCACAGTACTCATCAAAATGGAAATATGCCTGGAGATACCATTTTCGCCCAACTTTTCTTGCCATGTCTGTAAAATATCATCCAGGAGGCTGACAAGTATGACCTCAGAGTCAGTATAAATGGGTGAATGCTGAACAAACTATGCTTTGCTGACAACATTGTTCTCTTTAATAGGGTACCAAAGGAAGTGTCAATGATGCACTCCTAACTCATCCAAGCAAATGCATTCTGGGCTCAAAGATATACACCACTGGTCAAAATTTTAGAACACCTCAATCATCTGAAATGCAGTGAATGACTTACAATGGTGAGAAGGTAAGTAATAAACTTCCAGATGTTTAAATTTAAAGTTTAGGTAAGCAAAAACTGAAAATAAGGACATTTCAGAATATTACAATTAAAAGGTTACAACCAACAGGTGCTCTGCAGCAATTAAAGTAAATTAAGCCTTGCAAGTTGAAGTAAACAATTTGCACAGGTGTGCCAACTTCTGTTGATTATTTAAAAACTGTCTGTCTTAAAGCAGAGTTGGAACAGACTGTGTTATTACACATTCTGAAGTACTACTTGGACAATATTACACTGGCAGAGAACAGATAAGTCAAGGAATTAAGTGTACTAATGATATTCCATATTCTATCACGTATATATATATATATTTACATTCTGTGTCTTGTTCTTTATGTTAGGTGTGTTATTAACAGTTGTGTGTATGTCAATTATGTAACTTATACTTTGGTGAATCACCATAACCAGACCCCAATTGCTTGTATTCATGCATACTTGGCCAATAAATGTGATTCAGATTCTGATGAATAAAGACTTTTGAATATTTTGGACCATGCAAACAGAAGTCAGGTTCGTCTGTTTGATGTCTTGTGTTTTACATACTATGGCAGAATAAGAACAGCTGTGCTGTATGGCAGCATGCTATTGGCTGTCAGAAAAATGGGTTAGAAATGTGAACTTGTGCTGGAAAGGCACTAAGGGAATCATCATATTTGTAATCCCCTGTGATCTGTAGTCTTGTAATCTAACATCCTCAGGCAACAATATAAGCAACTGCAGTTGTCAAATTAGAAATCCTCTCTGACTAGAAGTTGGTCGAATAATGTGATGCTAGCTTTAGGCAGAAACAACAAATTACTGAGCAGTTAACCTTGAAACAGCTTCTTTTCTTCCATCTAATATTTCTTCATCGTCAATTTATAAGCATATAATTTTTTGCCCACTTTTCCTGGTCAGAACCATGAATGGCTGGGGCTTCTTTACTACATAGGTAAAATTAACATTTGATTGAGTTGTGAGGTCAATGCATATAATATTTTATCTATCTACACAATTTGTAACAAAAATTAACTTAATATAAAATTAGTATAAGAAAAATATGTAACCATGAGTCAGAGATTGTCCCAATTGGGAGTCAATCTGTGGACCACATTGAAGGTGAAGGATGAAAATATTACTTTTAATTGCACACAAATTGCATTTTACAATTATCATGATCATAAGTCAGTACATAAATATTACAATAGAGGTGACCAGTCCTCATCTTTGGGATCTACAGTGACTTTCATTTCAGTTTGTTAGTTTGATGCCAGTCTTTTGTTTAAATTGAACTACTCCTTTAATCAGAGTGCCAGCCTCTATGCCTCCACTCTCTGAAATTAATAATAATGCAGCTTTTACTTTTCTTTGAAACTGTCTTCATAGCTTTTAGTACATAGGAGCTATTCAGTTTCAAGATTTTTCTTTAGCTTTCATTTAATTTTTTTGGCATCAATTCATTGCAGCTCATGCAGACATACATAAAATGGACCAATTTAGAGTCATAAATTAACCAAACACAAAAGTCTATAGAATTTGGGAGAAAGTCTAGGTAATAAGGAGAAAACCTGCACAGGCACAGAGAGAATGCAACATTTACATGCAAGACATTAAATGGGCTAGACTTCTAACCTTGTTTCTGTGAGTTGTGTGGGCTTAAAACTGTCTGCCATTCCAAATCTTATTCTATTGGCCACTACCAAAAATTCAAGACCAGAGGTGAGAATGGAAATGTAGAAGAGTTGGACAGATCATTTCTTTTTCCACTATAACATGTTTTTATATTTTTCATTTGCTTAACTGAGCTAATTGTCTCCTTTGCAAAACACATTAGACATGTTTTTTCAATGTCTAATCAGGTTACTAAGGTAAAACTTGCACTTATCCTATGGGAATATATAAATTACGTGCAGACAGTGAATAGGCTGGAATTCGAATGTCATGCAATCCCAGGTAGCTAATATGATACTTAGTAGATGTTCTCAAAAACATTTAAATGAAAATATTAAAAAAATACTATAAAGAGTAGAAACTACAAAACAATAAATCAAATCAATATTTTGTGTGACCTCCATTTGCTGTTAAAACTGCATGAATTCTATTAGTTATCAATGCTATGCTGTTTTATTGGAAAATCAACTGGTTGTTTCAAGAATCTCAGAGAACTTGTTCCAGTTCTTCTACAGACTTTGGCTGTCTTTCCACGTCAGGGGCATTGCTAGCTTCAGTATATATTAGGAGCTTAGCCCCCTATCTGATAAATACATTACCTCATGGGTATCCCATTAGGTTTCTTTACTGTTGGAACAGGGGGAACATGGGGAACATGGGCTTGTCTCTCCAAATCAAGGTCTAGAGACCTAACTTCATTGAATGGGTAGACAGGAGAGTTCCAATTGATTAGGGACTGGACACTTGAGGTCAGGGGCTAAAGTCCCAGAAAAACTACAATTTCCCCACTCACCATATTCCAGAACAATACCAACAGTACAGGATATCGCAGAAAGCTCTCATAAAGTTGAGATCAGAGCACTTTAAGGTATTGACAATCGGTTGCAGAATTTCCTGTACTCCTTTCTGCTGAAGATAGTTGCATATGAGAATGATTAGGGATGATGGATGAATAAGAATCTGCCTGCAATTCTCATGAATGAGAATCTCATTAATTCTGACCAGATCCCAATTCTGTTTGAAGAAGTGCAGCTGAAAACCTTCAGGTAGTCTCTGTCATGCTTTATTGTTGGCCAGACATTTATGTAGCTCTTCTATGGACAAACTCCTTTCTGAGACATACATTTAAAATTTTGACTTATCAGTCTAGAGCACTTGCTGCTAATGTTCAAGTACTCCATGTATTGTACAAAGGCAAGTCTTTTGGCTTTGTTTTCACCTCAGGGGAATGATTTTTGGCAACAACTCTTCCACGAAGACCACTTCCGTTAAGACTTCTCCAGGCTGTAGAGGGTTGTACGCAGGTGCCAGAACCTACTGTGAGCTCAGAGCTGAAAGCCATAGAACACATCAGTTTGATGTATCTCTCATCTGCTGCACTTTGTTTGTGTTTTTGATCCTTAGCCTTACCTGTTTCCTTGTACTTCTTCAGAAGAGCTTGGGCGGGACATCTTGAATCCTCTTCTTCCATCAAAATTTGTGTGGAGAGATCTTGCTAATGAAGGATAACTACACTGCCTTTTGTTTATGCTTCCTCACGAATCGATACATTTTTTAAATAAAACGTCTGTTACTTATGTTATTTTCGGTAACAAATATGAAAAGTTCCCTAATATCTGTACAAAATTAATGTTTAGAAACTTAGATGTGCTCTTTTCTAATGTTAAATCTTGTCAGAAACAGAATTCAGGGAGTTACACTGTAGCTGAAAACACTGATTTCCCAAATACTGTGACTCAGCTAAGAGAGGTACAGTAGATTTAATATTGGAGGTGGCCATGTAATTGGTTATGTAAAAGCCACTTTTCATTTCCTTGCAGTCTAAAATAAAGTGCCATTACCTTAGTGCACTAAAGTGCTCATATGGAGGAAGTGTCATCGAAATACTGGAGACCCAGGCTTCAGATGAAGTTGGCACTGGATCTGAGCTTTTGTATAGAGTAGTGCCTTAATCAAAAAGCACTTCACTTTAAATTATCATGAAAGATTAAATTAGAAAATGGCAATTCGTGTAAAATTACTTTAAAAATGCAAAACTTCAACCAGTAAAATACATGCTTGGTCGTCTTATGTATTAAGAAATATTTCATATTGTGATTCCCCAGCATCGTTAACTATCGTGTAGAATCCTTTCGCTGAAACTCTTCATATACAATGATTAATTGCATAAGCAAATTTCGGGCAATGAATTAGTGAAAGGGTGGATAGATTTCTTAAATGAGTTAGACAAAAACAAAAAAATGTTATCGTTGCCTTTTTAAATGGTTATACTGGCTACTTCTGAAGGGTTTCACTAAATGCCGAAACAATAATAAAATCTTCACATACGGCTAATTGTAGCATTGGAAAAGTAATTAGTATTACTGTTAACTATCTGAATATGTGCTTTGTATTGTACGGTACCCGTTACACACGATAAAAAAATAAAATAAAGGCGAAGCCTTTACTGGGATATTTGTGACTGCGTCTGATCATTTTTTATTGTGCCGTTATAAAAACTGTTAATTCGCAGCATGTACGTATTTTCTTAAATACCAATAGACCAATCACATACGCCATAAACAGTTGTTATAGTGAAACGATTAAATCCCACTGACAGTAATCTCGTGAAAAAATAATGCCGACTCTCAGCGCTGAATTTGCAGCAGAGATCAGGAGTCCAAGGTGAGTGCGTGCACGAGCCGCTGTGCGCGCGCTCCTCGCCTGGAAGGACGGAACCGGGGCGGAGCATCCCAGGCTTACTATTTACGGTGCTGAGATTCACATGTGTGTCAGAAGTGCTGCAACTCCACTCTAGCGCACATAACCCTGCCTGCTCATCTTAAATTTTAAGAGACTTCATGGCCAATGACATAGATTAATACTTAGAAGCATTCTTGTCGGCTGCAGTTAGCAAACTGGAAAGGATACTGAAATTGAAATTGAAATTATTCGCCCAGTTGAAAAACTAGCATAACAATGTGTTCCAACATACAGCCTTTAAACTTGACTATCCAATTAAACGCATCTTCAAAGTTTTCAGGAAACGTATCCAGTCAATTCATCCAGGCGTCATGGCAAATCGGACTTTGGTCTATTGCTTATGGCTCTATAGTGGCTGTAGCAGTCTTCGGCAACTTGATTGTCATTTGGATCATTTTGGCACACAAACGGATGAGGACTGTCACCAACTACTTTTTGTTGAATTTGGCTTTTTGCGATGCCTCCATGGCAGCATTCAACACTCTGATCAATTTTATATATGCCCTTCATAATGAGTGGTACTTCGGCCAAGCATACTGCAAGTTTCAGAACTTCTTCCCCATCACCGCTGTCTTTGCCAGCATCTACTCTATGACGGCTATCGCTGTGGACAGGTAAGTCATTTTCGTTACCCTGGCCATCCGAGTCTGTTTTGACAGCGAGTGTCATTTTTTGGCTAGATTCTAATCATGTAAAGAACGAAAGAAAGATCCATAAAGAAGAGTTAACAAAATAGCTTAAAGTCTCTTACAGACATATTTTATGTTTATTGGAGACTTTTTTTTCTAATCCATTTCTTCAGCGCAGAGATGCGAGGTGCCAATGTTTGACTTAACAGCACTGAGTGCAAGTCGAAAATGAAAGCTTGACATGGGCCATCCAGTACCTCACAGGAAAGACACATATATACGCTCGGGGCATGTTCATTTATGATTATAGAGAAGGTGTGTTTTTTCTTTTCTTTTTGCACTGATGGGCGCGTGTGGCTGACTAAAACGGAAACAATTTAATTTCTAGGATTTATCGGGAAGATAAGACTACCGGATAAGAATATATGTTAAGGATGCATGTAACAAACCCAGTCCCCGCTTCCCCCCTCAGGATGAGTTTCAGCAGTTTACGTTGTTATAATATTGATTTATTGAACCTGAGAAGATAATAAAATAATAATAATAGCAATAACAATAATAATAATATTTAACATCAATGTAAGCATTTCCCTTCTCTATGTCTGCATAATAAGGCTGATTTAGAGAGCGCACCGTTATGCCTAATTTCTGCGCTGCGCATTATCACGTGCCCTTAAAGAATCCAAAACATCTCTGGTAGCTGAGAATTTATATGTAGCGTTAATCCAACTACAGTACAATCTAAAAAGAATAGTAAATCTGTGTCATGTGAGCTGCACTTTATAGCATCACTGGACTTGAAGTAATTTTAGTAATCATTTATCTTTTCATCCCTGTTATATTGGATTGGGTTAAGCGGATTTGAGAATGTTATGGTATTTTCGCTTTATTTTCCCTGAAAGCGCTTTTATTTTACCTTTAAAGGTCATGTGATGTCAGCGTCCCGGTTGCTGTTGTCCAATCTGGACTGAACAGCATCCCATATCTGAGCACACATAATATTCATCCTCATGGACCAATTTTACACACTCTTTTTCTGCTTATTGTAGTACATAGTATCGGAAATTTGAAGCGCACTCTGTAATATTTGGAGAAAGATAGAAAACAACCTTGGGTATATCATCGGAGTTTGGTCACTTTGAACCATCCCATTAACTTAATATGAAAAAAAAACGGGGTCATGTAAACTTCAGAATCCGATAGTCACGAAAGTATAACCTGCTAGCCCCAACCATTGAACCTCCATGACCTCTTGCCTATGAATTTAGTATTCGTATTGCGATAAATATATACATAGACCTGAGTCTGATGCAGGTGAGTTTAGCTCCGGTTTTACATGACTCTGCGACAGAAAGAGCGGCTCGGAAATTGAGAAGGATGCGACAAGAATACAACGATTCTGTTACTCTTACTACTGCGGCTTATAAAGAATTATGGATTATCTGCTTCTGAGGGACGGAATCAGTGCAGTATTTTTAAGTGCTGCTCTAGAGCGATATTATACAATTAATAAAGTCCTATGGATTTTGATTTGTCCAATCATTTGATGCAATTTAACCATACTGCGAGTGACCAGTACTCATGTCAATAGGCTACACTGAAAATACGTAACATCCTCAACTGATTTGGGGATTACATGAGGTTTAATGGGTCTGTAAAGCAGTTGCGTATTCCCCAAACACACACACACACACACACACCCCAAACCCCCTAACCACCGTTTTAAATATATGAACCATTTGATTTGAGTCAATAGTGCATACGAATTCAGAACAAATGCCACGGTGGAAATCTCTTAGCATTCCATCTCCTAAAAACAGACCGATACTGAAATTGTTAAATCAGTTTTTGAATTATTTCTGTCCTCATGGAATCAAATTGAGAATTCCTAGTATTTGAAATGTACTTTTTTCCAGTTTTTGAAACCATCTTTTCTCCACAATACTGGCAACCTTCTAATTTGTAATATATTTTGAAAAGTAGCAATATGCTTGCAGAAGGGGAATGCTGATACCCATCATTCGAGGCAGGAGTACAATAACCCTTTGGTTCGTTTTAATGCGTGGCTGCAAGTAATTCAACATCATGGGGCTCTCAATATTTCATAATTAAAATTTAAACCACAACAGCGCCCTTAACTGACGCTAAGGGTCGTTTTCTTTCCTGAAGATACGGCACATGTCCTGATTACCGTCTATAGATGCATTCCATATGATGCCGAGCAACTGTATATGGGTTTCTTGTGATGTGAGCGTTTTAAGACTCAATATAAGATATAATCTTCCATATAATGGATATAATCTTCCATAACCAACGATGACGATGTTCAAATTTGCACTCGATTCTCAGTTCACCTGACCGAGTTTTTTCTGCAGTCGGGCAACGTTTCCTTTAATGGCTTCTTGCTTGACCTTAATCCTTGGTAAATAGCCTTTCTTAAAATACATTGGGAATGATACATCCCATAAATAACGATGCATTTTTGGAAGTAAAACACGAGTAACACGGCATAAATAGAGATGATGCATTTGTAACGAAAACAAAGCAAAGCGAGATCAAGTGAACTGAAACGTAATCGTAAAAACCGTCTCAAAGTTAAAGATGCCTTGCAGCTAGGAGATCTAATGCCCGAGAACTATATTGTCTTGTTTAGTGACCATGTTTTCTCCATGTGTAGATAGGGTTTTCACCGGGTCTTCCATTTTGCCTTGCACAGACGTGCCTGCGTGATTAATTGGCTCCAGCTTGACTTTGTGCGGCTGGGGACTGATAATTGTAATGACCTGCAGTTCTGCCCAGCGTTGCTGATGCCTTGAACCCGATGCTGCTGGAATTGGCAGCGGACACTCTCATCCAATCGCCCAAGCTTTTACAAACAGATGGATGAATGGGTTATGAAAATGGATGGCGGATGGAAGACTGGGACTTATCTTCACATAGAGTAGATTGTTCAAGCAAGCAGACAAGTCTGAGAGCTTTTGAAAACTCTGAGAGAGCAAGGAACGAGCTCATTCTTTTTAAGAGCAGATTTTATATAATAATCCAAGTTCTTTATATTATATTTGCCTTTAAGGTGCATGTTGCTTAAGTTTTTACGTAATTGTTTCAGAAGTTATATACAATTTTCCCTCAAAACCTTATACACAAATCTCAAAAACAAACTAAATTCAATCAAATTTCTCAGTCTGCTTAAGCAAACAAAAATCAAATAATAAGCATGTTAACCATCCTTATAATGAAATCTTGCCTTCTAAGTACACACAAATCCATTGAATGCATAGGCAGTATGAATTATCAACTAGATGATCAACTGTAAACATCTTTTTATCAAAGAAGGTAATGAAGTGGTCACTACTGAACTAGGAAATGATAAATAAATGCATGTTTCTGAAATGAAAAATGAATAGAGTAAAAGAAACATACCCAAATTGTAAATGTTGATTTTTGCAATGCAAATTAATTTTGTGATGAAAGAAAGTAAAAATCGGGTGTAGATGTTGTACAGAATGAATACATCTTCTAGACAGAAAGGAAAAAAATAAAAAAAAACTATAGAATTTTTCTGCCTTGGGATCCTTTTTCTAGACTGGGGCAAACCAAGGGATTTAATTCATCTACATTACATGCAATATCTTCCCTGGCCAGACAATTTGGAAAATACTGCCTGCTGTAGCAAATTCACCCTGGCATGATTCTGCATCTTTGTCTCTACAAGCCATCACCATAGCATTGAGAATGGGTTTCCATTCATGTATTTCATCATACATCTTCCACTAAAAACAGTTTTCAATAGAGTTTAAAAATGCAGAATAAAGTGGAACAAAGACATTGGTGGTTTGTAATAAACTATTAAAAGACCTGAATGATAGCGTAAGGACACTCTTAGAAATACTGGTTATTTAATGGCACATTATGGGTCTTTGCTGCATGTGTGGTTCCTTATAGAACTATTTCTTGACCAAGCATCATTTCATTATGAGAAGGATTCCTCGCATATGAAGTTGTGACTTGAAAATCCTCCTAATATATAGAGAAAAACCTGAAATCTTTAATGTTTGGCAGGCTACTTAGCAGGACACTAAAAGATTAAGAAAACCTGAACTTGGTCTGTGTTATTATATTGAGAATCATGAGCCATTGGTATTTAACAAGTCTTTTTCCATCTAGTCACGGTTATTTACTATATAGAGCCTGATATGGACCTAAATAAATAAATGTTCTTTCTGGAACCTTTATGTGGATTGGTTATTTGGGACCCAAAAATGGTTGCCCTATGGCATCACTCTGAAGTGTCACTCTGGCTCTTTTATTTTTAAGAGTGAAGATGCTCTGGTTGCTCATAATTTCTATGCTCTTCTTTAAATGCCCTTAGATGAGCTCTGCTTTATGGTTCTAGTGTGGCATCATGGTAGAGGACTCCATGTTGTCTGATTGCTGCGCAAAGGTTAACATTGCTCCCATTTCACGGATATCCACTGTGGCATAGTGGATAATAGTGTTTAAACCTCTCTCTCTGTTTGAGAGGCTAATGCCTACCTCATCGACAAACATAAATTCCTTTGGAATGTTCAAAAATCAAACTCCAGATCAAAAAGACAATAATATTTGGTAACAGTAATAAATTTAGACTTCCTATATGGTTGCGAAAAATGGACGCTATCCTGTGACCTGAGACAAAGAATGGACTCCTTTGGTATTGTGTCTTTCTGGAATATCCTTGGGTATAGTTGGTTTGACTTTGTGTCGAATGAGCGGTTGCTCATGGAGTCCCGAATGAGGCACATTACCTGCATTGTGAGGGAGCGTCAGTTACGGCACTACGGCCATGTGGCATGTTTCCCAGAGGGTGAAATGACTCATAAGATCCTCACTGTTGGAGACCTGAGTGGCTGGACAAGGGCAAGGGGTTGCTCACTTAACACATGCTGTGGCAGATAGAGGGACATTTCTGGAGGGTGGGATTGTACCGCGTGTCTGCCTGGGGAGTTGCCAACCGGGATCCCAAGTTGTTTCGTCGTGTAGTGGGTGTGGCGACGCGCTGTACCAGTGCATGCTCCCCAACTTGACTTGACCTGTAGTAATTTTAGTCAGTCTATTGTATAACTTATACAGTATTTTACAATATAATCTAGGTAGGCAGCAATGAACACTGTACAGTACTAACATTAGTAACATACTGTGTTGTACATTTTCATGTTTTTTAAAAAATATTCTTACTTGTGCATATTGTACATTTTTAGATTTTTTAAAAATATCCTTACTTGTGCGTATTGAAAACACAGATGTTTTATTCTTCTAGTTTACCATTGACATAAGACACAATTAAGTTGTTTCATGTGCAGTAAGTGGCACTGAAGTACATGGTAAAATGTGTTCAGACTAACCCTTCCAATTCCTTGGGTCCTGATGTTGTTGTACTCAGTTATTTGAATTTATATTTCTCTTAACATTATACAGTTGTTGGCATGGGTCAGGTCTACAAAAGCATTATCCTGATCTTGTTAAACGATATGAGACCTGTCTGTAGAAACAGAATATGTTTGTTGTTCAAATATTTTCTGAAATTAATGGTAGAAATACAGAAATGTGACTTACCTAATTTCTTTTCTGAATGTCTTGTGTAATGGAGGACATGAATGGATTGATGTCCTGGCCAGGATGGTTGATGGTATATTCCCTGGACATGAAGCCTAGATAATGGAGGGCCTGTGGAGGATTCTACTGTTGCTGTAGTTTGGATCCCAACAGGGCTGACTGGGAAGTGTAGTTCAAGTTGGCAGCTTGCACGCTCTTATCTGTGTCACTTAGAAGAAGTTCCAAGGGTTGTCTGTGATACACCAGTTGTGCTTTGGAGTCTTTACAAGGAGCCTCCCTTCACCAGCTGGGTGAGTTGGACTGAGGTGCATAGTAGGGCAGTACTTATTTGAAAAGAAGGAAGGATGGAAAATCTATTGTAATTTTTGCATTTTTTGTGCTGGATCTTTTCACAATAGTGTTTTACCTTTGGGTCAAGCCTGACTGCTGATTTCTTTTGTTTGTATTAAGTTTCAATCATATTGTACTGTATTTGCTATATTAATCTTATTTGTTTTATTGTTACTACTACTGAATGAATGCTATTGTGAGGTCTTTGGATTGGCCTTCTGCGGTAAAGGGCAGAGCACAAAGAAGATGATCGAATTGGACTGTGTAGGACTAGTGAACATTGTAACAAGATTTCTGTAGGTGACACTATGGAAGGATTATTACCAAGCCTCAAGGGATAAGAATGGAGGTCCATTGTGTCCATCCAATCCCATTTATCCCTGCTAGCCTGGCCCCAGTTCGCAAGGGGATGAGGCCAGTGGGGCATGCAGCTTCAGTTGTGTTAACAAGTCTCCACATTCTGATATTATTCTATTAGCTTTATGCTATTTTTCAGATAAATGTATTAAATTCAAACAATGGCAGCAAAGCATAGTATTAATTAAAGTGTTTTGTCAAGTGGTTGTAAACACAAACACGTTATGATGAAGTTAGCTGATTTTTGGTACATGAAATTATGTGTTGATGGTAATGTGAAGCAAAATTTTAAAGTGAATAGGGTCCAACGTAACATAGCTTCTGCAGGGTTTTTCAGGAACGTAATAAGAATTGGTTGTATATAAAACATAGACATATTAACATTAAATGTTATTTTTTGAAAACATACCAGTTTGAAGGCTGTTGTTGCTTAGCTTGAATAAAGACATTACACTGGTGTCACATTACAATGGTATCAGACAAAGCAACCTGCATGTCATGGACATTAAATCTTTTTTAATTTTTAGTTCTGATAGTTACAATTGGTAAATATTCAAATTCGAAAAGATATGTTGTTTTAAATAGATACGCTTCTCTCAAGTAGCACCAACATTCTCCAAGGCTTTTGTAGTTAAATTCCTGTTCTAGTAATTCAAAACTGAACCACCTTGGATTAATGAATCATCTCTGGCTAGTTCAAGAAAGTTGATTCTGTTCATCTGGACATAGTTTTTTTCTGATATGTTTCATCTCTCATCCAAGTGACTTCCTCAGTCTCAGTTGACTGCAGGTTTCTCTAACCTTATAAACAGTACCTTGGCCTAATGACTGAACTAGCACCATTGACTAACAATGGGCCGTGTGGTCAATGATATGCAAATTGTCCATTGGTCAATGGCCATGAGTACCATTCACAGAGAGTTGGGGAATGGCTGTAATCACTGCATTGTAAGATGGTGAAAGATGTACCCTTAGTCCCCCTCCTCAGTTCAGAGATGGTCGTTCCTTTTTTTTACGTAAATGGCCTCTTTGTCTCCTTGCTCAGACTAGCATTACTCCCTGTCCAGGATGTGCACATCTTCCATTGGTTCAGGTATGTGGATGACACCTTGGTGAAAATCAAATCTCAGGAGGTACCACAATTCACTGACCACATCAACTAGACAAACACATCCAGTTTACCAGGGAGGACATGAAACGTGACAGGCTAGCTTTTTTAAATCATGAAATTTCCATCAGCAATGGGGACATTTGAAAGATGATGTGTACCGTAAACCAACGCATACAGATCAGTATTTAAACTTTGACTCTCATCATCCACTAGAGCACAAAATAGTTGTCATCAGGACTCTACAACACAGAGCAAACACCATACCCACAGCGGCCAGGGAAGCAGAAGAACATCATATCAAAAAGGCCCTGAGTAAATGTGGTTATCCCAGCTGGACTTTTGTCAAAGCAGGGACGACACCTAAAGAATGCTATAAGCAATCCAGGAGAGAGGAAGGACAACCGCTGCCTAAGCGAAAACCTATGGTAATCATGTGTCAGGAGTATCGGAAAAGCTGAGACACATTTTTTAAAAACACCAGGGGCCTCATGTATAAATGGTGCGTATGCACAAAAATGTTGCGTAAGAACATTTTCATGTTCAAATTGCAATGTATAAAACCTAAACTTGGTGTAAAGCCATGCACATTTCCACGATAGCTAATACCCTGTCGTATGCAAGTTCTCTGCTCGGTTTTGCAGACTGGCAGCACCCAGCGTCAAAGCAGTGCTACTGTTCCTGTGTGGTTATCCTTTCTTTTTTAGATCCACATCCCTGATGCGGCTTTATAAATACACTGAAATTAACCACATATTGTTTATTAGTTTAATGTATCTGATTGTAATTAACTTGTAACAATATAATGGTCCACAGAATGGTCAAACTATTCCAAATACCATAACTGCTTTAGTGTTGTTACTCTCACTGCACCTCGGATCCCACATCAGATCATCTTTTTCCATATTACTCTCACTGCACCACTCGGAGTATTTATATCATTGTATCTGAATCTGTAGTGTGAATCACAACTGTACAGCAGCTGATCAGAAAGGGAATTATTGGTATACAGCATCAAGCACACACTGCCTCAGCCATGCTGTTTATTGAACTGCTCTCATCCAACAAATGCTTCAATGCCTTTCCTGTAGGGACATCGCAGTTTGGAAACAGTTTCATCCCAAGAACCTTAAATGCACTCAATCAGTCCATCAAGTGCTCCTTGTAGAACTGTTTGTACTTATTAGTACAATCACCTCACTGTAAACTTGCACTACAGTTATAATATTACACAACCTGAACCACTTTATAAAGCACATATTTGCATATGAAGACGATACCATTTTTAAGATGAAATGCAGCAAAATATGTTCATTATATTATACAGGTAAAACTTTAACTACACGGTGTCACAGCGCTAGCGAGCCGCTGGAGCTGTGTTCACGGATTGTTCCTGTCTCGTGCTGTATTCTTGCTGGTGCTGACACGACACTGGAAGGATAGATGGATAGAATAATTAAACACGTACTATGAAGATATTTCAATGTTCCTTAAAAGTTTTGAAGAATTGTCGTTCTAAGCTTACAGATGACTTAACGTCTATTACAGAGCTGATTGTGTGGCGATTGGGTATTTGGAGAAAGAAAAGTAAGGACAGGAATTGGGGGTTAGTACATTTAAAAGAGACAGTACTGCTACAATTAAGTATTTCATTGAAGGTAGCACACGGTGCAGCAAGCATCTTGCGTGAGACATGAACAATCACTGCGCCACTGTGTTCCCATGTTTAATAACGTGCTTTAACTCCTATCATCATGAAAATGATATCACCTATACATCTCAGTATTTTAATTATTCAGAGAGCTGTAATATCACAAATGTAATGGATTCTGTGTCCTGCTGGTTTAAGAGAAAGCCCAGAATCACGTAGTAATTCACACACATAGAGCACATAGAAGATCAAATACAAAACAAAGCATTTAACATGCTACTTTAGTTACGATGGGATTGAGAGACTAGTAAATTAAACGATTTTAAGATGAAGTTTATGATGTTCTACTTTAATGACAAAATAAACTATGTGATTAAAATGGAAATTTAGAGATTAAAGTTGACATTTCATGCTTTTTCCCCCACTGTGTGCCTTTTTTTTCTCTGTACCCTAATAAGCTTTCATATGACACTCAGACAGTGGGCTACGACTCGCCTTTTCATGGCGACTTTGATATCTGACAACTTTTGTATTTCGGGAACTGTGCAACTTTGTGAACTTGAGCTTTCGAGTTTCTCCAACACGCTATGTCACTCGATCAGCTTCCTTTTGTTGTTTATACCACTGTTTAAACCAACAAATAGTATGTTTTTCTTTGCCTCCACTTGGTATTCGCTGAAATTCTTTTACTTTCCCTCTTGCTTTTGTCATTGCCTTTTCACAGAAGGCTGAGTTTAAGGGCTATTTATATTGATTTGCATATTCAAAGAGGTGTAATTCGGTGAGGATTTGGGGTAGGACAGGAGGCGCGTGCACGTGCGTTACTTTTCTCACTGACCGGGATTTATGTAGCGGAAGAACGTGGAAGTTGGCGTAAGCACAGATTTGTGCATCTGGATTTTTATGGGCGTAAGCACATTTCCACTTTTTTCCGCATGCCATGTTATAGTGTGAATTCTACACACGGCGTTATACATAAGGCCCCAGGTCTCAGTGGATTTCAAACCCCAAAACACGATACCGTAAAAACTGGTTCACTCCAAGGATTGGGTGGGCCGGCACAGACAGTAATATAGTTTACGCGGTTAAGTGCCAAGAGGATTAATGTGAATCATACATCGGGGAAACCAAACAACCAAAGGCGAAACGGATGGCACAACACAGAAGATCTACCTTATCAGGCCAGGACTCCGCAGGCTATTTACATCTACAGGACAGTGGTCACTCTTTCAGTGATGAAGATGTGCACATCCTGGGCAGGGAGGAACACTGGTTTGAGCAAGGAGTCAAAGAGGTCATTTACATGAAAAAGGAACGACCATCTATGAACCGAGGAGGGGGCCTAAAGGTACAGTGATCCTCGCTATATCACACTTGACTTTCGGGGCTTCACTCCATTGCGGATTTTATATGTAAGCATACAGTGGTGTGAAAAACTATTTGCCCCCTTCCTGATTTCTTATTCTTTTGCATGTTTGTCACACAAAATGTTTCTGATCATCAAACACATTTAACCATTAGGCAAATATAACACAAGTAAACACAAAATGCAGTTTTTAAATGATGGTTTTTATTATTTAGGGAGAAAAAAATCCAAACCTACATGGCCCTGTGTGAAAAGTAATTGCCCCCTTGTTAAAAAATAACCTAACTGTGGTGTATCACACCTGAGTTCAATTTCCGTAGCCGCCCCCAGGCCTGATTACTGCCACACCTGTTTCAATCAAGAAATCACTTAAATAGGAGCTGCCTGACACAGAGAAGTAGACCAAAAGCACCTCAAAAGCTAGACATCATGCCAAGATCCAAAGAAATTCAGGAACAAATGAGAACAGAAGTAATTGAGATCTATCAGTCTGTTAAAGGTTATAAAGCCATTTCTAAAGCTTTGGGACTCCAGCGAACCACAGTGAGAGCCATTATCCACAAATGGCAAAAACATGGAACAGTGGTGAACCTTCCCAGGAGTGGCCGGCCGACCAAAATTACCCCAAGAGCGCAGAGACGACTCATCCGAGAAGTCACAAAGACCCCAGGACAACGTCTAAAGAACTGCAGGCCTCACTTGCCTCAATTAAGGTCAGTGTTCACGACTCCACCATAAGAAAGAGACTGGGCAAAACGGCCTGCATGGCAGATTTCCAAGACGCAAACCACTGTTAAGCAAAGAGAACATTAGGGCTCGTCTAAATTTTGCTAAGAAACATCTCAATGATTGCCAAGACTTTTGGGAAAATACCTTGTGGACTGATGAGACAAAAGTTGAACTTTTGGAAGGCAAATGTCCCGTTACATCTGGCGTAAAATGAACACAGCATTTCAGGAAAAGAACATCATACCAACAGTAAAATATGGTGGTGATAGTGTGATGGTCTGGGGTTGTTTTGCTGCTTCAGGACCTGGAAGGCTTGCTGTGATAGATGGAACCATGAATTCTACTGTCTACGAAAAAATCCTGAAGGAGAATGTCCGGCCATCTGTTCGTCAACTCAAGCTGAAGCGATCTTGGGTGCTGCAACAGGACAATGACCCAAAACACACCAGCAAATCCACCTCTGAATGGCTGAAGAAAAACAAAATGAAGACTTTGGAGTGGCCTAGTCAAAGTCCTGACCTGAATCCAATTGAGATGCTATGGCATGACCTTAAAAAGGCGGTTCATGCTAGAAAACCCTCAAATAAAGCTGAATTACAACAATTCTGCAAAGATGAGTGGGCCAAAATTCCTCCAGAGCGCTGTAAAAGACTCATTGCAAGTTATCGCAAACGCTTGATTGCAGTTATTGCTGCTAAGGGTGGCCCAACCAGTTATTAGGTTCAGGGGGCAATTACTTTTTCACACAGGGCCATGTAGGTTTGGATTTTTTTTCTCCCTAAATAATAAAAACCATCATTTAAAAACTGCATTTTGTGTTTACTTGTGTTATATTTGACTAATTGTTAAATGTGTTTGATGATCAGAAACATTTTGTGTGACAAACATGCAAAAGAATAAGAAATCAGGAAGGGGGCAAATAGTTTTTCACACCACTGTATATATCATGGATTTTTCGCTGGTTCGCGGACAATGGGTCTTTTAATTTATGGTACATATTTCCTCAGTTGGTTTGCCCAGTTGATTTCATACAAGGGACACTATTGGCGGATGGCCGAGAAGCTATCCAATCAGAGCACGTATTGTGTATTAAATTAAACTCCTCAATGATATACGATATGCTTCCCGCGCTGTGCTTCGCATACTTAAAAGCTCTAACAGAACCTATTGATTTTTGATTGTTTGCTTTTCTCTCTCTCTGACATTCTCTGCTCCTGGCAGAGGAGGTGTGAGCAGAGGGTCTGTTCGTACACTTGCTTAGAGGATACAGACGCTCCTCTAAAAAATGCTGAAAGACTACCTTCACATTGCTCCCTTCCTTGTGGCTGCTTTGTTGGGCAGTGTTTCGCATACTTAAAAGCACCTATTGATTTTTGATTGTTTGCTTTTCTCTCTGTGCCTCTCTCTCTCTGACATTCTCTGCCTCTGACGCGCACTCCTTTGAAGAGGAAGATATGTTTGAATTCTTTTAATTATGAGACGGAATTGTCATCTCTGTCTTGTCATGGAGCACAGTTTAAACTTTTGAAAAAGAGACAAATGTTTGTTTGCAGTGTTTTAAAAGCCCTGTCTCTACAACCTCCTCTGTTTCTGTGCAAATCTGTGACCCAAGCATGACAACATAAAAATAACAATATAAACGTATGGTTTTTACTTCGTGGATTTTAACCTTTCGCTGGGGGTTCTGGAACGCAACCCCCGCAATCGAGGAGGGATCACTGTACATCTTTGACCAACTTACAATGTGGTGATTGCAGCCATTCCCCAACTCTCTGTGAATGGTACTCATGGCCATTGATCAATAGACAATTTGCATATCATTGATCACACAGCCCATTGTTAGTCAATGGTGCTAGTTCGGTCATTAGGCCAAGGTACTGTTTATAAGGTTGGAGAAACCTGCAGTCACCTGAGACTGAGGAAGTCACTTGGATGAGTGATGAAACATATCGGAAAAAACTATATCCAGATGAACAGAATCAACTTTCTAGAATTTCCTTACCTGGATTATTGAGCATGCATCGAGACATCTCTGGCTAGGTCATCATCTTTGATAGTTTATATCAAAAAGAAAACTATTTCAAACCCATGGTTTGATTTTAGTGCAATCAAGATAGATATATCTTTGAAAAAGTTATGGAGTGTTTCCAGATGTTCACAGATTCCCCTCTTCAAAGAAATTGACAGAAAAATGTATATATCAGCTCCATCATGGTACAACACTTAATACAGTATTTCAAAGTTTGGTAGGAGGACAGTCTTAGCTCTTCTTCCATATTGACAGTTTAGCCAAGATTTGGAATTTGTGTGCTTTTTTGGATTATTGTCTTAAATTCTTCCCAAAAACTTTTCCTTCAGGTAATTAAAGTATAATGTGCAGGGAAATTATATTCAAAGTATCAGTTTTAGCGATTGTAAAAAGTTTAACTAAAAATGCCAGCAAAGTTTTTAAGACACCTGAAACATTGACACATGGTTTAGTCATTGGACAAAGGTTTATAAATGTGAGTCTGTCTGTAAAAGTCTCTTGACCATAATGTTCAGATCAAAGATTAATATCTACATTTTCTAGTGTGACACTTCTGATTAAAAATAAAAGGTGTATACAAGCCTGACCTATGATGTCTAATTGTACCGTGTATGAATGTTGCAAGTAAGATGGTTTGGCTTAATCTGTGTCACTCTTTGCTGCCCATGTACCATGACATACCATTTTCTAAGCCCATTTATTCATACATTCACAGAGAAAAGGACACAAGGCATGAACAATCCATATCAGGGGAACTTACTCACACATATCCACCTAAAATCCACCTAATCTGCATGTTTTTGGACTGTGTGAGGAAACCAGAGAACAGTAGGAAACTCACACTGACATAGGGAGAATATGCAGGGAGGACCTTGGACACGAACCCTGGTCTCCTTATAGTGAGGCAGCAGTGCTACCACTTTTTTAATAGTTTTGTTGTTTGCACTTGATAGCACTTTGTTATGTTATGTCTGAGTATGTAAATAAAAGGAAGATTATTCATTACTTTGCTCCATTTAAATGTATCTGGTGTGGTGGCTATTGCTCTCTAATTTGAAGATCCAGCATTATGGATACAGCTACTGTGCTTGATTATTGTCTTTATTAAATTTGCAAGTTCTCCCTGTATCTTTAAAGGTTTTTCTCTGTGTACTCTGGTTTTACTCCTATTTTCTCTAAAACATATATTAAAGGTTAATTGGCTATTCTAAATTGGCCCAGTGTGAGTGGGTCCTGCGACAGACTGTTTCTTTGTTAAAAGCTGTTTCCTGCCTTTCTTCCAGTGTTTCCAGGATAGCAGCTGTCACAAACTCGACAAAGAGCCACAGCAAGGTTTGAGGCAGCCACCCATATATGATTTCCTGGCTGCAAAATTGAAATAAGTGATAGCAAAGCAGAACTGAGGGGATAGGGGAAAAATGGAGGCTTTTAAATGCCAGTATAGGAAGTAACATCAAAGGGGCCACAACCAGAAGGGTCTCCATCCATAGGGTCGGTCACGGAAATTACATCAAAGGGGCCGGAACATGAAGGGCCTTCATCCATAGGTTCAGACCCAGAAGTGATGTCAACAGGGCCAGGCGGAATTTCTGTGAACAGTCTGCGTAAAAACAAGAAAAAGAGTCAGTGCACTCTGCCAAATCCCAGTCTGGCTCGGAATTGCCCACATTCAAGCCCTTTAGCTGCCTCCCATGCGCACATGTGTGACACAGGATATTCTTCAGATGCCCCATGACCCTTAATTCAATAAAGCAGATTTGAGTATGTTATGTTATTTTGCTTCTTATATGTCCCATCTGATAATTTATGCTGCAAATATTTATTTTTAATGTACAATATTGTAGGAAAATATAACACTGTTAAAAGGAAAAATGATCAAGATTTTAAAGACATTTCATATTAAACTTCTTAAAGATCCTTTTCTGTAGAATTTTGGTGTGGCTTTTATTTTTACACTTGAAGGAACTATCACAAAGAAGCATATTATGCTTGTCTCAGCAGTCTTGTGAAAGTCTAAGGAAAATTCCAAAAGGTGGCTATAAAGATAGCATTGATGCCACATTGACTAAATCTAAAATTGTCTTGGGATGGAGTTTTCTATAGTGAGGCATTACATAAAAAGGATTTGCATTCTTGCCCAAAATCCCATTCTGGTCACTGTCTGTGTGGCTTTTCTCTAATTGCCTAAATTATCTTCCCATTTCTCAAAAACATGTGCATTAGGTACATTACATACAAGTGAGTGTGAGTTCCTATATCAGCATGACTTGCTAAGGACTGGGATACAGTTCACTATGGGTATGTACACAGAGGTAAAAGCACATTAAGTAAGGTGTTTTTGTCTAATAACAACAGCAACAACAACAACAGGTATTTCTATGGTATATTTTCATACATAGGATGCATATCAAAATGCTTGACAGGATGTTCAAAGGAAAAGTTGCAAGAAAAGAAAAACAAATTAGATTAGTTAAGAAAAATTGTACTGTTCTCGTCTTTGGTGTTTGAACCAGAAACTAAACAAAAGATTAATAGAGTCTGGAGATAGCACTTTGCTCCAGTTTTATTTCGATTTTATGAAGTTAGAGTGAAACTGAAAAGAAGAAAATTACAAATAATTACAAATTTAAATAAACAATATAACTTTGCTATATACTTATCCAATTAACTTAAAATAATACAGTATTCGCTTGGATGGGATTAACACTGACTAATCGTGAAACATGCTGTCTAACTACTGACTTCCTGCAATTTTGTTTCCGCTTCCTTACAACTATTTACATGAATATTCATGAGGTTATATTAATATTCCTTTGAACAACAAACAGCTATTCTGTGAGGCAGAACAATAATAATGAATAAATAACAAAAGATAAATCAATACGTATTTACATAAAATTGATATATAATTAGCAAATAAGTCTGATTATAAGGTCAAATGGTGTGGAGAACAGAAAAAAATGTAAAACTGCAGATAACTGGAGGAAAAAATTACCAAAATCTGCAGGTGGTCTGAGGCCAAATGAATACATAGCCCCCAATGAAGATTCTACCAAACATAACTGTGCTAATGTTGTACCTCATTGTCTTTTAGACTTCATTCCAGAGGATTCGGTGCAGTGAGTCTTGTGGACAGCTATTGTATATGCCTTCATCTGAGCATCAGTGGTGGCTGCACAGGCTTTTGATCAGGTGGTGAAAAAGAAAGAAAGAATAAAAAGTAGAGATTAATAACAATTACGAATACCACGATTAATATAATAATTCTATGCATGCAAGACTTTTAGAAGTACAACTAAAATCTGGGTACAAATTAGCCAAATTTAAAAAGTGGGGTTTTAGGATTTGTTTGAAATATTCCATGGTGTTAGGCTGGTGTAGCTCTATTGGTAAAGTATTGCAGATTTCTGGTGCATAGCAGCATAAGGCTGCTTCACAACGTCTTTTATGCTTACCTCTTAGAAGATTAGAAGATCTAAGGTTATGACTTGGAATGTAGAATGTAATAGACAGGGATGTAGCACAGAACTCTGAGCTGTATAAATAAGCAATATCTGTGGGCCCCTTCCTTTCCAAAACAAACTTTTCTTTCCAGACTTCAAGGGCCCCCCTCCCTTATGATGCCCTGGATAATCATTACCCTTTCTCCCCCAACTATGATGCCCATGGTAATGAGACAGGAATTACAAAATATAGGAACAAGCAAGATTATTTAAAGCTGTATTGAAAGTAAATTTTAAAGGATACAGGTAACCAATGTAACAATGCTAAAACTGCTGAAATGTGTTCAGATTTTCTTTTTTTGGTTAAGATTCTTACAGCTGCTTTCTGCACTAATTGCAACCAATGAATGTCTTTCTTAGGTGGTCCAGTCAGGAGTGCATTACAGTAATCTAGTCGACAAACAAAAGCATCAATAACTTCTCATCCTCTTCAAATGTTTTATGTGGTCCAACTTTGGCAATGTTCCTTAAATGGAAAAAATGTAGTCCTAGTAATCAGGTTAATGTGCAATTTAAAGATTAGATCAGAGTCCATGATTACATCTAAATTCTTTACTTCCACCTTGACCTTTAATGCTAAGGAGTCAAGTTTATTTTTAAGATATTCACCTTTTCCATTTTTGCCAACCACACATATTGGAAAACAAATTACTATTCATCCATTCATAAATACAAGTAAGAAATTGTGGAGTGCCCAGAACATCAGGGTGATCCAGTGCTATAGATAAGTAAAGATGTGTGTCACTGTATAGCTGTAGTAGTTTACATTGTGTTATGAGATAATCTGGAATAATGGGAATATCTAGATTGAAAAATGCAGTGAGACCAGAATAGATCCGTGTGAACCTCCAATCCACAATCACCACAATTAACAAGCATTTTTCTACCTGTTAATTAAGAGTGAAACTAATTTAAGAAATTGACCAAGAGAAGCATCCATTGCCTAAGGACATTTATAAGAATATGTGGGCTATGTTGTCAAAAGGTTAAATAAAATAGTTAATAAAAAAAGCAATGTATTTTCATACATTCTCTTTTACTATGGCATTGGAGAGTAGATACATGCAAGTAAGACTCACAAGTAAGAATTTAATTTGACATATGACAGTACTACTATGACATTATGCAGTCAGACACATCTTTTATTATTGCGTTCATATTCCGAATCCACTTCATATCTTAACATTTTAAAGTGACTTGCAATTCATTTTTTTCGTCTTTTACTCCTGTTAAATGTAATGTTAAATGTTGACTGTTATGCTGATGACACACAGGTTTATATTCCTGAAAGCAATTCTGCAATGAATCAACTGCACAATTGTCTTGTAGAACTAAGACTCTGCATGGCTGACAATTTTCTTGATCTTAATAAAAATAAAATGGAAGTGATGAAAACTGGTCCTGCAGCCAACGCTCAAATTGGTTTTGAACTTTTTGGCTCTTTTGTGAACTTTTGCAAAACTCCAGTTTGGAATCTTGGGGTTATTTTTGACAGTAATCTCTCTTTTGAGAAACAGATTCATTTTGTTGTCAAGAGTTTCTTTTTCCAGCTACATCTCTTAGCCTAGTTTAAGCCTTTTTATCTCCTAGGGATCTTGAGAAGGTTACTCATACTTTAATCTTTTTTCAGCTTAATTTATGTAACTCATTTTATTCTGTCATCAGTAAATCCCTGCTATACAAGTTGCAGTTGGTTCAGAATGCTGCAACTGATTTTTTAGTTGTATCTCCAATTTTAGCCTCTTTACACTGGCTGCCAGTTAGCTTTAGAATTGATTTTAAAATATTGCTGCTTGTTTTTAAATTACTACATGGGTCTGCTCCTGCCTATTTATATGACTTGTGTGTTATACACCAGCCATTCAGAGAGCTTAGATTTACTGGTCAGTTGTCTGTTGTAGACCCTCAAACTAATTGCAAAACAAAGGAGGACAGGGCCTTTGCAGCTGCTGCACTTCATCTGTGGAATTATTTACCTAATTGTACTAAGGAGTCACCTTCAATTGTACTGTTTAAAACTAAACTGAAGACACAATTATATTCTGTAGATTTTCATGACCTTCAGTGATACTGATATTTTCCTCCTCTTAGTCATTTGTTCGTTTCAGTTTACATCTAGTTGTATTGCAGTTAATTGCATTTTATTCTATTTATTGTATTTATTTTTATTGTATGTTTTAATGTAAAGCACTTTAGCTACTGAATTACTGATGTTGTTTTAAATGTGCTCTATAAATAAACAGACATTGACATTGGCATTTAATTCAATTACTAAGCAGAAGACAACAGTATTGTTTATTTGGTATAAAATATATAAATGTAAATATATATGTATATATTCTTTAGAATCAGAACGCACGCAGGAAAGTGCCTTTCTTAGGGAAATACTGTAAGCTGGTGATTGGAACCAAACTAGCACCTTGAGGAAAACTGTTCTTAGCTCAGACACCAAATGATAAAGTTTAACTGTTATGTGCATTATGTATAATATATATATTATGCACAGGGGGTCCTCGGGTTATGACACAGCTCCATTCCTACAACAGTGATGTAACCCGAATTTTGGTGTTAGTCGAAACTCACCCCAGCCTAAGTCACTAACCTATCCTAGCACATTTGCAAAATCATAATCTAGAAAATAAAAACACAACTAACCACAGAAAAAGGACATAAATATAATGTACTGTACACTGCACTGTAGTAATAGAAAAAATAACAAAAAATGAGTGTAAAAAAATTCCTTACCTTTATTCCTTCTATCTCTTTACAATGTCTAATTTTACTTCCATCGTGATAGCTTTCCTCTTCTTCGAAGCACTACCATCTGAAGACTTGGACTTTCATTTAGGAGCCATGATAATGGCCACAAAGTCGGCAAACAAAGCCACACAAACGGAACACTTCCTCCGCACACAACAAAACTAGTTCCCCAACTCCCTCACTCATATGCTGCGTTACTGCGTATTCTTCCGCTGTGCGCAACCAAAATAGTTTGTCCACATATTCTGTAAGTGTGACACAAATGGCATAAGCCAAAACACTCATGTCTCAATTTTTTCAGGTTTTTATGGGAGTGAGCATTGTAAACTCGAAACGTTGTATGTCGAAACATTGTAACCCGAGGACTCCCTTTATATACATCTATGTATTATATATTTTATATATATCCTTATATATAATTTGATACTATCCGTATGTAAGGTGTTCACGTCAATATCCCGTGTGTATGGTGTTCGCGTCAATACCTCGTATGTATGGTGTTCGCGTCAATACCTCGACTCAATACAAGTTAGAACCATGCAATGGGATTCTGCCTCTGTAGTTAGAATATAACGTGGCAAACGCGGACGCAGTATTGCATGATTGGCTTAGAATATTCAAATGCTTCAGTGACACCGCTGGACAGCCGAGTATAGTAAGTTGGTGTTGGTTCCAGCATATAACAGTAAGTTTGGTTGGTTTTTGGAACATTGGTTTGGTGGGGCTTACTTTCCAGGACTAACATCACTGACTGACTTAAACCCTTCGACAGCTCCGGAACTGTAAGAAATTTAAAACATATCGCCAATTTCTTGGTACGTCAAAATCTATCTTTGGGCAGTTCGGTTTTGGCATCCGTCCTTCTGACATCTATTGGCAAACTGAGTAATGATGGCTGGGTATTAACAACGGTCATTGTTTAAATTTTAGCCGATCTCAGATATAAAATGACCATGCCAACATAATTATTACTCCAACTCTGATTAGAGTTGTAAAATACGGCTTGTTTTTAAAAATTTTTTGGTGGAAAAAATCAAATGAGGTGCGCCGAAGAGCTGAGTTCACGTCTCGCAGCCCTGTTTAAACAGGAAGCTCTTCATTACATCAGCCGAAAAGGTCTATTTTAAGCACAAATCAGTTCCATGATAACAACATAATTTCAAAGACTTAAAAAAACGATTCTTTACAGAGAAAGTATGGATTTCACAAACGTAGAATTTATAGCCCGATTCGATCGGGCTCCCAATCGCTATATATATATATATATATATATATATATACAGTGCAAACAGAAAGTATTCACAGTGCATCACTTTTTCCACATTTTGTTATGTTACAGCCTTATTCCATAATGGATTAAATTCATTTTTTTCCTCAGAATTCTACACACAACACCCCATAATGACAATTTGAAAAATGTTTACTTGAGGCTTTTGCAAATTTAAAAAAAATAAAAAAACTGATTGGTCTTCAAGTCGGCAAACATCAGACATGGTGCCATCTTTCAGTTGCGAGAAGCAGATCATAAAATGGTTGAACAGTTTACTGCCGACTTGCAGACTAACCACAAGCGTTACCTGGTAGGTAACCACCCATACAATCAGATTGTGATTCAGACTACGAATGCCATGAATATAATTACCCCGATCTACATGCTGTCAGATAAACGAACCACACGCCATGGTGCAACATAAAGAGGCTTCGCTGCTGACGTCCGAGGTTCGACCCCCAAGAGGGGGTGCAGGGAGTGTGTATGCCTGATGACCCCAGAATTAGGGCGAAACACGTGTCGCATACTCCCTGCATTATTTGACAGTAGACTATTCAACTCTATATATATATATATATATATATATATATATATATATATATATATATATATATATACTAGCAGAATACCAGCTTCTTGGCGGAGAAGTAGTGTGTTAAAGAAGGTACGAAAAGAAAAGGAAAAATTTTTAAAAATAACGTAACATGATTGTTAATGTAATTGTTTTGTCATTGATATGAGTGTTGTTCTCATGTCTATCTATCTATCTATCTATCTATATCTATCTATCTATATATATATCTATATATATATATATATATATATATATATATACCAGCTTGGCAGCGGAGAAGTAGTGTGTTAAAGAAGTTATGAAAAGAAAAGGAAACACTTTAAAAATAATGTAACATGATTGTCAAAGTAATTGTTTTGTGTATTTGGCGGCAGCGTCACAAAGTTATTTTCGTCTAGCTGCATCAGAAAATGTACCACGACGTCTGACACGCCTCCTTTTTACTGTTTTCTCACAGCTTGGATTGCTGCTGTCATATATATATATATATATATATATATAGCAGAATACCAGCCATGGCGGAGAAGTAGTGTGTTAAAGAAGTTATGAAAAGAAAAGCAAACATTTTAATAATAACGTAAGATGATTGTTAATGTAATTGTTTTGTCATTGATATGAGTGTTGCTGGCATATATATATATATATATATATATATATATATATATATATACACACAAACAGACACATATATAAACATATATATACATATAAACATATATATAAATATATATATAAATACATATATATACATATACATATATATACATACTGTATATACACACACACATATATACATACTGTATATACAACATATATATACAAATCTACATATATATATATATATCTACATATATATATTAGGTGGGACTCGATTAAAAAATTAATCCAATTAATTAGAGGCTGTGTAAGAATTAATCTTGATTAATCGTATGTAATCGCACACGTAAATTTGCCCCAAATCGCAAATGTTTTTTTTTTATTTAAAACGGTTTTAGTGGGCTTACAGAATCAAATAATAGACATGGACATGAATATTGTAAACTGAAGCTGTTTTAATTTCTGAAAAAAAGCCTTTAAACTGCATTTGAATTCAAAACAGAAACAAAAATATCATCCCTGGTTAAAATTGGGCAGACTTAAAAATAAAGTGGTAGTTTAAGTACTTTAAGTACATTTTCAGAATAGTATTGTCTTTAAATAATAATAACCAAAATTTCACCATAAAGTGCAGTTTTTCTTCTTAAAAAATAAGTCAGAAACATAAAAGGTAATTTGACCAGCTTACTCTTTAAACTCTGAGTAACATTAGCCAAAATTATTTTGTACATTAGGCTAAAACAGTGTGATCATTGAACATTTTGTAATTAGATGTATTTAGAATTACTAACGGTCACGGAAGTCCAATGATCCCCAGTAAGAGCCACAAAGTCCGCTTTCTGTAATGCATCTAATTTTGCTTGCTTTTCAGTGTGCACAAAACCATGCTTTTATCAAGGCTTCGCTGGGAAGTCGAAATGATCAGTCGTAGGAACGCGCTTTATTCCGACTCTAACATTTTTGTAGCTGTGATGTGTGCATCAGTGTAATGGATGTACCAGGAAATCATGCATTGACAAAAGTTCCCGCTTGCTTGGAATTGAAAGTGTGATTAAATGCGTTATTTTTAACGCGTTATGGAGTACATGCATCGAAGCTTCTCAGCTGTGCTTGTGCTAAGAAAGGGAAAATTTTAAAAATAACGTAACATGATTCTGCGTTAACCTAATATTTTTCATACGTCCCAAACCAAGGAGATGAAGGTAAAATGAATCGGTAGCAGCGTACATACTCAGTACATCCCTCTCGAATCGAACCTCGAATGTCGGCATTAGAGGCTTAAGACTCTACAATTAGCCACAGCGTGTGGCTTGTCTATGCTAAAGTATATATTGTAGATCGGGTATATATATACATTTATATATATATACCCGTACGCAGTGGAGAAGTAGAAGTTATGAAAAGAAAAGGGAACATTTTAAAAATAACGTAACATGATTGTCAATATACAGTAATTGTTTTGTGAGTGTTATTGAATGTTGCTGTCATCAAGGATTTGATTATCATTATTTCTTTCAATCAGGCTCGTATTTGTAGGATGTGTTCAAGTTACATTCCGTGTTTGTCAATCGTTGTAAAGATAAGAGGTTTCATTCATCGATTAGTTCCTTACTGCATCAATAAACAGCTCGTCTTCCTTTTTATCTGTGATGTGACAAACTGCATGCACGGGTTTTTTTACGCTGTCTTCCTTTAGCAGGACATTCACTTTTTCCACCGTGTGCTTTGTTTCCGCAGTAGCTGCACTTATGAATATGATTCTATGTATAAGACGCTTCATATTTTTTTGCTGCCTTCTCAATTGTGTAATTCGGTTTTGTTCAGCACTCTTTGGAACTGTTGCTTTTGTCTGTGCACTGCGCCAGTTCACGTGAGCCGCTTGGTGTTCTTGCATCGAAGGTTCCCAGCTGTACTGGTGCCATCTCGTAATGTCAGCTAAGACCCGCACTTAAAACTTTCTCTCGCAGTTTCAATGAGTTTGTGCCAAACACCACCCTGACCATCTCATCTTCCTCTGCATAAGCACAGTCCTTCACACGTGAATATTTACCGGCAGTGTTTGTATTGGATTGCCGCTGATGGACGGCCTTATATGGGCAGGCACTAAATTACAAACGCTAGTGGTAGCCTATGAACTTAATTTAATATAAACTTACGGTTCACGCCGTGCTTTGTTTCCGCAGTAGCTGTACTTATGAATATGCTTGTATGCATCATTTGCTTCATAATGTTTTTCTGCCTTCTCAATTGTGAAATGGCGTTTTGTGCTGATCGCTGTTTGGAGTTCTTCCTTGTGCTCTACGTACTTACGTAGGAGGCGTGATGATGTCACACTAAACTCCGCCCTCCGCGGCCATCTCCAACTCAAGACTCCATTACATTATATGGGGAAAAATAGCTTCCAGTTATGACCCTTATGCGTAGAATTTCGAAATGAAACCTGCCCAACTTTTGTAAGTAAGCTGTAAGGAATAAGCCTGCCAAATTTCAGCCTTCTACCTACACGGGAAGTTGGAGAATTAGTGATGAGTCAGTGAGTGAGTCAGTGAGTGAGGGCTTTGCCTTTTATTAGTATATATATATATATATATATATATATATATATACTGCTCAAAAAATTAAAGGAACTGTTTGAAAACACATCAGATCTCAATGGGAAAAAAATCATGCTGGGTATCTATATTGATATAGACTGTGTAATGTGTTAGGAATGAAAGGATGCCATATCGCTTGATGGAAATTAAAATTTTTAACCTACAGAGGTCTGAATTCAAAGACACCCCGAAAATCAAAGTGAAAAAATGAGGCGGTAGGCTAGTCCATTTTGCCAAAATTTCATTGTAGCAACTCAAAATCGTTCTCAGTAGTTTGTATGGCCCCCATGTGCCTGCATGCATGCCTGACAATGTCAGGGCATGTTCCTAATGAGACGATGGACAGTTTCCTGGGGTATCTCCTCCCAGATCTGGACCAGGGCATCACTGAGCTTCTAGACAGTCTGAGGTACAACCTGGCGGTGTCAGATGGAACAAAACATAATGTCCCAGAGGTGTTCTATTGGACTTAGGTCAGGTAAGCCTGGGGGCCAGTCAATGGTATCAATTCCTTCATCCGCCAGGAACTACCTACATACTCTTGCAACATGAGGCCGGGCATTGTCGTGCACCAGGAGGACCCCAGGAACAACTGCACCAGCATAGGGTCTGAAAATGGGTCCAAGGGTTTCATCCTGATACCTAATGGCAGTCAAGGTGTTGTTGTCTAGCCAGTAGAGGTCTGTGCATACCTCCATAGATATGCCTCCCAGACCACTACTGACCCACCACCAAACCAGTCATGCTGAATGATGTTACAGGCAGCATAACGTTCTCCACAGCTTCTCCAGACCCTTTCATGTCTGTCACATGTCCTCAGGGTGAACCTGCTCTCATCTATGAAAAGCATAGGGCACAAGTGGTGGACCTGCCAATTCTGGTATTCTATGTCAAATGCCAACTGAGCTACTGGGCAGTGAGCACAGGGCCCACTAGAGGATGTCCGGCCCTCAGCTCACCCTCATGAAGTCTGTTTCTGATTGTTTGGTCAGAGACATTCACACCAGGTCATTTTGTAGGGCTCTGGCAGTGCTCATCCTGTTCCTCCATGCCCAAAGGATGTATTAATTGATTCTTTTATCTTTTTTCTTAATATCAAATACATGATTTAGACTTTTTGACAAGTACCTAAATGGTACATGCCTACCATGCATGCTTTACTAAGAAATGCTGAAATTCCTGACTGAAGTTATATATTTTTAAATTTAAATCCATTTTTGAAATGTTTTAAGCCCCTACATAGCCTTTAAAATTTAATTTGAAATGCATTGAATCTGTTTACTTGTCTGCCATTTTCCTTGCAAAGTTGTCATTAGAGGTGAAAAAGGAATGCTGTAAATAAATCATGTTCTCTGGGAAGTTTGTCTTCCATGAGAGCAATGATGTGATGATGTGCTTACTGAAATTCACTATCTAAACCCCATGCATTTATTTTTCTGAAATTCACTACCTAAAGTTCATGAATTTATTTACTGTTTCTATAAAATTCAAACTTCAGTAATTTTCGTCTGAATTGTCTGACTTCTAAGGTATATGAGAAAAAGAAAGCTGAACTCCCTTCATCTCCATGTTTACTAATGAAATGTATCAAATTGGAATCTGTTCTTTGAAACAGGAATGAGCCGTTTGGATGTGGATCACGGGTAGTCATGAAATATTCATAAGCTCTACTACAAAAGACAAGGTAGATTGCAAAATGAGAATGCAGAGGACTGCTTAGCTAACCAATCTGTAAACTATAAATAAAACATGATATAAATGTGTATCTGTTGAATTTAAGAGATTAACATTAACAATAGTAGTAAAGCTAACAATAGTCTTAGGAAGGGCAAACATACATAATTGGAGCATGACCTGAATTGAGCAATTCATGAGAAGTTGACTGAACATTACAAGTCAATACAAACCCAAATTCAAAACCCAGAAAAAGTCCTGCCAATCACTTGTGCTGTAGCCGAAAAGTCCAAATAACCCTAATATTAATGTAGAATAGCTTTAAACTACACTCTATCACAAAACATATTGTGCTTAGTTTTAAAATAAAGCAGATCATGTTATGTGAACTATTGAAGCAAACAGTTCTAATTCCCAAAAGAAATGGACTGTTGTCCAGTGCAAAAAAGGGTCTCAATTCTTTCATGTTAACCCTATAAAATCCCAGATGGAGTCCTCAACTATCCCATTACAATTCCCTGACACAGAATGTTTTCACCCCTACACTTCTAATGCAACTTGATATTGATCCCACCTCACTTTTTAAGTTACCTGGTGACAACATAGTATACAGGGTGATGCAAGATGGTCATGGATATTTAAGATGGTTATATATGTTACTTTTAAATTAGTCACAAAGTCCCATTATTTTCAGGTTCTCTCCTTCTCCTCTTTTTTGATATTGCTAGATTTGACAGTTTTAAGAACTACTTCTCTATAACTGATTTTAAATTTTATTACCATTCTGTTTTGGGATTTCTCCTGCACCATATTATTGTTGATGTTCCCTTCTGCTCTGTATTTAGGCCTACTGTGTGATTCTTTATGATTGCTTACCAGTGCCTTTCTCTAAATGTTTTAATATTTAAGAGCTACTAGCCCTCAATGCATTTCATGATCATAGTCCGTTGCCTTTAAAACTTTCAAGTCATGCCCATCCTACAATTTTTGCCATCTGCCATAAGCACTGAGCAATGCTCTGAAGGGAAATTGAATGTAAAGGCAGAAGATGAGGAGGAGCAATGCCACAACAAGCAGTGCTAAGCTAGCAGAACTTGACCCAAGCAAACATGCATTTTGGCCATAAGCAGGTTTGGAAGTTTATTTATTTTATTTTTTTTGAGAATCCAGTTTTTGCACTAACTTCCTAAGAATTGTATAGCTTGGTTAAAAGCCAGATGCCTTATCTTAGTAATACTTTTGCTTGGTTGCTTCCAGATGAAGAGTGACAATTTTATATATTCGAATTTCACTTTTATTTTTACCCTAAGATCTTAAGCTGCATAGTTAGAATTGAGTGTAAGAATGACCAGGCAGAGCTGGAGGTGCATATGAAGGGGGAACTACAGAGCAGGAAATGACAAAAACTAGGTAAGTTGACTTACCAGTGAGGAGCAGTGACGCCGTTAGAATGCAGAGAATTTTTACTGTTGACTGTTGAATGGAGAACACTGATGACTATTTTATATAGTATGGGCCCCAGAACAGGTCAGCTGATGAAGGAACCAGGGAAGAAAACATAATATTGCTCCATGACACTCAGAGGTGTAGAGTGCATGATATATTTATATGGGACTATGATGTCTCTCAAATATAGGTAGTTAATGTGTTGTCATTAAGTTCTTTCTTTTTAAGGTCCATTCTAGGTCTAAGGATGCTGTTGTGACTGATTTGATTTAATATCAAAAAATGTAGTTTTTTTTTTTTGAGAGGTTAAAAAGAGACTTCATTCTAAGTGTGGTAGCCGGCCCGGACACAGACAGGCAGACATCGATTGATCACCCAACACACGCTTTATTATAAATACTATATACAGGTGAAACACAGCTAACCCCCAAAACTCCCCCAAAGTCTAGGCCTATTCAAAATGATACCTCTCTTCAGGCCACTCCTTTCCACTCCTCCCGAGCTCCATCCTACGCTCACGACTCAAGCCACTGAACGGAGGGAGGCGGCCCCTTTTGTAATCACCCGGATGTGCTACCAAGTGCCTTCTGATAATCTTCTGCCGGCACTCCCAGTGTGGTGAAAGTACCAGCTGCACACCCTGAGGCACTCTGGGTGTCCCTGGTCTTCTTCCCCCCAGCACTTCCGGGTGTTGCGGAAGTGCTGAGGGCCAGGGCTCCTCAAGCATTGGGGTGCCCCCTGGTGGTGACCACGGGCCCCTATAGGGTTGAGCTTCCAAGTTCTGTTCCTGTGGTCCCCAAAGCCACCAGGGTGGCCACCCCCTCGTGGTCAAGAAGAGGTGCAAGCCCTCCTCCGGTCCTCCTGGGTGTCCCGGTTGGGTACCACCCCAGCCACTCGCCACATAAGGCAAGTGTAATTAAATACCCATATGTTAGAGAATCAAATAAAAAGGGTAAAACAGGCTTGTAGTCAGAGGCAAAACAAGAGTTCAAACCAAAAGCAGAGCCCTGAAAAAGAAAATGTATGAGAAAGTAATTTTGTAATAATTGAAAATGGATCTTTCCTTTTTCAGAAGCAAAGTTCAGACAATAATAGACCATAAGGTGCATTAAGCTATTAAGATAGCTGTAAACCCATGTAATACTCCAATGACTTCTCTGATTTGCTTACACAAAGATCATGCTCAATAGCGACTCTTTGGTGCCATAGCAACCAATTTTAAAAATACAAAACTTGATAGAGTCAACCAGGTATGACTAAATAATGATAAAAATAAGCAAAACCTGAAAGAATAAAACAAAAAGAAACATTAACATTTCCACCATCAAAAGGTACTTGGTGGAATTCCAGCCTGATCTGTCTGATCTAAATGTAGATTAAACTCCTGACATTGAGTTATTTCTCAGTGGGACCACAGGTAAATCATGAAGTTGAAATAAGGCCTCTTTGGCCCCAGAACACAGAGAGTTTGGAGGGCAGATGTTGGCAAAAGCGTAGACTGGGAGACGGAAGAAAGTTAGAGATATGGTAAAAGAGGCATGTAAAGTGTGAGAAAAAAAGTTTTTGTTTAGTGTTATGGTGAAAGGAGGATCACCCCACAGACTGCAAAAAGCATCTGCATTAGCAGAGGTCATATGGCACCCAAGGGGATACACAGAGATTGTTGCCAGAGTTCATGCTGCAGATGACAACCCCTGAATGTTGTGATTGGCATTCAGTAATATTATAAAGCTGATTAAAAATCATTCAGAATTGATTTAAACTTACTATGAGTAACACCACTGGAGTGGTAACAGAGCCTAAAAGGAGATTTGCCTCAACTTATTGTGGTCTTGAATAAATGTCTACCGACAAGGAACAGTAACAGGTTCTAAGTACTTGGACTTACTCAAACAGGCCATCCTCATTTGTTCTCTGTCTTTGCACCATATTCTCAACAAAACTGACTCAGCATGCACTATAAAAAAATCAGTACTAGGTCTGTGGGATTTCATTCTGTTTCCCCTCAAAATGTTTTTTTTCCCCCTTTTCTTAATTATTGTTGCAAACAGCACAACTTTGAAACCATGAAAAGTTGAATCTTGAAAGCCAGTGATGTCAGAGCTTTAAATAGTCAAAGGTTTTCTTTAAAAAAATGTAATGTAGCTTAGATTTATCATCACATGTACAGAGTGCAATGAAAATCTAATTTGCATGCTTTACCAACACACATGACCCACTTTCCATCATTACAAATCTTGTCCCCCAGATTAAGCAAAGCAGAACAACTCCCCGACCCAGACTTGGATGGCCCCCTGTTGTGTGGTTCATAAGCCAGCCTCATTGCCCTATTTTGGTGGAAGGGGTGTCATTTGCTATATATCCAGAGGGACAGGAGTTTTGTTATTTTCAATGCATTTTGTACTTTAGGCTCTCCTTCCATTGCATAACTCAGCCTAATATTTATTTTGTATAAATTTGTTAGTGGATTACAGAAAAACATTTCCAGTTAGCCATATGTTACATTTTTGATTACATAACACTATTGCTTTCAGCATTTTGTCTGCTTGCTTACTTTATAACAACTTCATGTCAAGTAGAGAACTACTGATCACCTTGTCCCAGCTGATTATTAAGTGCAGTTAGCTTCCAGGAAACCAAAGGGCAAAAAGCAGCAACTCTACATTCAGCACCTACTAAATGACTGTAAGACCACGAGAATGCAGTGAATTTCCTCCATTTATTTCAACATTGGGCCTAGTCAGGATTGGAACTATGGCCTATTTCAGGCTGTCCAGGACAAGAGGAAGCAACCCCAATAGCCATGCTAGTGTAATGGATGCTCAGTGGTTAACGTTTCAGAAGTCCATTAACTTACAGCAGTGTATATTAGGTTGTGCATTGAACACTGTTATTTACCTAGAACAGGGCTCTGTAGGTTTGCATTGTGCTTACAGAACCATGACAGGTTCAGAACTACAGAGACACCTAGGGCCACAAGATAGGGCTGTAAGAGCATGGCCCTTCTCACAGGAGTTTCAGGAGGTATTCCTAACTCCAGATGTTGTTCAGGAGGACAAACTGGTGCATTACCAGTTGAGATTAGATGGTAGCAAGAGCTCAGCTGGCAGGAGGAAGAGAAGTTGGGATGGTGAGAATGGTTGGAAGGTGCAAAAATGAGTGTTTTTTGCATTAATATACGGTAGTAAGTGCATTAATGGCCCAACAGATTAGCCAGGGATTCTAAGCAGTTTTAAGAAGGCTCATTGCACATAGGTTGTTTTCCATGTTCTTTTTATTAAATAATTTTCTTCTGATTTAACCATTCTATTTATGATTATTTTTGTATTGCAGAATCACCATTTTGTCCCGTTTTGGTTACCTTTGTCCTTTTTTGGTTTAGGGACACCACTAAAGGCCGAAGTACGTTTTTACAATCAGAAATACAAAACCAATTGTTATTATATATCACCTCCTGTGTGTTGCTGCAAGCCGATACATTTTGCCCAACCTTGTTCATCGCATACCAAATCAATCTGACCATGTTTGACCATAAAAAGCTATTCTTTACAGCTTGCTACAAAACAAATGAATAATAAAAAAGAACAGCTGTTAGTGCACAAGGCTGACGTTTTCACAATTCTCCTAGCAGCTCAGTTTGAGTCCAAAGGCCATAGGCTGATGGACACCAAAAGAATCATAATTAATTGACATATGCTACAGAAGCAACCCTTACCTTACTGAGGTAAAATCACTGTTGAATAGTCATTTTTAATATTTCCATGTATTTGCATTCTCTTAAATGACCAGTTCTTTGTATTTCATTCATATTTATTATATATAGTTTTAATTTTTTGTTTATTATTTTTAGTCTAGTTATATTCTACCAGATAAACTACAGAGGCCAGATAATTTTTTGCCTCTATAGTTTGAGTCTTATCCAAAGACCTTGAAACTTCAGAGGTATTTAGACAACATATATCCTGTTCTCAGTAGTGCTGCCTTCTATAGTTGGAGTGGTGGGATTATATTAAGACACAAGATTCTCTGGTGCTTGTCAAGTTCTCTTTGATTTGCCCCCTAGGGCTTTTATCACTTCTGGCATTGTTCTGCCAAAGCAGAGTGATTTTTTGTTTCAGGACCAGATGATGAACCAAGAACAAAGTTGTGGTCAAAACCAAAGAGACAAACTAATCTTTCACCAAGCCATAAACGTGAGATCAGAATCTAAACCATAAACTGGAAAGCAAGTCAGAAAACTGGGAACAAAAATACAGAGAAGTGTACGTTAAGTCTTTTAGTTTTATCCAAAACATGGATACCGAAACATTGCAAGAAATTACATTTTTAAAAAAGCTGTACTGATAACTTTAAGCTAGAATACTCCTGGGGACTTTTGGGACCTCAGCAATGACTAACAAGGTATTCACAAAAAACTGCTGGTCGTCAATATTCAAAATGGTGCTGTAATAAGATGAAAAAAATTACAACTTAGTCAGAAACCAAGATAGGAAGAAATATGCCTTAATGAAATTCCTCAACTTCAGAAACCCCAAAATAGCAGTCCCAAAAAATCCCTCAGGAAAGTGTGAAGAAATGAAAAAAGAACACTGATCACATCACATTAATCACTGATTTCTTCTCCCAACTCACCTGACCTCCAACTTCAGGATTTGATACTTCATGAGCTTCACCATTTCTTTCTGTTCAATTTGACTATCTTCTTAGATTCCCATGCCTACCAATTATACCTGTTTTTATCAACCGTAGTAATACCAGAGTTTTTGTCTGACAGATGTTTGTCAGTTTGCATCTTAAAGTTTTAGAAAATGTTGCCAAAATTTTCCTAGAGAACGTTCTTATCCTTGACCTCTCATCCAATGTCTCTTGTAGGTAAGGTATGATTATTGCATAGTATCCCAAAGTAGCATTGCAGTTACCTTATGGAACATTTCCAGTAGAACCTGGGTGATTTATAAGCCACAGCTAGTGGGTCCTCTTCGGGTAGCCCTGTTGCAATAGTTTGACTCTACAATAGCATCTAGCATGTTTTTATTATCAGATAGTGTCCACTTAATGCCGTTTTTATGTTTACTGCTGCAGATGATATACTGTACATCCCCATATTTCTGTAAGCAGTATTGAGAGTTCTGAATTCTGTATCCCACTTTTCACCTGGTATACAGTGTTCTGACTTTGGGTGAGGAAGAAAACTTTGGTAAAGCCTCTGACCCAAAAAAAATGACAATGTTCCTTCAATAATTAATTATATAATTTAAAAACAATAATGAGAAAGAAAAGGAGCAACATTTATTAGTGGATAAAACTGGAAAACACAAACCTGAAACATTAACATTTAATGATATCAATGATCAAAATCATGTATTCTAACAATCACAAAAAGCTCAAATCAAAAGTCAGCAACAAAAGCAAAACACAACATTTGGTCTCATCCATTGCGGGAGATGGACGTCTGAAATGGAGCTCCATTAGCAGCAGCTTTATTTTTTTCTCTTATTTCTTATTATCCCGAGGTATCCTGTATTTACTTACCCCGAGGAGTTTCTACTATAGTATATAAACATGAGCAACAAGAATGAGGGTCAGAAAGAAATGGAAAAGAAATCTAAAGCGGCATCCAAGTCTAGACAGGCATTAAGTCCAACTGCAAGGTATGACCTTTCAGAGACTGACCTGGAACAGACAGGTGAAAGCACAGACTCCCCAGAACCCTGATTCGCTGCATTGTTTCCTGTTAAGAGCGAAAATAGGAGCGACTGTGCAAGTGATGCAGGTCACGATAGCTCGTTGATTCCAGAAGATCACTTGAAACTGGGAATGACCTTGCAGTCCGCCCTTTAATCTACTCCTCGCGAGCAGGAAGCATCGGCTGTAATAGGGATTACCACTTCACCCGCAGAGCACGAAAGCCGAAACAATCTGTCCGAACTGAAAGTAATGATCGCAACAATGGCCATGGCCATAAATGAGCTCAAGAAAGGCATTCAGAAAAATATAAAAAAAGAAATGTATGGCTTGCTCAAGACAAATTAGAAGACAAACGAGAAGATGTGGCTGGAGATGCAGGAGCTGCGGCAGGATAATAAAGACTTGGAAAAACATGTATATAATTGCTTTGATGCAGCCTTTAAAGGTACGCTGGGAAAAAATTGAGGAACACATTTAGGAAAATGTTTTAAAACTGAGAGCACTTGCTGATCAGCTGGAAGAAGTTAAGCAGACACTCACAACTTGAATTGAAACAGTCAAAGATTTGGCATCTGCCACTGATGGAAATGCAACAGCTGCAAATTCCGAATGCAAAAAACTCGGAGACAGACTCTGGAAGACTGACGCAGAAGGAATAATATTAGAATCAAAGGTCTACCTGAGAATCACGAAAGTCCAAACCCAGTGAAATTTGTAGATGAACTATTCTCAAAAATAATTGGAGAGGACTTTAAATCAGACATCGAGATAGCAGCAGCTTATCGCATATGTGGATCAAATACCTCTAAACGTAGGACTCTTTTTGTGCGCTTCGAGAGATTACAATCTAAGTTTAATGTAATGTCACTTCTCAGACAGAAACAAGAGATTATATTTGAAAATAATCACATTTCACATTTTCCCTGATTTCTCACCCTCAACAGCTGCTAAACGTGCCACTTTTTACAACATTAAACAACGGTTATGGAAAGCCGATATCAGATACAGCCTCTTGTATCCTGCCAAACTGAAAGTGGATATTCAAGACAAATATTACATCTTCACCACTACGGACGAAGCAGAAAAAGAGTTAAGAAACCTGATCCCAAAACTTTTTTGAAATACGATCTTAAGTCGCATCCTGTCATGGCATGGCAAGAAGATATTACCTGCTGCCTGATCGACTTGCAATGATACTGGTACCACAATTATACATCCTTTTCTCTTCTCTGCCACTTTCTCTTTATGTTTTAATTACAATTATACGCGTATTTGTGGAAGAAATTAAAGTAGTAACATTTTCCTTTTTATTATTCTAAAGGAGGTTTAACATCATACCATTGGTTTATTGTTATTGTTATTATTGCATTAGGGTTTACTATACTTATCCAAAAAGAATGGACTCGCCAAATGTTTCATTCCAGCTTTACAAAGAAAACTAGAGGTGTTGGAATTCTTATACATAGAACAGTTTAATTTGTGGTATCAGATGTAGAATCTGATCCTAAAGGGAGATATGTGATTGTCATGGGCAATTTATTTAACTGTAAAGTGATTTTGATAAATGTTTATGTACCAAATGTAGATGATAGGGAATTCATGCAAAATGTATTTACATCAGTTCCCAATGTGAACATGTATAAAATTATAATGGCTGGAGACTTTAATTGTGTTTTAAAACCAGTCTTAGATAGGTCTCCCGTCACAGGGGTGATGACCTGTAACACTGCAAAGACAATTACACAGTTTGTAACTGACCACAACTTATCAGACCCCTGGAGGTTTCTAAACCCAAACTCAAGAACATATTTCTTCTACTCACCAGTGCATCATTGCTCCTCAAGAATTGATTAATTCTTTATAGATAATAATTTCTTGCCTACGATTAAATGCTATAGTTATTTTCTGACCATTCCCCTCTGATCTTGGAGCTAAAATTATTATGCCCCACATACTCATCTCGCAGATGGCGTCTTAACCTACTTTTATTAGCAGACTAGCAAAATACCCGTGCTTCGCAGCGGCGAAGTACTGCCTTAAAATATTTATTAAGAAGAAAATTAAACCTTTTTAAACTGAGGGAAAATATACCAATAATTATTTGTTAAGGATCTCCTTGTAAACCACATTGTCAGTTCGGCCCTCCAGTTGACCAATATGACCAAGCTGTGCGCTTAGCTTACTCTTGAGCATGCAACGTACAGTTGACCATGTGAAAAGTAATCTTGTTTCAAATCTCTCAGCTTGGATTGCTGCTGTCATAATCAGTTTGAGTTTCATGGTTTGTCCAATTACGACAGTATTTGCAGGACTTGTGTTGAAGTGACATTCGGCATCTGTCAAGCGTTGTAAGCATGCAACCGGTTTCATCGATAACTTCACATCCAGCTTTTGACAGTTTAAACATTAATAAACATCAAAGTGTCCACTACTGAAATCTCACCTGTGAATCTAAGATGTTTAAGAGGCATTGGTGGTTGTTGAAAGGTGTAAAATATTTGGCCATTTCAGTACACTTGAAAGCAACAACCGAACAATTCAGCGGCAGCCATCAACTCACATGCAGATGCATAGGTGAAGGGCTTAAGCATTTCACTCTTATAGTGCTCCTGTGTAGTATAATTATCTCCTGTACCGTCATCAGTCCACACCTTGAACCTGTCCCAGTCATTCAATACATAAGACACAATGTTCCTCCGGATATCAAGAGTGAGCCTGATATGGCCGTGCAATATGTAACAAAGAGAATGGAAAAGGTAGGTGCCATCTCTGGGAATGGAAACAACTCGGTAAATGACAGTTCTTTGATCGATGGTGATCACCTCGATAGACATGTTAATGCGGGTACGGTTGGAATGATAAAGGAAATGGGTACCTTAACAATGTTACGTAAGTCTAAAATACCTACACAATAACTTTAATCATAATAAATGAACAATAAAACAGCGGAGAAGCCGTGGATTAAATAAAAAGGCTGTAGTTATAAGCAGGGAGACGTGAATCCCGTGGCGAAGCAAGGAAGGGAATGTAGAGACTGGAGCGATGGACGGCCTTATATAGGCAGGCAGCGAACAACGTGGGAGGCATTGGGATGGGGGACCCAATGCCGCCTCACACGGTGACCGAGCTGCAGGCTATGGAAGTATATACTGTATGTACGTAAGTAGGATTCAGTTAGGTTGGGAACGTGCGTACCAAATTTCTTGAAGATGGGCCCATAAGTAACAAACCGTTGAAAACTTCAATATGGCGGCCGACAGTGGCATCATTACACCGAAATAAGTACCAAATTTCAGTCTTCTACCTACACGGGAAGTTGGAGAATTAGTAACGTTGGAAAGTTCAATATGGAGGCTGACAGTGGCGTCATACCACCGAAATAAGTACATACATTGGTTTCGGTTAGCGCTGGGAAGCCGCCTAACAAATTTCGTGAAGATGGGGCCATGAATAAGAAAGTTCAACATGGCGGACGTTGTTGACCGTTATGACCATTATGCGTGGAATTTCGAAATGAAACCTGCTTAACTTTTGTAAGTAAGCTGTAAGGAATGAGCCTGCCAAAGTTCAGCCTTCTACCTACACGGGAAGTTGGAGAATTAGTGATCAGTCAGTCAGTCAGTCAGTGAGGGCTTTGCCTTTTATTAGTATAGATGAGAACTGTACAGAATTTATATCAAAACAAATCACTTTTTTTCTGGAGACAAATACATCCTCAGAGGTCTCTGCAGGAACACTTTTGGAAACCCTGAAGCCTTCTTATGAGGACAGACTATTTCATACTGTATTTTTCCCACAGAAATAAATTAGAAACCAAGAAAGTATCAGAGATAACCAGCAAAATTACTAGAATAGATCAAGAACATGCCAGGCGTTCAAGTGAGGCTCTTTACAGGAAAAGGCAGGCTCTGCATTCAGAGCTCAACCTCTTGACAACTAAAGAAACTGAACAACTCATTTTTAAATCAAGATATCATCACCATGAACACGGAGAGAAAGCTAATAAGCTCTTAGCTCAACAAATCCACAAGCAAGAAGGTCACAATACAATCCCAGCAATCACCAACACAAAAGGAGACAAAATCCTTGACCATAAAAATATAATGCACACATTTAGAGACTACTATAAATCCTTATATTCTACTGAGTTTAAATAAGACAACACACAATCTAATGTATTTCTGGACGCATTACAGATACCACAAATAGATACTCTTAGTGCAGAGGAATTGGATAAACCTTTGGCACTATCAGAATTACTAGATGCTATAAAGTCACTACAGAGTGGAAAAGCAGTAGGCCCTGATGGCTACCCTGTCAAATTTTATAAGAAATTCTCCACTCAGCTAGCTCCCCTCTGATTAGCAACATTTACAGAAGCTAGAGAGAATTCTACCTCAAACTTTTTGCCATGCATTAATTACCATCTTTCCTAAATAAAATAAGGACTTATTACAATGTGCATCATGCAGACCAATTTCACTTCTGAATAATGATGTTAAGATACTATCCAAAGTCCTAGCTAGAAGGATGGAGAAAGTGATGCCTTCAGTAATATTACAACATCAAGCTGGATTATTAAAGGCCAAAACTTAGCTTCCAATCATCGATGCCAGTTTAATATAATATATTCACCCGCAAAATCAAACACTCCAGAGATTTTATTATCATTGGATGCAGAAAAAGCATTTGATATGATTGAATGGAACTACCGTTTCACTACATTAGAGAAATTTGGGTTCGGCCCGAACATTTATGCATGGATCAAAATATTGTATACCAATCCAGAAGCTTCAATTTTTAATAACAACATTAATTCAGACTATTTTAAACTAGAACATGGTGCCAGACAAGGATGCCCCTTGTCACCACTACTTTTTGCAATCACCATTGAGCCACTGGCAGTTCACTGTTGAAATGCTTATCAGATAAAGGGGATTATCAGAGAAGGACTTGAACAGAAATTTTCTCTATATGCAGATGATATGGTACTGTATACTGTATATCAGACCCACAAAATACTGTGCCTGCAGTCTTAACAGCACTTACAGAATTTTCAAAGATTTCTGGTCTTAGAATTAATTTGAATAAAATTGTGCTCTTCCCAGTGAATTCTCAAGCATACAATATTAGATTGTACACCTTCCTATTTATCATTTCAGATCAGTTTAAATACCTAGGGGTAAACATCACAAGTAAATTTTTTAAAGCTCTTTATCAACAAAATTTTGCTGTCTGTATGGAATAAATTAAGCAAGACTGGCACAGATGGTCAACCCTTCATCTCACTCTAGCTGGAAGAATTAACATCGGTAAGATGAATATCCTTCCTAAGCTTCTCTTTTTATTTCAAACATTCCAATATACATCAAGAAATGATTTTTTAAGCAATCAGATTCAACCAAAACCTCATTTATTTGGAGCTTAAAACATCCATGTATCCAAAGAGCAACCCTACAAAGACCTAAGAAGGTGGCATGGCTCTACCTAACTTTCAATTTTATTACTGGGCAGCAAACATACAAGCTATAAAAACCTGGACATGGACACAAATAGATGAATATACACAGGCTTGGTCCGCAATAGAAATACAATCCTGCAGTACTTCTTTATATTCCCTGCTTTGTGTCCTATAAATGCAAGTTATCGCCAATATACTAACAACCCAATTGTGCTTCACTCACTCAGAATATGGAACCAATTTAGGAAGCATTTTAAGATAGAGAATCTTTTATCTGTGGCACCTCTGCATGATAACTACCTTTTACAACCCTCACAAACATATGCAGTTTTTAAATATCTGGAAAACATTTGGGATTAAATCACTTAGAGATCTTTACATAGACAACGTCTTTGCATCCTGTGAACAATTACATTCCAAATTTAACTTTCCTGGAACAAATTTCTTTTATTATCTTCAAATTAGAAATTTTGATAAACAGAACCTTCCAGATTTTCCTCATCTCCAACCTTCCTCTATGCTGGAAAAAATATTGCTCAATTTCGAGGACTCAGACAGCATTACTAAAATATATAAAACCATTTTACAGTCCCTCCCTTTCAAAGATCCAAGAGGACAGTGGGAAAAGGATCTCTCACTCAACATAGCAGAAAAGGAGTGGAAGGTAGCAATGCAGAGAATTTACTCAAGCTCCATATGTGCAAAGCATACAATTATTCAATTTAAAATTATATATCGAGCACATCTGTCTCGTTTAAAATTGTCCAAAATGTTTCCAGGGAAAGATCCAACCTGCGAAAGCTGCAATCAAGTTCCAGCCTCACTGGATCATATGTTTTGGGCCTGCACCAAATTAACATCATTCTGGATCATAATCTTTAAATACCTTTCAGACAGCCTTGGTGTCACAATACCTCCTAACCCATTAACAGCTGTATCTGGTGTACTTCCAGATGGGCTTAAAATGGAGAAGAACAAACAAACTGTGATTGCATTTACTACACTAATGGCACGTAGACTTATCTTGCTCAACTGGAAGAATCCTAACTCTCATCTTTTAAGTCAGTGGGTAACTGATGTTTTATACTATTTGAAAATGGAAAAAAACTAATTCTCACTTAGAGAATCTGTGCAGAACTTTTTCAAAACCTGGCAGGATCTAATCAATAATATTTTAGAATAAGCTCTTAAAGCACTGAGGAAGCAGATTCTCTCCCCATTTCTTTTTTTCTCCATTTATCTTTATCCGCTTATTAAATCGTCAATTTAACTTATTTTACTAGCTTTAAGTTTTACTGAATTGCCAAGCTCTCTTTCTCAGGGGTGGGGTTGATTTGATTCAATCCTATTTTTTGTAAAAATTGATCTATTTGTATGGAATGATTACAATAAAATCAATAAAATTTCCAGTTTATCAGCTGCTTCTCCTTAAGTAGCAATGGACCAGTTGATCAGCTGTGCCATTGGGCTGTCCCACAGGGCTCAACATACAAAACAAAAGGGAGATACCGATAACTAGAATAAACAGTTATCTTTGACTGAGTTTATTAATAAACACAAAATTATCAATAAACAAAAGAGTATTAATTAAAGCATACAATATAAAATGGAGCAAAGGTTAATTCAGTAATATTTACAAAATCTTAAAGAAAAAAAATAAACAGAAAAATTTACTTCAGACAGGGCTCAAAGCAGCCTATCAGGCCTGTCTGCTGTCAAGTACCTCATTAGGGGATCCCAACTAAATTAATTTCCACTGCCCTCTGCCACTCTATTCCCTCTTTTACCTTGTAGTAACTACTCACACAATATACATTTCAGATATAAAGATTATCAGACACAGTTACATTTCCTTTGTTCCCCTAGCATAGCAATACATATCACTGCTGTGATAGCCTACCTATACATTCATTTCAGGATCCCTTAATGTTCTACTCCATCATGTGTCTACCTTGCCTTGACCAGGCAGCCCTTGATACAGTACTGCAATTGTATTATTAACAGTAAGTAAAAACAAATTAATACTTTTAGAATTTACCTCCTAAAGATGACTGTTCAAAGTTCTGTGTTAACTATATATTTCCCACTGTTACTTGTGTATAGCAAGTACAATTTCTCCCAATGTTCCAAATAGTTTCCTGGTTTTGAAGGTTATGTATTGCTGTGTAATTACTTCTGCTCAAATATTATAATTAAAATTCTTGTTATTATCCATTCTTATGTATTATGTGTGACTCCATGCCATTAATTTAACTTAGGGTGAGAAATAGTCCAAACACTGATCCTTGAGCTACTCTAGTAATGACCTATTCCCTAGGATGAATATTTTAACCTTAATTACATTCTATGCTGCCCACTCTTTTTCCATCTTACAATTTAATTTTGTGTGTTATTGTATTGTTCTGTATTAATCTTCTTCCATGCACCATAGCATGGGTATTTTCTAAGTCAATATCAACTTCATTATGTCTTATGCTTTATGTGATGTCCACAGCTGTATTTTAATGATCAAAAAAGTGTGAAATCAATGCTAGTTATCCCTTTGAGTATTAGCTCTTCAAAGAACAGTGCTGTCTTAGATAATTTCCAAACAAAATCCTTATTACTTTTCAATGTTCATTGATTACATCTTCTTGCACCTTTTATTTCTTCATAAGGCACATCTTTAAAGTTAAAACTAATATTTTACTAGTAATGAAAATGTACATTTTGCTTCATACTCATAGGCTTATTTAAAAGTTTACTACAAACATGATTTGGTTTATGCCAGAACAGAATGGTGTTAGGCAGTTACTAAAAATGGATGCATGACTGATGCTATGCGTGCAATGCACAAATGAATCATAATAAGATCAGTTCAGATGTCAAGGATTTAGTCATCTTGTGTCTTCAGTGAGTCTTGCTGCTGGTAAGTCATCTTGTAAAAGTGATGGAGTCCTCCGAAGAGAAACGACAATTGTGGCAACATTTGGGATGTAATCGACGGCCTCCCATGGAGCACCATGTGGTGCTATTATGCTTCTGTGACAGGAGGCCAGCCAGGACTGTGCACATTAAGCAGACATTATTTTCAAGGCACAAATGAAAAGAAAACTTCTAAATGTCACCTCATTCACTGGGGTTAGTGTTTCTTCTTTAGTGAGTGTTAGAAATGCTCTTAAATAAATTCATTGACTTAAATTCAGGACATACTTTTGATCCAGTTTTCCACTGTGTATATGGTAACAGGTTTATCAGACAGAATGACCAAGAGAATTGAGGGAAAACAGAAGCCCCCAATAAGGGTAAAGTGGGTGTCTGTTAGATGGCCTTATGCAAGATCAACTTATGCAGCATAGGTTTATAGAGTAGTTCAGAAGTAACTACTTCATGACATAACACAAACACAAACTTCATTCAGTGGAGGGTGGAAAGGGGGTTTAGGCTGTAAGAACAAAGTTTTATAACCAAGTGATTAAAGATTTGGCAAAACAAATTTGGTCAAAACACCAATAACAATTAAAACAGGAAAAGCCAGAAACACTAATCAAAATGCAGACTACAAATATAACAAAAAAAAATACACTCCGAACACTGACATCTTTGCAGAAGCAGCTTATAGCCTCTGCTAACACTAAGAATAGATTTTAGCATGAGATTCAAGTCAGAGATGTCAGGAACCATATGTTACTATCTTTCACAGGCAAGACAATCATGATAAAATATGTCACATGTCTTACATGTCAAATATCCAGCAACAGGCATAACAATAATACATAATATGGTTGCAGCCATGCCCATGTCATAACTGTTTCAAGAACAAGTTATCGTGCATAATTCTACATCTGGATATTAATGTGATTGCGCATGTAGCTGTAACACATGTGTACCACCAGGGGGCTCACCACCACCCCAATCTGACACAGACAGACGTGGGACACAAGTTCAGGGCACAAGTTTTTATTTTTTTCCTTCTCCCCGTATGAAACACCTTCCCCTGTTTCCCACGTGCACAGCACAGTCACAAGCACAGAGCACACTTCTCTTCCTTCTCTCTTTTCTTCTTTCTTTTCCTCCACTCTTACTGGCGAGCTTCGTCTTCTCCCACCCAACTCTGGCTCTTGGAGTAGTGGCTGTTGGCTCCTTTTATAAGGCACCCGGAAGTGCTCCAGGTCTTCGTTGACGGAAATCTGGAAGCACTTCCCGGGTGTGGCGATAGTGTTGCAATTAAGTGCTCAGCAGCAGCTGCGCCCATGGTACTGAAAAGGGCTGCACTGAACTCTAGTTCCAATGGAGCCCTGCGGGAATCTGAGGCACCGCTGCAACCCAAGGAGGATGCCACCTAGCGCTTTGGGGGAGATAGTGCTCTGGATACATTCTCCCCGGTCCTTCCAGTATAGAGGTGTCCTGGCAGTGCAAAAGCCCTGACTGTACACCACACACAAAACAAATTTCTTTTTTTTGTGTTTTTTATTGATTTTATTAAAAGCAAGTAACATTCCATACAATCAAGTCAAGCTTTACAAAACTAAACTCAACCCCCATCAAAGAGAAAGAGAGGAAGGCCAGCATCCAAGTTAAAACTTTAAAAGTAGAAAAGAGGGAAGAGAATCCTTTTTCCCAATATAAATTCTTATTTTAAAATGTTATTGATTAAATCCTGCCATGTTTTAAAAAAGTTTTGAACAGATCCTCTCAGTGAGAATTAGATTTTTCTCCAGTTTTAAACAGTATATAACATTAATTACCCACTGACTTAAAAGACGAGGTTCTAGGATTCTTCCAGTTGAGCAAGATAAGTCTTCGTGCTAATAATGAAGTAAAGACAATTACAGTTTGTTTGTCCTTCACCACTTTAAGCCCATCTGGGAGTACACCAAACACAGCTGGAGTGATTGTGACACCAAGGCTGTCTGATAGGCATTTAAACATTTTGGTCCAGAATGATGCATGCCCAAAACATGGTCCAATGAGGCTGGAGCTCGATTGAAACGTTCGCAGATTAGATTTTGTCCTGAAAACACTTTAAACAATTTTAAACCTGATAGATGTGCTTGATAAAAGATTTAAAGTTGAATAATTGTATGGTTTGCACATATGGTGCTAGAATGAAATCTATGCATGGCTGCCTTCCACTCCTTTTCTGAAATGTTAAGTAAGAGATCTTTTTCCCACTGTACTCTGGGATCTTTGAAAGGAAGGTAGCTTTAAAATGTTTTTTATATTACAGAAATGCTGTCTGTGCCTTTAATGTTGATCAATATTTCTTCTGGAATAGAAATAGGTGGGAGATGAGGAAAATTAGGCAGATTTGATTTAGCAAAATTTCTAATTTGAAAGTAGTGGAAAAATTCTGTTGATGGGAAGTTAAATTTGAAGTGTAATTGTTCGCAGGATTCAAATACATGATCTATATACAATTCTGTACATGATTTAATCCTCTACATTTTCCAAACACTAAAAACTGTAATTTGAGAAGGGGAAAAAGGTATTGTGTTGAAGTGCAACAGATAAACGTTTTTTTAAATTGAAATGTTTCATACATTGGTTTCATATTCTGAGTGAGTGGTGCACAGTTGGGTTGTTAGTATATTGATGATAACTTCTATTTACTGGGGTACAAAGCAAAGAATACAAAGAAGTACTGCAAAATTTTATTTCTATTGCTGACCAAGCTTGTGTGTATTCATCAGTTTGTTTCAATGACCAGGGTTTTATAGCTTGTATATTTGCCTACATTATTAATTGCTTATGTCAAGTTGTTCAAAATGTATTATACTGATTCTCTGTTGAATAGTCTTACCCCCAAAAACATTGAGACATTAGTTCATTGTATACTGTAAGTCATTACATGCAAAATGGTTGAGCCAATTGTCATAATCTATCGAGCCTATTTTCTATACATTTTTTTTTAGACTTTTTTGGTAAATGTGCCTCAAGTTGGTGAATTGCTTTAAGGTACATCTTGTATTTCACTAATGAAGGGGAATGTTTGAAGCATTAGATGAACCAATGATCAGCCAGTCCTCTAAATAACTCGGAGGTACATCTTATGAAGCTTCAACTGACAAGAATATATTGACAGAGCACAACACATTGTTTCAATTTCTGACAATGGAAGAACAACAAGAAAATGAGGCTATTTGCATCATAGCAAATAATGCTATTAGATATACAGTTCAGAGATGAAGAGTGCCATTATAGAAAACAATCATGTCTTTGAAAATATCCAATCTGTTAGCATTTCAGCTATCGAGAGGGTGCTGAAAAAATACCAGGGGCTTCATGTATAAACGGTGCATACGCACAAAAATGTTGCATACTCCCGTTTCCATGCCAAATCGTGATGTACAAAATCTAAACTTGGCGTAAAGCCACATATTTTCACGGTAGCTCAAATCCTGGCGTACACAATTTCTCCACTTAGTATTGCAAACTGGTGGCAACCAGCATCAAAGCAGTGCTTTTGTTTAAATCTGGTTTCCCTTTCTTTTTTAGATCCCTGATGCGGCTTTATCATATACACTGAAATGAACTGCATATTGTTCATTAGTTTAAGGCATCTGATTGTAATTAACCTGTAACAATATAATGGTCCACGGAATAGCCAAACTATTCCAAATACAATAGCTGCTTTAGCATTGTTACTCTCACTGCACCTTCTTCTTTTTCTTTCAGCTGCTCCGGTTAAAGGTTGCCACAGCAGATCATCTTTTTCCATATTACTCTCACTGCACCACTCGGATAATTTATATCACTGTATCTGAGTGTGGAATCACAGGTCTACAGCAGCTGATCGGAAAAAGAATTATCGGTATACAGCATCTAGCACATGCTGCCTCAGCCATGCTGCCTATTTGAACTGCTCTCATATGACAAACGCTTCAGAGCCTTTCCAGTACAAACCTTGCGGTTCAGAAACAGTTTCATCCCAAGAACTATAAACACAATCAATCAGTCCATCAAGTGCTCCTTGTAGAACTGTTTATACTTATTAGTACAATTACCTCACTGTAAACTTGCAATACAGTTATAATATTGCACAACCTCAGCCCCTTTATTGTGTATTTACATATGATGACGATATAATTTTTAAGATGATATGGAGCAAAATATGTTAATTATATTCTACAGATAAAACTTTAACTTCATTTAAATAATCTATATTGTTAATAATTAAATATTTGAGGACACGGTGTTGCAGTGCTAGCAAGCAGCTGGTGCCCCGTTTATGGATTGTTCCTGCCTCGTGCTGTATTCTTGCTTGGGCTGTCACGACATTGGAAAGATCGATGGATAGAATAATTAAACATGTACTGCAAAGATATTTCAATGTTTCTTAAAAGTTTTGAAGAATCGGCGTTCTCAGCTTACAGATGGCTTTACATCTATTACAAAGGTGATTGTGTGGCGATTGGGTATTTGGAGAAAGAAAAGGAAGGACAGGAATCGGAGGTTAGTACATTTGAAAGAGACAGTACTGCTGCAATAAACTATTTCATTGAAGGTCGCACACGGCGCAGCAAGCATCTTGTGTGAGGCGTGAACAATCTCTGGACGAGGCACCAGCTCGTCACTATCACTGCGCCACCGTGTTCCCATGTTTAATACATGCTTTAATCCCTATCATCATGAAAATTATAACAAGTATACATCTCAGTATTTAAATTATTCATAGAGCTGTAATATCATGAATGTAATGGATTCTGTATCCGGTTGGAGGAAGAGAAAGCCTCTTCAAGAAGCACGTAGTGATTCACACAGATAGAGAACAAAGAAGAACACATACAAAACAAAGTTTATGATGTTCTGTGACAAAATAAACTATGTGATTAAAGTGGAAATTTCGAGATTAAAGTTGACATTTCAAGAATTTTTCCAAATATGTCCCTATTTTTTTTTTCTTCTGTACCCTAATAAGCTTTCATATGACACTCAAGCAATTGGTTACGACTTGCCTTTTCACAGCGACTTTGATATCTGACAACTTCTTTTTTATTTCGAGCACTGTGCAACTTTGTGAACTTGAGCTTTTGAGTTTGTCCGACACTCTATGTCACTTGAACAACTACCTTTTGTTGTTTATACCACCGTTTAAACCAACAAATAGTACGTTTTTCCTTGCCTCCACTTGGTATTTGCTGAAATTCTTCTATTTTCCCCTGTGCTTTTGCCATTGCCTTTTCACAGAACACTGAGCTTAAGGGCTATTTATATTGATTTGCATATTCAGAGGAATAATTCTGGGAAGAGTTTGGAGAGTGGCAACAGGCGCGTGCACATGCGTTACTTTTCATGCTGACCGGGGTTTATGGAGCAGAAGAACGTGGAAGCTGGCAAACGCACAGATTTATGCATCTGTGTTTTTTTGTGCGTACGAACCTTTCCACTTTTGTCTGTACGCTATGTTTTAGTGTGAATTCAATGCACGCCGTTATGCATAAGGCCCCAGATGAGCAGGAAACAGCTGTACCATGTACCCTTCGAAAGGAATGGTGACACAGTGAAGGCGCTATGGTACCAGTATGTACAGTTAAAACATCTGTGCGCATACAGTAACTGTGCTTTATAGTAAACAGTATAACATCGTATAGTGATATACAGTACAGTAAGTGTGACCTGTACACATTTGCTATGGCTATAGAAAAGAACATGCAATATGTATACATTTGATGTAACTGTATTTTTGTCCAAAATAAAAATACATGTAATTCATAGAACTCTTTTTCTTTTTCTTCTGGGATATAGCGTATAATTGAACTAGAATCAAACGAACCACCTCACAACTTCATATGCCTGGATGAGGTGGGCTTCAACCTAGCCAAAGACAGAACATCACTATGTGTGCTGTTATTTCAGTGTATGGTATTCTAACTCGGATTTCTATTATAGGGCCATACAAAACATAGCTTCTCCTCCCCTTCTTAGACACCCTGCACAGGGATCTAATCCCTGATGATAAAACGGGTGTGATTCAAGAAGGGTTACCAATTTATGTAATATGTAATTTGGAATGACATGAGTTTCTATCACTCAAGCACCATCAGGCAATGACTTGCATCTTAATACAGGATGCTGATGGAATTCCTCCCACCCTACTCCTCATTCCTTAACCTATTTGAGGAGTTCTAATCAGCATGGAGGTTTACGATTGCCAGCCACCTTTTCAGATGACCTTACTGGATGCCATGGGTACATCCATGTGAGGACATCACAGCAGGCACCTACAGAGGTTGGATTAGACATTCCAAAAGATTCTTTCTGTGCTGCATTGCAAAGGAAAATATCAGCTGTGATGTGGATGAGAATCTATGGCCTGAAAGACAAGATTGTCAGGAGACGTATAAAGACTGCACTGTAATTCTCCATACAGCACTGCATGTACTGTACAGTTATGCGTAAGTGGTGTTTCCTGTGTTTAGATTGCTAATTGTTTTTTCCTTTGTGCTATATAGTGCTGCAAAACAGTCTCATCTTTTTCTTTTCTATCACAACAATATAGTCTGTCAACAAATTACAGTACAAACAGTAAAAGCATAAATGTGAATCCTGTCCAATTTTTCAATCATTCTCCCCCATACAATCATGTCTAACTTTGTACTGTTGAAATTGATATATACCATACATACAAAAAAGTACATCCTTGTCCATTTACAATCATTGTCATCAAAATCTTAGCCATAGTTCACATCAAAAAATACTTAGAGTCCACACTTATATTGACAACATGATGAAGCATTTTGACTGTCTTGTTTATAAAAATGTCATAAGGACTTGTCATTCTGATGAAACTGACATATTTGTTAACAGAAATATTTACTTTTGAGAGATAAGCTAAGGATTTTGAGCAATGTACTGGCTTTTGCAGGTAATCCATTGTGTGGTGCTGTTTGTACAAATTGTTTCGAGAAATGCACTTACTGTTATTCAAGAAATGTTCCAAAGTGACTGAGAATAACTGTAATCCAAAGTTGTTAATTTATCCATAGATCCATTTCCTGAAAATATTTTTCATTACAAGCTACAGGAGCCAGAGTATTTTTTTGGGAAGTGAAAAAAAAAAACTCTGAGCACAATATCTGCCCATCACAGGGCACTTTTTGTCATACAAGATCAATTTAAAGTCACAAGTTAAATTAACTTGCAAGTCTTGCAATGTGTAAACTTGAATATGTGAACTGGAATATAAAGATTTTTAAATAGATCAGTGAATGAAAAGAGGGAACATAAAGTGTAAACTGCAGCTCTCCTAGGTGAAGTAAGTTATAGCAGTTAGAAAAAAATAATCAAAACCAGATTACCTGATTACATAAAATTCACTTACTTTATGTTACATTGAGAAACAATAAAAATATACAAGTGTGTCAACCTTGAGATCCATTGTGAGTCAGTCACACTGGAATAATTAACTAGGCGATGGCACTATCCAAGAACTGCTTTCTGGTAGAAATCTAAAAATATCTGGGCACCCTTTAGGACAATGAAAAAGGTGACTGTAAGTAAAGAGTCTGTAAGGTGCTCAAGACTAAGTTTAATGGAGACAATACCATCAAACCCCTCAATAGCTGGACAATGCTATTTATCGGATACAGTGCATTAATCATAGACTGGACACAAACTGAACTGAAAGGATCAGACTGTAAAACCAGAAAGTTCAACACTGCTAATTATGCATTTCACCCAAAAAGTGCTGTGGATGGACTCTACCTCTCCAGCAAAGCTGGTGTGTAGGGACTCTTAGAAGAGAACAGAGAACTTGGAAATAGCTGAGGAATGGCAGACCTAGGTGGTAAACTGAAGACCTAGCACTGGCCACTCAGGATTTGAAACCTGAAACAAAAAAGCACAGATTGAAACACAATGACAGACATGCTAATAATGCTAATGTTACACAATGGATGGGAACAAGAAGTGATGAAAGTGCTGCAGAATGATCACATCAAGAATCTCTGTGGATTCAAGATCCAGACAGACACATTTCTGGAACATAACATACTCAATATGACCTGCATTTGTGTTTCTTCAATATTCTGAAGCTACTGGAAAGGTTCAAGCATTGAGTAGGACTCAAACACAAAACATTCCATAGTCCACATATATCTTTATTACTAGTGAAATTCAAAGCAAAAACAGTTCACACCGACATGAACAGAACAATGGATACATAGTATACAAAAACTAAATAATTTTCTTCAGTGATGTTTGTTTAAGTTACTGCTTTCATTACTAATTATGTTAATGCATAATATATATTTACACATACACTAGTACACATGTGCATATATAATGTACATTGTTATATATGGTCAAAAATTGTATCCTTCTATATCTTTTCATTTGCAAACTATTTTCTAAATGACCTTATTTTGCCAATACATCAGAGTGACAGGAATATTTCACTAATTTCACTAACTAGTTTTTTAGGGAATACAACATAACCTTCTGTTACCTATGTAGCTTTGTAAAACTAATTCTATTTTAGTTAAGCAAATGGTTATTTGAATTTAACATTAACATTATTTTTTAGCACTGGCTATTAGATCATCATAGTGGAAAATATTGTCAATATCAAGACATAAAAATCTAAGTGGAAAACATTTGGGAGAAGTCAGCTGCAGTGGTACTGCTAGTAATCAGGCTGTGAATGAACTATCCAGGGACCTCAAAAAACACCCAATTTGGACAAAATAATACCAAGCCAGCTGCAGAGGGCAGTTCAATTATACATGTTACAGTGTATATGGTTAAAACATAAAGTACAGAGGCATAAAAAAAAATAACTGTCAGATTATCTGGTGAACAGGACAATAACAAATTTAACTGTTATTTATCATCATAAGCTAACATTTGCATAAAAGACATAAAATTAGCATCAAATCATTCATTTGTGTTCTACATAAGAAGATTAGCACCATCTAGATGCGAACAGGCCATTCAGCACAATAAAGCTTGCCATTCCTATCCACTTAACTCCTCTGAAGTAACATGAACTCTAGTTTAGAAAGTTCCTAAAGTCCTGCTGTAAACCAGCTTCTTGGTAGCTTATTCCATTTTTCAGTGGTTCTCTGTGTAAAGAAAGCCTCTTAATATTTGTGCAAAATTTACCCTTAAAAATTTCCCTCTGTGTCCCCATGTTCTTGATGTACTCATTTTTCAAAAAATCAGTCTTGATCCACTGTACTAATTCCATTCATAATTTTAAACACTTCAATCATGTCTCCTCTTAATCTTCTTTTGCTTAAACTGAAAAGGCTCAACTCTTTCAATGTTTCCTCTTAACTCATCCCCTGTAGGCCTGGAGTTAGCCTTCTTCTCTGGAATTTTTCTGGCACTGCTATGTCCTTTATGTAGCCTGGAGACCAAAACTGCACAGAGTACTCTAAATGAGGCCTCACCAGTGTGTTATAAAACTTGAGCTGAACCACCTTACACTCGACTCTACACATTGTGCTATATAACAATTCTGTTAGCCTTCTTAATGGCTTCACTGTCTAGAAGTTGATACAGTCCACTACAATTCCTAAATCCTTCTCATAAGGTGTATTTTCAGTTTACAGACCTCTTATGTGTATTCAAACCTAACATCTTTACTTCCTACATGTGATACTTTACATTCACTTACATTAAATTTCATCTGCCACAAATCTGCCCAATCCTTTGTTTTCCAAGTCCCTCTATAATAATTCAACGGATTCTAGATTATTTACCAATCCACCAAGCTTTGTATCTTCTGCAAACATAACCAACTTGTTACTTATATTCCTATCCAAATCATTTATATGTATTAAAAATAGCAGTAACTCTAGCACTAATCCCTGTAGAACTCCACTCTTAACGTCAGCACTATAACCGTCTGCTTCTTGTGTCTGAGACAGTTTTGCATCCATCTATAAACAACACCCCGAACTCCCACTACTTTTAGTTTCATGCCCAGCCTCTAATGTGGCACCTTATCAAATGCTTTCTGAAAGTCAAGATAATCACCAATAATATCAATTAATATGAGTCACTTTGATCATATCTCTTTGTTGCTTCCTCTTAAAAATCCAGCAACTTGGTAAAATACAACCTCCCTCTTCTGAACCCATGCTGACTGTTCAGTAAAACTCCTGGGGCCTCATGCATAACGGTGTGCGTAGAATTCACACTATAACATGACGTAAGCACAAAAGCCGAAATGTGCTTACACACAGAAAAATCCAGATGCAGGAATCTGTGTGTACTTCAACTTCCGCGTTCTTCTGCTCCATAAATCCCGGTCAGTGTGAAAAGTAACGCTCGTGCACGCGCCTTCTGTCCCTTCCCCAACTCCTCCAATAATTACGCCTCTATGAATATGCAAATCAATATAAATCACCCTTAAGCACAGCCTTCTGTGAAAAGAAAATGGGAAAAGCACGGGAGAAAATATAAGAATTTCAGCGAATACCAAGTGGAAGCAAAGGAAAAGGTACTATTTTTTGATTTACACAGGGGTATAATCAACAAAAGGAAGTTGATCGAGTGACATAGCATGTCAGAGAAACTCGAAAGCTCACGTTCACAAAGTTGCACAGTGCCAAAATAAAAAAGAAGTCACATATCAAAGTTGCAGTGAAAAGGCGAGTTGTAGCCCACCGAGCTTATTAGGGTAAAGACAAAAACAAATAGGGAAAAAAGCACGAAATGTCAACTTTAATCTTGAAATTTCCACTTTAATCACGTAGTTTATTTTGTCATTAAAGTAGATCATAAACTTAATCATAAATTCATTTAATTTACTAGTTTCTCAAATCCCATCATAACTAAAGTAGCACGTTAAATTCTTTGTTTTGTATTTGATCTTCAATGTGCTCTATGTGTGTGAATCACTAAGTTCTTCTGTTCTTTCTCTTTCTCCGACAGGACACAGAATCCATTAAATTCGTGATATTACAGCTCTCTGAATAATTGAAATACTGAGATGTATACATGATATCATTTTCATGATGATTGGAATGAAAGCATGTTATTAAACATGGAAACACGATGGCGCAGTGATTGTTCGATGAAATAATTTATTGTAGCAGTACTGTCTCTTTCAAACGTACTAACCTCCAATTCCTGTCGTTACTTTTCTTTCCCCAAATACCCAATCGCCACACAATCAGCTCTGTAATAGACGTTAAGCCATCTGTAAGCTTACAACGATGATTCTTCAAAACTTTTAAGGAACAATGAAATATCTCCATAGTACGCGTTTAATTATTCTCTCCATCTACCCTTCCAGTGTCACACCAGCCTCAGCAAATATACAGCACGCAAGGCAGGAACAATACGTGAACTTGCTAGCGATGCAGCACCATGTCCTCACATGTTTATTTATTAACAATACAGATAATTTAAATAAAGTTAAAGTTTTATCTGTATAATATAATCAACATATTTTGCTGCATTTCATCTTAAAAATGATATCGTTATCATATGTAAATATGGCCTTTATAAAGTGGCACAGGTTGTGTAATATTATAACTGTAGTGCAAGTTTACAGTGGGGTAATTTTACTTAAAAGTACAAACGGTTCTACAAGGAGCAATTGATTGAGTGCGTTTATAGTTCTTGGGATCAAAACTGTTTCTGAACCACAAGGTCCGTACAAGAAAGGCTTTGAAACATTTTGCCGTGGCTTTGGCAGCGTGGGCTTGATGCTGTATACCGATAATTTTCTTTCCGATCAGCTGCTGCTGTGATTCCCCACTCAGATACAGTGATATAAATACTCCAAGTGGTGCAGTGAGAGTAATATGGAAAAAGATGATCTGCTGTGGCAACCCTTAAAGGGAGCAGCTGAAAGAAGAAAAAGAAGAAGAAGTTGCAGTGAGAATAACAACGCTAAAGCAGTTATGGAATTTGGAATACTATGGCTAATCCCTGGGCCGTTATATTGTTACAGGTAATCTACAATCAGATGCATTACACTAATAAATATTGCAGTTAGTTTCAGTGTATTTATAAAACCGCGTCATAAATGTGGTTCTAAGAAATAAAGGGTAACCACACAGGAACAGTAGCACTGCTTTGACGCTGGGTGCCGCCAGTCTGCAAAACCAAGCAGAGAACTTGCGTACGGCAGGGTATGAGGTACCGTGGAAAAGTGCGTGGCTTTACGCCAAGTGTAGGTTTTATAAATCTCAATTTGAACGTGGAAACGTTCTTACGCAGCATTTCTGTGCGTACGCACCGTTTATGCATGAGGCCCCTGCTCTTGCCGTGTGTTGCTCAATCTTATCCTTAATAATTTCTTCCATTAATTTACCTCTGATACAAGTTAAGCTTACTGGCCTATAGTTGATTGGATCTGCCCAGTCACCCTTTTTATATAATGGGATGATATTTTACATTTCTCCAGTGCGTAGTGACTTCCTAAAAATATGTGTCAAGTGTTTATATATGTACTCGCAAACCTCCTTAAGAACTAGGGGATAGGTATTATCTGTTCCTGGTGATTTGTTTGATTTCAGTCTACTTAATCTGAGCAGCACTTCCCTCTACAATTTCCAAATAAGTCAATACCTCCTTAGTAGTACCTGTTACTGTTGGGAGGTCATCCTCTTCCTCACATGTGAAGATCTCAGAAAAATTTAAGTTTAGAGCATCTGCTATTTCACTGTCTGTACTTTTAAATTCTCCTTTACTGTTTCCCATGCAATTCCCCTCCTGCTTGACTGCTATTTTACTACTAAAATGCTGAAAGAAGCTTTTTGGGTCATCTCTTGCCTTATCTGATATATTACTCTCTAACTGCACTTTAGCCTCCCTAATATTCTTCTTAATGGTTGCCTACATGTTCTCATACGCCCAATGATTTACATTGGAATTATTAGTCTTATATCCCTTATGTGACGGGTGTCTGATCACATTTGCAAGTAATCTAACCTAGACATAGTTAAAATATCTGACTACACCACCCAGGTTTATTAAGAGACTGGGAACTCTTGAGATTTGCAGATAACAGCACACAGGTTTCTTTAAATTGGGTGGTGAGTTTAGGAAAAATAACAGTAACTTGTATTACACAAGACAATATAAAGTACAACAAGAAGATGAAAGGAAACAAGAATCTAAAAATATCAGGAACATAAACCTTTTTTTAAAAAAGGAAACACACACAGTCCACAGTCTAAACATCCATTAAAAACAGGATACAACCTTTACTGGTGCAGAGTCCAGTTTGCACACTATGTTACCACAACAATTAATCGTCCAGCTCTCCATGGATGCACTCTGTTTGCTGGATGGTTGTTTCCCAACAGAAGTTTTACCAAATTTTTGAATTTCTGTCAATGTTGCTTCCTCATGGGATAAGTGTTTGTTTTTCCACTTCTGGGCTCCTTGGGTTGCTACGACAACCTTGGCAACACTTCACTACTCGTCTGCCAGTTTTGCTCGCTCCTTTCATGAGTCTACTCTCTCTTTCTGGACCCACAACCACCATCTCTCTGGTGAAACTGTCTCTTCCTCCCTGGAGGTAGGTGTTGCCGTCTGTGTGCCTCGCTCTGTGCGAGTGGTCTTGGCAGCATTCTCAGTGGACCGTACTTCATTGTACCACCCACTGCTTATATATCTTATATATCTGCTTTACTCCCTGCCTGGATTAACATGATGAATTATAATTATCAAACAATGGTGCATTCCAATTCGCTTTGACCAGCAGTAGTGTAAAAATAATTTAATTGCTTATACAACAGAATCAAAGCAGGTAAATATCTATATCCTGCACACTGCCAGCAACAATAACCTATAACACAATTACTCTGGAAATGTGTCTTTCCACTAATCACCCCAGTCCCAACAATGTATGCCTATTGCCCCTTTAATTACTGGCTATTACATTTAATGTTTACATGTTTCTTTGTCTAAGAGAAAAAAATAAAACCACCCAGTGTTTAAAAATATTCCTCCATGACACCAAAATGTTTTTTTTCCTTTGCAGCTTCTTTTTCAACTCTTTGTTAATCCACTGTGGAGTTTTTTAAATTTCATATTAATTCCAAATTTAAGTACTGTATGTACCTGTCCTGCGTTATATGTAAAATGTTTTTAAACCTCTTCCATTGCTCCTCAACTGTCTCCACACATTAAAGCTTATCCCAGTCTATCCTCCTTAGACTTTGCTGCAGCTGCTTAAAATTTGCCCAACCAAAGTTAAACTTTGTGCCCTTCTAAAACCCTGAGAATTGTATTATATTATATTATATTAGGGCGGCATGGTGGCGCAGTGGTAGCGCTGCTGCCTCGCAGTTAGGAGTCCCGGGTTTGCTTCCTGGGTCCTCCCTGCGTGGAGTTTGCATGTTCTCCCCGTGTCTGCGTGGGTTTCCTCCGGGCGCTCCGGTTTCCTCCCACAATCCATTCCAAAGACATGCAGGTTAGGTGGATTGGCGATTCTGAATTGGCCCTGGTGTGTGGGTGTGTTTGTGTGTGTCTTGTGGTGGGTTGGCACCCTGCCCAGGATTGGTCCCTGCCTTGTGCCCTGTGTTGGCTGGGATTGGCTCCAGCAGACCCCTGTGACCCTGTGTTCGGATTCAGCTGGTTGGAGGATGGATGGATATATTATATTATGTATTATATTATGGTCATTTGGCCCTAGTGGTTCAATCACCTCTACACCATCAATTTTTTCCTGATTATTTCAAAATACTAAATCCAGATAGGCTTCACCCTGCATAAGTGCTGTAACGTATGTGTTAAAAAAATACTGTTACTGATTTGTTATAAAGTCTCCTGCTCTTGTGCCCCCCTATTTGCAAAGTTATCCTGATTAATATTTTAGTAGTTATTGTCCCCCATTACTATAATATTCCCCTGTAAATTATTGTGTTTCTCTTCTTAAATATCTCAGAGAATTGAGCCACATCTTATCTGAAAACTATACTTATAGTGACAGATATATTTGGTGATCACAGCCTGTATAATGCACAACACTGTTTAAGTAGGGTGTCTTCAACGTAGTTTCCATGTTCTTTACCAGTCTTCTTTATCAGTTCCCTGGAGATTCCATTTCCCCTACACCTTAACGGCAGACCATGACGTGAAATGTAAGTTTGTTCAACTGTATCTTGGTGATCTTCAGTTCATTTGCCATGTCTTTATACTTTCAAGTAAACATCCATCTTTCCATGACAAAAGCATTGACTAGTAAGTTCTTAAATTAATTGATAAGATACATTGTACTCAAATCATTACTTAGCTATATAGAATGAAATATAAACAAAATAATAATAGCTTGTGATAATTGGAACTTTTTTCAGAAACGATAAGTTGTCTAAAGGATGTCAGATTTTAATAGTGATGAAAGATTATTTTCTCCTGCAGAACAGCAAATGTGCAGATGGTAATGTCTGGTTACTGGCAATGAAGTGTCAGAAAGTAGGAAAAACTTATGGTGTTTATTTGCATATGTCAAAATGGTTGAATGCAAAACTGGGAACATTTTTAACAATGAATAAGATTACATAATCCTCAGTATGAATGTACTGATGCATGATGCAGTCATTTAGGATGTAACATCCTCTGACCATACATTCTTTTGTTGATTAAGACAATTATATAGACCTAAAGCATTACAATATACAGTATTAGTAGTCACTTTAAAAATTATTTTTTTGTTTTCCATATTTTGGGCATAAAAATGAAAATAGGCTAAGATATGTTTAAAAGTTAGTTTGAACATAATTTAACATATCTGTTATTCCAATGTTTAGAAGAAAAAAAAATCTGTTTTCATTACAGTCATGTTAAATTACCACCATTCATAAATTCACTACAAAAAAGTGTTGTTTTTTTCTTGCAAAATTCTTCATATTCTGGAAATCTGTGGAGGGATTTTTTTTGCTTTACTAGTTTACACATTGCTTTGTTCCATTGGCTGATATTCTGTATTCATTGTTTTACTTGTAACTGAAATGTGCTTAATGTATGTTGTGAAAAGGCGCTTTACAGGCACCCGACCCGGCACATATAAAAATAAAACAAAGATTTATTGTCTTCACTTGTGGGGCACGTCTTACCCCAGTCCGACAAAGCACAAATTAACAATAAAAGTTCTTCTTCTTCATCATCATCATCATCATCATCATCATCATCATCATCATCACCACCACCACCACCACCACCACCACCACCACCGCTCCTGATTATGGATCCCAGAGTGGTGGCTGCTGGCTCCTTATATAGCCCACCCGGAAGTGCTTAAGGTGATAATTAACCTAATTCAGGCTGCACTTCTGGGTGTGGCTGCTTTTCAGCCCACATGGGCTCGTTAAGCCATGCAGCTCCTTCTTGCGGTGGCCATGGACTTCAACAAGGCTGAGCTCCGAAATCCCATGCCTGTGGCCCCGAGGCAACCCAGGGGGACTGCCACCAAACATCCTGGGGGAAATAGTATGTAGCCCATGTCAATTCCTCCAGACCAAGTGTCGAAGGGGTGTCCCGGCTGGGCATGGGCTCTGGCCATCTGTCACAATGTTCATTAACAACTGTTTGGCTGCTATTAACAGTTGTGTTCTCTTGACACATATACCGGTTTATTAAATTATGTTTTCTTTTTCATTTTTTGTTTATACATAAGATTGTTTATATCTTATATATGTATAGGTTTATTCACAACACCACAGGATTTGTGGAATAGATCTTAGATTATTCAACATCAGGGATGCTTTGTTAATAATGCCACCTGAAGCAAACCACATTTTTGCCACCAGAATATGTCTTTGCTAGTATTCAGTCAATACACTTAATCTACGAACACTATACATGGCAGTATAGGCTTCATAGTACAATACTCCTACAATGCAGTGCATCCACATAACAGCAGACAAAACTATGCATCAATAATATTACTTTTGGAAAAAGTGCTGTTAATTAAGCTTCCTATTAATTAGCCAGTAAATGATTGTGTTTACTCCTCTTCTCTACTTTTATTTCCAATAATTGATTTTTGTAATGTAATAAGTATTGTTGAAAAGACTACCCAACAAAAGCTTTAAAACTATAAAAAGACTATACAACATTTGTAGAGGAATTCCTTCATAATTACCAAGGTAAGTTTGCTAACTTTCTTATGCCAATAAGTAAACAGTTTCAGCTAACCTGTTTCAACAAATTTCAGTATATTGTAATATAACATAAACAAGGTAAATAACTGTAATATTATTAAATAACTGCATTTGGTATATGTTTACTTAGCATCCCTTTACCCTCATCTTGTTTTCAAAAGTTTTTTCATGTTAGTCGTATGTACGTTATTAAATTTCTGGCATGAAATGCACAGGCACACAGAGTTTAAACTTACTCTTCACACTGTTAATCAGAAAAAATTACTTTAACCACTTTGTTAAGTTATATATACTGACCAGGACCAGGTAACATAATGGTGAGGTGCTTGTCTCAGCAATATTCTGACATGGTTGGATGAGCATTTTTCTGTGAGCATATGACCAGTCTATGAAATCCCAAATACTAAGTATCTGAGAACCAACAATGACTATTCTTATCTTGTCCATTCCACATCAGAGACATCCAGAGTGTTCTTGAATGCAAACTCCCCAGACTAAGATGCAACTTCCAATGCTTTCCCAGAGCTGTTCCCTAAAACCATATTCAGATCATATTGAAAGTCACAGTGGGAGAACTTATTGTCCAGTGGGATCTGTCAGAACATGGACTTCACACTGAGTAGCCATCTGATATATCAACTAATACATGCTCAACAGCCCTTAGAGGATGATGACATTTCATGAGAACTTCGTTGAAGTGAATATGAAAAATTACATACATGCACAGTAGTAGCCTTCTTCCCAGAATTCATCACATTCTATATCAACTATCCCCTATGCGCCCCAGTATTAGCTATTGCTGACCAGTCAGCCTGGGCAATGCTTTCAATATACAGCAGAATGAAGCTAAGAAAATAATTGCACCAGTGTCTATTTTGACTTGATCTGTCTACCAGTTAACAAGACAGAGTGATCTCTCTTCTTGAGATTAAATCCATACTTTCACAATACTGCAAATCTATTTGCTGAGTGTGTGCTCTTCTGCAGCTCTCACTTCATAGTTTTTTAAGTATTCTTTGCCCTATGAGGAACAAAGTGTGGCAATTGTTGGCTTACTTGATGTGACCAAACATACATATGTTGCATAGTTATCCACAAGTGTTTGTTGAATGCAGGGCTTTTGATCCCTCAGTTCGGATTGTGGTGGACGCCTGGAGGATGGAAGGACTGGGAAAAGGACATTACCTCCCCCAGGACACAAGAGGGCAGCCGCCCTGGTTTGCATCAGAGCCACGGAATTGGAGCTTAGAAGCTCAACCCTGTTGGGGCCCGTCACCGCCAAGGGGTGCCCTAATGGTTTATGGAGACATGGACTGCAGCACTTCCGCCACACCAGGAAGTGCTGCTAGAACAGGAACTAGGTACATCTGGAGTGCCTCTGGGTGCACATGCAGCACTTGTGGCACACCAGGGAGTGCTGCAGGAAGGTCATCCTGGAGCACGTCCGGGTGAACTATGAAAGGGGCCGCCCCACTGCATTCAGGGAACCAGAGTCAGGAGGCAGAAGACGGACCTTGTGGGAGAGGAGTGGAGGTGGCAGAGAAGTACAAAGAAAAGGAAATGAAAGGACTATGAGCAATAGTGCTGGTGATTTGTGCACTGTGTGTGTGTGCTGTATTGAAGAAAGAAAAATAAAAGTATGCGTTCTGGACATTGTGGGTCTGTGTCTCTGTCTGTAGCTGGGCTGATCTCTCCACAGGATTTAATAATCCCTGGAGTGGGGATACCTTTAAATTTTTACTTCTTTCATGCCCGACACTCACAGCTCTATCATCGTACAGATGTTTTTGTAATTTCCAGTCTTAAATTCCCATTAATACCTTTGTTCACACTTTGTCATTTTGAAAGCCACATACAATAATGTTGCCACCTTGTTACACTGTGATATTGTCAAAACTTTACTGTTATGCCACCAGAAATATAAGATGTAATTAGTTCATACAGCCTTTTATTTGTGGTGTGGGATTTATGAGTGCACATTATCACATTTTTAAATAATAAACAGACTTCATCTCAGTTTTGTAGCTGTAACTATCCTTGGAATCTCATTAGCCTCCAACCAACTGAAATGTATCACATAAAACACTCTTATCTTTAGCACAGTTAGACTAAGAAGTGTGCATGCTTCCTTTTTTTACTCTCTAAAATTACCGCAATGCATATACAATTTTCTTGAAATTGACTCAGTTGTTAGCAGTACTCCTGACATAAAAAATGAGTCTTCTGCAGGCATTAGTAAAAATTGTTGTACTAAATAGAGCTGGCTGGTTATTTATTTGGCTTTAGCTTTTGGATCATATTCCCTTACTTCATTGCTGGTGCATGATCTTCATTTATATCTAAGCTCAGAGTACAACAGTAACATAAACTGTATAATTGTACTTTTATCTTCCAAGAATTATTCAATGCAGTTTAACTTAACACACTTTTCATCAATACTATTTTTAAAAACAAGAATGATATGTAGAGCATACATGTAAGGGGTTTACGTCTTACAAACTGCATGTCACAAAATGAAAAATACAGCTTCCCTATAAGACAAAGAATATTGTGCTGTTGTCTTTTATTTATTTTTTTTTTATCATACTGGCTTATAATTTGCTGGAGAATTCAGTAGGAGAAGAAGTTTATGCTAACAAAAGTAGTTCTAAAGCAGTTGTTCTCAAAAGCGTGGTCCATGTGTTCCATGGAGTTGATAAACTGATTGATCAACTATGCTTGACAATTTGTGTAACATTAAATTTGTGTAATTTGTACTTTATATTTTTAAACGTTTTCTCTTCTCTTAGCTGAAAGTAATTCAAAATAGACTTGCAAAGGTTCCTAATAAACACTTGACATTAGCTAAAACATTCCAGAATTTGGGGTCTCTCTAAGAAAATAGCTGCTTGTATTAAAAATGTTTTAAATATTTTTGGAATTGTTAAAAGCCTAATGTCTTTTGATCGAAGTGTGCGATCATTATTAAAGTCATTAATGATAGCTATGGAAAAGGAAGGTGAAATCATTAATGATCAGGAACCAATGTATTTATTTAAAACTGATTTTATAGACTAGTTATGGTTATGATACACTGTAGGCTGTAAAATTCTTCTTTTATTGTATGGTAGTAACAGAAAGATTTGAACAATCTGAATAAAGCCCTTCAGCAGTAAATTCTGCTCGATATGAATGAATGAATTTTTATATATATATATAAATATATATATATAAAATATACTGTATAAAATAAAAAGGTTCCTTTATTAAGAAAAATAAAAACAATGGAGGGGAGAACACTAAGTACTCAAAACAACAAACCTGCTTTTCAATCTAGGCCTAGCTATATAATATACATTTTAATTCATGTCTACCAGGCTTATGCATTTCCTCCTTCTGTGTCTTTCTCCCTCCTTCTTCATGACTGTGGCCTCTTTCTTCCTGTTAGCTGAGCCTCACCCCAAATTTTCTCCAAGTGCCAGAATCAATAGCCCTCTGGGCATGGTGCAGTTCTGAACCTATTATGATTATGTTGTCATTCTGACCACTGCTTTGAATTCAGAGGTTTTAATTTGCCATACTATTGATTAGGTTTAAATCTAAATTAAAGACCAACAATTTTTCTCTTGCCTTCATTTCAGTTTGAGGTTCTCCTAGGGTTTTTGTCAAGTTCACTAATATATTATTTAATCTCATTTTGCTAAATCTTACTCTTTTCTTTTTAATCTGTTGTTTACCGTATTACATTTACTTTGATTTTAATTTTATTTTAATGTATATTTCCTTATTTCTTTTATTTATGTTTTCAGCTTATTTTATTGATATATTTTATATTCTACTATGTTACTTATGTTATTTTTTATATATTTTACTATGTATGAAATATTTGTTATTTAACTGGAAATCACTTTGGGTCAACTCCTGTTGTTTTTAAGTGTATAAATAAATTAACTGACTTGACTTGACTTAAATTTATTTATTGTTCAAAATTGCATTTATTTTTCAATTTTCTGGATTTATTTAGGTTTTAGAACACTGTGCATTTAATTTTTTTCTTATTAGGTGCTTTTAGTTTAATTTTTCACATTATAATTTTTGTTTTACATGACACCATTTTGTTTTTGTAGGCAAATGGTAATTTAAGAGTTTTGTTGTCAACAATGAAACTTTATTTTACTATATAACCTTTGGAAGTTGCATCATAGTGACATAATCTTCTGAAGAGCATTCAGTGTCCAAGTTTCTGCACACTTTCTAAATCTTCATGATTCTTACTTTGTAAACTTTGCACAACAAATCTTTTGGCTAAATTTTAAGGATCTGTTTATTCAATTATATATTGAGTTTATTTGCTTTGATAATTTGATTCCCAGTTTTGATATCTGCTTTGTTACCTGTGACAAATTCATCTTCTGTTCCATTATCACTCCTTTGTCAGAGGCTCAATGCAATGCCACGATGGAAAATGGTAAATGATATGGCAAACTTCAACCAAAACCATGAGATGAAGCTAAAATATTGTTAGTCAAAAACAAACATGGATCTTGTACCAGAAGATTAGGCAATACCAAACAGCTAGATTCAAAATTCTCAGAAATCCTGACTCCCTACAGTGATTTCAATTACTAGCTAAAGCACCATAACTGTCTCAGAAAATCTCAAAACTTGGGCGCTGGGAGCAGTGTGTCACGTTGGAACCTCTAGTTGTCACATGGTGGGAAAGAGGCATCATCACTAAAAATAATACGACCATGGCCATTCAAAAAAGCTAAATATGTTGATGTCCATGATCCAGAATGAAAAACAAAATGGTGGCAAATAAGCATTACTAAAATGACAATTAAAACACTCTTAAAATGAACATAGTAATGCTAAAATTTCCACAATTATTATCTTCACCCTCCAAAACCATTAAAGCATAATACCCACTTGAATAGAATCAGTCTTGTGTCCTTGCATCTCTGAGTCTTCAGCTGCCTTAAAAGCCCTGCAACTTCAGGGTAGCTTACCTAGTGCCTGTCCTTTAAAAGGAAAAATTCAATCTTTATTCTTCCAGCCTTTGATAGTGCCCTTGTCTTTAGCAGCCACACAGGCATTTATTCTCTTTTCAACAGTTCATGGCTTCAGCCTTTCTATAAGAAGGAGGTCATTTATCTCATACACAGAATGAGTGACCTGTTCCTTGGCATCCAAAAAGATTTTGGCACCTTCCTTCCTGTATACTCCTTGGCAAATTTACATAACAACAGCAAGGATAAATCCTTGTGACACAGTTGAATATATAATGAATGAGTAAAGACTTTAGGAATTTAAATAAAAATAAAGAACTTGCGAGACAAGCACAACTATGACTAACAGAAGAATTTAAAGAGACAAGTACAGCTATTAGAAAACAAGATATCTCAACATGTTAGAAAATGTACGCATGACGCAACATTTAAGTTTGTTTGATGACTTAGTTAACTGATTTGAAAGTTGTAGCATTTTATATTTTTAGTTACTTCATCAAAGATATACAAGAAATCCCTAGGGTGACAGCTCAAATGAAATGCAAAGCAGGTTTTGAAACCCTGGGATGACATGTGTATTTGAAACCCACCTCAAGGCAGCATTTTGTACCATCAGCACTTAAAATGCTCTATGGACTTGTGATACGTGAAACAAAAAGCCAAATTCATCCCCATGGGAACAAATAAAGTTCTTTTTTTCTTTTCCGTGTAGAGTATCATGACATTTGAAGTGATCAGTCAAACTATAAATATTACAAATGCAGACAGGTGAATACATATTGTAGCAAAAAAGACCTTTAATAATTAAAAATAAAACACATTGTTTACCACAATGCTTAGCTTCTTTTCATATACTATATATTCCACTATAAATTCTTACCATTATTGTCACAGGTATTATTATTATCATTATTATAATCTATACTAATAAAAGGCAAAGCCCTCACTGACTGACTGACTCACTGACTGACTCATCACTAATTCTCCAAGTTCCCGTGTAGGTAGAAGGCTGAAATTTGGCAGGCTCATTCCTTACAGCTTCCTTACAAAAGTTGGGCAGCTTTCATTTCGAAATTCTATGCGTAATGGTCATAACTGGAAGCTATTTTTCTCCATATACTGTAATGGAGTTAAGCTTGAAAGCCGTAGGGGGCGGAGTTTCGTGCAACATCATCACGCCTCCCACATAATCACGTGAACTGACTGTCAACGCAGTACATAGAAAACCAGGAAGAGCTCCAAAAAGCGCTGAAGAAAACATGCATTATATAATTGAGAAGGCAGCGTAACAATAAGAAGCGAGCGAGTGACATACAACCATATTCATGAGTGATGCTACTTCGGAAACAAAGCACAGTGTAAACCTAAAGTTTAAATTAAGTTCATAGACAGACTGCCGCTGGAGTTTGTCATGCCCACGGGTAATGCGGGATGCAAGTTTAATGAGAGGACGCAGTATATAAACGAGAGTTTTGATCACTTTGTAACTAAGTTAAAATTGCACGTGAAGGGCTGTGCTTATGCAAATTCCGAGAGACTGTGTTTGTGGGGGATTGACAGTTAAGGCGGGTGGGGGAGTCACGTCATCATCTCCCCTCCCATTCACCTCATTTCGCTCTGAGCTGAGCTCCGCAGCTAACACAGTGTTAAGGAAGCGACTTTGTGACGCTGCCACCAAATACACACAGAAAAATCCGCAAGTTAATACACACGCTGTCTCTAGAGTTTCTCCACACTGAATCCTCCAGGCACTACTTACAAAAGGTTACATTGACAATTGTGTTACGTTATTTTTAAAATGTTTCCTTTTCTTAGCACAAGAACAGTTGAGAAGCTTCGATGCATGTGCTCCATAACGCGTTAAAAAATAATGCATTTAATCACACTTTGCATTCCATACAAAGAGGAACTTCTGTAAATGCATGATTTCCTGGTACACCGATTACATTGATCAGCGCTTCCCGATTCATTTTACCCTCGCACCCCCTTGGTTTGAGAAGAAGTATCAAAAATACTCAATAGCTCGAATTTGGATATGAGTAGGTTCTATTTTGTCGCCAGAAAGATCTTTGTTAGGAATGGAAGTTGAATTTAGTCTTTAAATTTCTATGGTAAAGAAAAAGTTATGCAATGATGACTAAATTTAACTATATAAAGTCAAAACTTGATTATATAAAGTCACTGTCGGAATAAATAAAGTCAAAACTTGAATATATAAAGTCAGTGTTGGTATATATAAAGTCAAAACTTGTTTCTGAATATATAAAGTCATTCCCAAATGTATAAAGTCAAAACCTGAGTATATAAAGACGGCGTTGGAATATTTTGGAATATATAAAGCAAGCGCTGGAATATATAAAGTCAAAACTTAAATATATAAACTCAGCATCGGAATATATAAAGTAAGCGCTGCAATATATAAAGTCAAAACTTCAATGTATAAAGTCAGTGTCGAAATATACAAAGTCAGTGCTGGAATATCCATTCATTTCCCAGCCCGTTGAATCCGACCACAGGGTCACGGGGGTCTGCTGGAGCCAATCCCAGCCAACACTGGGCGCAAGGCAGGAACCAATCCTGGGCAGGGCACATGCATCATTTTCAAAACATTAACGGAACAGTGTTTTTTTTAATTTATTTTTTTAAATACATTTTTGTTAACTTAGTTCAGTTCAGGGTCTTTTCAATCAATAGATTTTGACTTTCACTTTATATATTCAGGAGTGAGTTTATATACTCTGATGTTGACTTTATATAATCAGGAATGACTTTATAAATTCCGACGCTGACTTTATAAATTCCGACGCTGACTTTATATATTCAGGTTTTGACTTTATATATTCCAGCGCTGACTTTATATATTCCGGGTATTTTGCTGTATATATATATATATATATATATATATATATATATATATATATATACATATACATATATATATACAGTATATATAGATATATATATATATATATACAGTATATATATATATATATATATATATATAGATATGACAACAACACTCATATCAATGACAAAACAATTACATTAACAATCATGTTACGTTATTTTTTAATTTATTCCTTTTCTTTTTCATAACTTCTTTAACACACTACTTCTCCACTGCGAAGCGCGGGTATTCTGCTAGTCTATATATATAAAAGTCAATGTATGTGTGTTTTCTGTATGTATATTCCAGCATCACTTCCGAATGGCTGGAGCGATTTTCATGACACTTGGTACACATGTTTCTCATTGGTCAACTAAAAATACTGTAGGGTGAAATCAACCCTAAGAGTTGGGAGTGAAATTTGGTTGGGAATGAATTGTTCCTTTTAAAAGAGAGAAATGCTTAATATAGGAACACTGACCTAGTTGGAAGTTATTTTTAACTTTGATTTGCATTTTGAAAATCAAGTGAAAGATAAAAACTGTTACTTGAAAGGATTTTATGACTATTATGGCTGTCAAATAATGTTCTTTGTGAATGACTCATCAGATTATCTTTCACATTGCATTAATGTTCATTTAGCTTGATGGACTTAAATGGCTGATGTCCTGCTGGACACTGAGTTACCGACAAATCTGTTATGGCTGTTGGGGAGAACCTGATGTCTAATCAACAAATACTTTGAAACTCACAAATATATTGAACTCATATTTTTAGAAAAATATCTGGTGAGGAAATACACAGCAAAATGAGAAAAAAAGTTATATGACTTTTTCAATATGTGTCTATGGAAAAAAACAAACTGCAATTCCAAAAAGTGTAGCTAGTTGTTTCGTTTGCCATGTGCTCTCAGCAAAGTAAAGTAAGCAACAGTATATAAATACACACGGGAAAATGTTGCAGCATGAACACATAATAAATACAAATAATACACAGTTACCAATAATAGTAAAAGGTAAATAAGGTAAATAACTTGATATATTAAGAAATAATATGGACATTAGTCTGCAGTACTTCAGTATTGATTTAGGTATTGTTGTCAGATAGGTTTCAGGAGTCTGAGACAAATTTATATGTGTCTGTTACAAGTGAACCTATAACAGATCATCTAGAGAGGAGACCAAAGCAGACAGTCATGCATGTTGATGTAGATTTCTGCATGATCCACATATTTCTGGAGAAATTGTTCACTAGTTTTTAAGCCAGCTGTTAAAATGAGGCAAATGAACACTTATTAGAGTTAGCCTAAAAGGGGCAGGCAACAGGACAAGTACTACAATTGGAATGATTTACAGGAAGAGTGGTGCTGGTCTACAGTGATGACAGTACAGTACAACCAATTAATTCTTCTTCTCAAGAAGGCATCATTCAGAGCATAATTTTCCAGGATACAACATGACCTAAGCATTAAAGAAGCAGATGTCTTTATAAATTGCAGATCATAAGGCGTCCATATCCCACTTTTTTCACTCTTTCTCTTACATTGTCAGCAATGCACCATTTATGTTTATAGGCTCATACTGTCAACATTGTCACATGTACAAACTAAAGAGAAAATCTTAGTTGCATGGGCTAATGAAAATGCAACATATCACCATTCACAGGCGCCATGATCAGTGAGTATTAGTACTTTACCTTGAAACGTTGTCCTTCTAACCTCAAAACTTCTTTCTTTCATATCTGAAGTAACTACCATATCCCAACCACAACTTTTTTAATAGACAGAATCAAACGTAACCCTCTAATCTTACAGATTATTAGAACTCCTGTTATACAACTAAATTCTCAAGTTTCGATGCCGGAATAGTATGTTGTAAATCTCATCTTATATTTGTTGTAGCGGACTGTACCAATCCGGAATAGTAAGCCATATTCAGAATTTTGGCTTGTATTTTATGTTTTTAAAGTGATTAGCCCTGCAAAAATATTTAGTCAAAATTAAATTCAAATTTAGCAAATTCTTATAAAGACCAAAGGGTAATAGAAATGTACTTTCGTGTACTCTTGAATAGTTACAAAGAACTTGTTTAAAAAAACTCACTGTAGTTCAAAGCCTTATGAAGTTTCCAGTGCAATTTAGCAGATGTGGAAACCTTATTGATTAAAGGATCTTAACAAAACAGAAATACAGATGTAGTTTAGGACCTGGCTGAGCAAGAAAGCATAATTCAGAGTTCCCAATGTTAAATTAAGGTCACCTTCTATATACACTCACCTAAAGGATTATTAGGAACACCATACTAATACGGTGTTTGACCCCCTTTCGCCTTCAGAACTGCCTTAATTCTACGTGGCATTGACTCAACAAGGTGCTGAAAGCATTCTTTAGAAATGTTGGCCCATATTAATAGGATAGCATCTTGCAGTTGATGGAGATTTGTGGGATGCATATCCAGGGCACGAAGCTCCCGGTCCACCACATCCCAAAGATGCTCTATTGGGTTGAGATCTGGTGACTGTGGGGGCCATTTTAGTACAGTGAACTCATTGTCATGTTCAAGAAACCAATTTGAAATGATTCAAGCTTTGTGACATGGTTCATTACCCTGCTGGAAGTAGCCATCAGAGGATGGGTACATGGTGGTCATGAAGGGATGGACATGGTCAGAAACAATGCTCAGGTAGCCCGTGACATTTAAACGATGCCCAATTGGCACTAAGGGGCCTATAGTGTGCCAAGAAAACATCCCCCACACCATTACACCAACACCACCAGCCTGCACAGTGGCACAGTAACAAGGCATGATGGATCCATGTTCTCATTCTGTTTACGCCAAATTCTGACTACCATTTGAATGTCTCAACAGAAATCGAGACTCATCAGACCAGGCAACATTTTTCCAGTCTTCAACTGTCCAATTTTGGTGAGCTCGTGCAAATGGTAGCCTCTTTTTCCTATTTGTAGTGGAGATGAGTGGTACCTGGTGGGGTCTTTTGCTGTTGTAGCCCATCTGCCTCAAGGTTGTGCGTGTTGTGGCTTCACAAATGTTTTGCTGCATACCTCGGTTGTAACGAGTGGTTATTTCAGTCAAAGTTGCTCTTCTATCAGCTTGAATCAGTCGGCCCATTCTCCTCTGACCTCTAGCATCAACAAGGCATTTTTGCCCACAGGACTGCCGCATACTGGATGTTTTTCCCTTTTCACACCATTCTTTGTAAACCCTAGAAATGGTTGTGCGTGAAATCCCAGTAACTGAGCAGATTGTGAAATACTCAGACCGGCCCGTCTGACACCAACAACCATGCCACGTTAAAAATTGCTTAAATCACCTTTCTTTCCCATTCTGACATTCAGTTTGGAGTTCAGGAGATTGTCTTGACCAGGACCACACTCCTAAATGCATTGAAGCAACTGCCATGTGATTGGTTGATTAGATAATTGCATTAATGAGAAATTGAACAGGTGTTCCTAATAATCCTTTAGGTGAGTGTAATTCTTAGCAGTGCTGTGATTACTGCCATTGCATCATGCATGTGTTTTTCATAGATTGTTGTTAAAATTTTTATTAGTGCTAAAAAAACATTATTTCTTGCCAAGAGTAATATTGTGGCTGGTTCCATTTATAATTATATTCATATCATGTTCAGAAATTACTACAAAGTGTTCTTTAATATACATTAGAATAATCATTCTTTAAAAATCAGAAATGTGGAGATCTAAAAAATGACACATATACTAAACTAAAGAAAAATAGTTATATTTGTATTCTGTATTGAAAAATAAGAGACTTTTAGTATCTGGCAACTTCATAAATGGCTCTTCTGAGGATTATTAGAAATTAGATATTGTGGAGCAGAAACACAGTGATGAATCAGAAATGTTAATTATTACTGTGGAGTGACAGAACCCATGAATTAAAGAAAGAAATGAAGATGAACTGACTGGATCTGGTACTTGCAGGCTGGTATTGGCATTGTGTTTGTAACTCTATAGGGCGGTCCAGATCTAATTATACAATTTTCATTATGCTATAACTTATTACGTTTATTACATAGAAAATCACCCAAAAAAATCCCGGACCATCGAGAAGTATGCGAACTGATGACATGAAGAATCGTCTTTGCGCTGAACTGGAATCGTCCCCGCATAAATCAAAGTCATCCAGACAATCTGAATCTGCATAATTAGATCTGGACCACCCTATATTGTGAATAGACTTATACTAAAAGGTTGACAAAATATTGAGAAATCTAATGGATATGCTGCCAGTCCATTAGTTTTGTGAATGTATCAATGCATAACATAACATAATACAGTAATCCCTCCTCGATCATGGGGGTTGCGTTCCAGACCCCCCCGCGATAGGTGAAAATCCGCGAAGTAGAAACCATATGTTTCTATGGTTATTTTTATATATTTTAAGCCCTTATAAACTCTCCCACACTGTTTATAAATATTCCCCGCAGAGTTATACAGCATAATCCCTTTGTATTCTCTTAGATATTAGGTAAGATTCATTGAAATTATGTATATAAACACACTGTTTATATACAGTAAAACCTAAATATTATTTTAAAGATATTGAGTGTCTCCAATATCACATATATTACAGCCATTACGATAGACATGCCACCAGCAATAAATACGTACAATGCAACAAAAATAGTATACAGTAAATGTGTGTGTACAGTGACACTAAACGTACGTACATGTACTAAGTACTGTAAGTAGAAAATTAATTATGGTTACTTACCAACAATGACACGATGACTTGTCCGATAACAATGAGTTTAATTTTACTGCACAACAAAGGAGAGCGTTACAGCCCTTAAAGGAGCCACTTCAGGCGATTGTTTAGCACTGCCGTTGTTCTTCTTCTGGCAGTCTTCAATCCAAATCCCTAAAGCAGATTCCATCCAGACTACTGCCTTATTACATCCACTTACAACTTGTTTTGCATCCTGGTTAAAAGGACACTGCGGCGTAGATCTTATATTCCTTTCCTACTTTTTAAATAAAAAGAATTGTAGCCTTCAACAAATCCAAAACATTTACCTTTTCGGCAATCGTTAACATCTTCCGTTTGCGCTTGGGCACGGCCCCTGAAGCAGTAGCAGATCGTTTTGGAGCCATAATGAAGGGCTTGGCTATGCACAAAGATAAACACAAAAGAGCACAACTCTTTACACAGCGAAACACGTTGATGCTGAATGAGCGAGACGAGACTTCCTGGTTAACACTGCATTCAGCAGGCAGGAACTTAACTGCGTGCTCTGAATGGTTAGCTTCTCAGTCAGGAGAACTTAACTGCGTGCTCTGATTGGTTAGCTTCTCAGTCATCCGCCAATAGCGTCCCTTGTATTAAATCAACTGGGCAAACCAACTGAGGAAGCATGTACAGGAAGTAAAAAGACACATTGTCCGCAGAACCCGCGAAGCAGCGAAAAGTCCGCGTTATATATTTAGTTATGCTTTCATATAAAATCCGCGATAGAGCGAAACCGCGAAAGTCAAAGCGCGATATAGCGAGGGATTACTGTATACTCAAACCTTCTTTATCTGATTGGAGCCTTTCCTGGCGGTACTGGGCATAATGCAGAAAATATCATTGAAGAGAAACTGCTAATCCAGCAAAGAGCCCACGGATACTCATGGGGCCATTTTAGAGTCATTATAAGTTTAGGCCTCTACAGCAAGGTTATTATAGTTGTGCCTTTTTATATTAGTTTTTATTTCTATATTTTTTCTGACCTTACTTGGAAATTCAGTTTAGTTTTAGTTTTCCTTCATTGTGTATTTTTAGTTTTAATTTAGTTTTTATTTCACAAAGACATTTCTATTTTATTTTTATATCTATAAGTTTCAGTTTTAGTATTAGTAATTATGGTGTGATTAAAGAGCTATTATGAAGTTTAGTTTTGTGTCACAATTAGACAGAACTGTACACTTAATGGGTTTGGATATGAGTTTAATGTTAGTGAAAGCTTACTATACTACATGGTTTACTATGTGGTTTTGTGGTTGTCTGATAAAAACATGCCGAATCAAAACCAGATACTGAATATGAACAATTTTATCATTTTTAAAATATTTCTGTGTCATTTGTGCTGAACAAATGTACACTGAATGTTGGCACTTTTCATCTTTTCCTTTTCTAGACCAGAATGGCCCAATTTGTAATGAAATTCAAGGTTTGAGGGTTTTTGCTCTAAATGTCTACAGCACACAACATTTCCTGCTCCAAGACAATGTGCTTATAATGAATGCCTTCAATATTGTATTCAAAAATCTCCCATACTGGGCTCTATTATTTTCTACCAGCCATATGGATTTCTGATTCCATCTCAGGAACTTAAATTTATAGATGGAATTTTGCCACCTGCAAGCCTGAAAAGATATAAAAAATCAGAAATTAGATTCTACTGTGTTCTAAACTTCTGACAGGTGTAATGAGAGGGTTTAGGAAGAACAGGGCTCTTAGACTTGAATCAGTGTGTAGAATCCACCTGGCTGAGGGAAACAAAGAAAAACAAGCATGTAGTGTCAGGATTAGGGGCTGTGAGACATAAATAGCCCATGCATAAGAACAGTAAACCCTCAATGAGCAGAGTAAGAGCAGGTATTTGGAATGCGGACAGCCACAAAGACAACATCTGAAATTAAGAACAATATATACATTATATAAACCTGCATATCCAAAGCAGGATCGCAGGAGACCTGAAGCCTACCCCAGGAGCTTTGAATGCAAGCCAGAAAAAATCCCTTATCCAATATGTATGATATAGCTGATGTTAAGAACACAGATAATGTGATATTTCAGTTGCGTCCCTCATCGTCATGCCTCCCAAGTAATTGAGTGCCTGCCCATATAAGGCCTTCCATCAGCAGCTATCCAATAGACACGCTGCTGCGAAATATTAACGGATGAAGGACTGTGCTTATGCAAACGAAGATGAGATGGTCAGGGATAGAATAGTGTTTGGTACAAACTCTGCAAAAGTGCGAGAGAAACTTTTAAGTGCCAGGTCTGAGCTAATATTAAATAAAGCCGTGGACATCGCGAGATTGCACGAGATAGCACAAGCACAGCTGAGAAGCTTCGATGCATGTATTCACGTGAACTGACTTTGCAGGACTGGGAAAGGTAAACCCATGCATGCAGTGTGTGATGTCTCAGATAAAGAGGAAGACGAGCTGTTTATTGATGCAGTAGGAAAGGAACAACCCTCTGAATCTGAACAAGCCTTTGTAGACATATCAATAGGAAAGCAAGGTGTAAAGCTTAAGTTTAAATTAAGTTCATAGACACGCTACCGCTAAATATTCGCAGGCAAATCCACAACTTAATACTGGGAATGCCTGTTAAACATCTTAGATTCACGAGTACCGATTTGGGTAATGAACACATCGATGAATGAAACCTGTTATCTTTATAACGGTTGACAAACACGGAATATAACTTGAACACAACACATCCTCCAAATATGAACCTGATTGAAAAAAATAATGATAATCAAATCCTTGATGACAGCAACACTCATAACAGTGACAAAACAATTGCATTGACAATCATGTTATGTTATTTTTAAAATGTTTCCTTTTCTTTTTCATAACTTCTTTAACACACATCTTCTCCACTGCGAAGCGCGGGTATTTTGCTAGTATAGAATAAATACAAAAACACATTAGTATGCTTAGTTTTTCAGCATTTGGCCGACTCTCTTCATATACCTACCTGTAGTTCAGTAGAGACTTTGCCAACTCAGGAATTTTACAAGGTTTGTATGTCTTTGTAGTTAAACAAGCTTTTTAAAGCAAAAATGATTGGTCAGCAACAATATGCCTCTCGATCAGTGCCATTTTATTTTGAAAGAGGATTTCTCCTGTGCGAAGTGGCAGGTGAGTTGTTGTCAACAAAACGCAGACACCTGAGACACCTAAACTGAAACATTACTCATTCGTGATTTTTCTATCCATACGATAAAAGTTTTGTTGACTAGCACATTTTGATTTCAGGCGTTTGAATGACATCTTGATATACAGGAAGTGCAAAGAAATGCGTTCACTCATCATAATGGACATCAGTCTCATGAAACCTGGAACTGGGCTTATTGTGTGCTGCTGTTACTGTGTACATACCATATCTTGGGCTCAGTCAGAACTACAACTAACATGACATAACAGATAGATAGATAGATAGATAGATAGATAGATAGATAGATAGATAGATAGATAGATAGATAGATAGATAGATAGATAGATAGATAGATAGATAGATAGATAGCCTGCTCAACGCCCGGCCCTCTGCCATGGATGTCAAACTGTCCAGCTCCATGCCTACAATACAACACAATACAATACAATTCATGAACAGACTGAAATTCTATAAGAGATTCTCTGTATCTAAGGGCCGATTTATACTTCATGCTCAGAACGCGTACGCGCCCGCATCATGGCTGCCACGCGTTCCCAGCATTTATTTCACGCGTCCTCTGAGCAGGTCCTCAGAAATTAACGCGACGCGTGCGCGAGTTGCAGTACCAGCAAAGTGTGATAAAAGTCGGAACGTGACGTCAGTGTCTCTGTTTACTATCTACGTGTGACAGAAAGCCTCTATGCAGATCCTATGGGATGAATGCTTCAATGTGGTGAAGCAAAATGCAGACATACAGATGCATTCGTGGTGCTTTTATATTCAAGCGTTGCATATTCCCGAACGTAATGATACAATACATTTTAAAAGTCTCATATACCATCTTTTGTGCCGTCTTTTTTATTTTTTTATTTTTGCAACTTAACAACAGCAACATAATGTATAGCATTATATTTGAGCCACTGAGAAAAAAATAAAGGACACGGTGAAAACGTGTATTTTGTGATTAAAGTGGAAATTTCGGGTTTAATCTTGAAATGTCCACTTTAACCTCGTAGTTTACTTTATCATTAATACAGACCATCGTAAACGTCATCCCAGTTTTTAATCGCTACGAGCTTCTTGGACCTGACAACAGCGGAAAGCAGCAATAGATCGCCACACAGAACAAATTAAATTTAAGATATTTCAACTCTCTGTACATTTAGAATCTTTAGATTTATACTTGATATCACTTTCATGATGAAATGCATTAAAGTGTGTATGTTACATTTTACATATAATTTCGTTTAAATAATGAATACTGTTAATAATTACACACATGGAGGTGTCACGGTGGTGGAGCGATAGCACTGCTGTGTCGCAGGGAGTTATGCTGCTGGTATTTCCTGCTTGTATTCCACACTGTGCTCCGGTTTCTTTCCAAAGATATGCAGATTTGGGGATTTGGTGCCGCTAAAATGACGCTAGTGTGTGCGAGTGTTTGTATTCACCTTGCGACTAGCTGAGGCCTCGTCAAGGGACTGTTTCTCACTCGTACCCAATGCTTGCTGGAATGGGCACATCCCTGGATTAATGGATTTAATCAATAAACATCCTTTTCAGAGATATTGCAGTAAGGTGTCATCGGAATTTAAAAGGTATTCAAGGCAATTCACAACACAGAGAAGCCGAACATGTTCTCACCGTGATAATATCTTGCACTGCCACCTGGTGAATTCCTCCAGATTTATGTAAAGTACGCGTGCAAGTATGAACACTACAACGCTTGCGTAGCAGGAACGTCCGCTGCAGCATGCGTCGCGTTGCGTGAAGTATAACTCCGCCTTATACTTCTCTCTTGAGCCCCAGAGATCCAGTTAACTACAGGTTTGAAAGCTACTGAGCAGATTCAAAATAAAATCACCTTGGTGTGCTTCACTAACACTAACCAGAATCTATCATGCTGTTACAAGTAGCTCCTGAAGAACTGTCACTTTTGTTGCACAGTAAATCGCTTTCTATTTCACATGCTTTATACGTTCATATTCAGTTTTCTCTGTCACTGCAAATGCTGTGTGAACAACCGTACTCCGTCACCAGCTGCCAATCACTGGATGAATATATGCAGGCGGCTCATGAGGGACTTTCTGTTTAGAGTTAAAAGTTACAAGGGTTAAAACTTCATAGCAAGAATATTTATTCAAAAATGAAAACTAAAAATACTTTTAGTTAATTATTATTTTATTTATTTTCTCTTCTCTTCATTTAGTCTTCTTTTTCATTTTGGTTTTGTTAATTGTTTTATTTCAGTTTACAAAAATGTTTTTTTATTAATAGTTTCAGTTTTGATTTTAGTTTTCGAATTTTTGCATATAAATAAAACATTCTGAAGGCTTTAATCAGTAATTATGTTCTAATAAATTTACAGAACTCTACAGGGCACTGGGATTTTCACCATTGTGTCTTTGCATCTTCCTACATTCAACCACAATTATGATTTTGATGCCTTATAATAATGTAGCAGTGGAGGGGCATATGAGAGAATCTTGCCGAAGGCTGTAATATGATGCGCAATGCAGATTGTTCTTTTTCTCAAATATATCCTGCTTGTAAGTTATTGAGAATGCTTGTATTTCTGTACTTTTCCATTCACCTTATGATTGCAGACCAGATTTATAATGTTTAATCAATGATTCTAGATAAATAACACACACACACGCACACACACACACACCAAGATTTCCACTTCATAATAAGAAATATTAAATATTTTTGGATCAGTGCTACTACAATAGATATTTTGATCCCTATATCACACCGCAGCACTAAAGTAAATCCAAAAAAGAGTGACTTGGCCTCTCCCAGGACTGCAAGATTTGAGCAATGAAGAAAGTTTAAAAGAATGTAACATTTTTCATTTTAAGCAAACAGTGATTAAGAGATAACACAATTGAAGCTTTTAAATTTGTGAAAGAAATATGTGGGATGGGCGGCATGGTGGCGCAGTGGTAGTACTGCTGCCTCGCAGTTAGGAGACCCGGGTTCGCTTCCCGGGTCCTCCCTGTGTGGAGTTTGCATGTTCTCCCCGTGTCTGTGTGGGTTTCCTCCGGGTGCTCCGGTTTCATACCAAAGACATGCAGGTTAGGTGGATTGGCAATTTTAAATTGGCCTTGGTGTGTCCTGCGGTGGGTTGGCACCCTGCCCGGGATTGGTTCCTGCCTTGTGTTGGCTGGGATTGGCTCCAGCAGACCCCCGTGACCCTGTGTTCAGATTCAGCGGGTTGGAAAATGGATGGATGGATGCATATGTGGGATCCCAGCTATTGCTTTAAATTAGGCTCTTCAAAAATAACACTGGGACACTTATGGAAAATTGATAAAAGCAGGTTTTTACACAATAATAATACAGACATTATTAGGTTCTTTTCTTCATAAAAGCAACCAAAAAATGCATTGAATAAATTACAAGTAGTACTTCATTGACTTTGAAAAATCAAGGTAATGTTACATTGAAAAAAAATAAGTGAATTGGTGAGCTTCTTTGGGCTGGATGACCTGTCTGTCAAATTCTAACCTACTTAGTCCTGAACAGGCTCAAGAGGGGTACTGGAGCCTATCCCAGCTAGCATAGGGCACGAGGTAGAAACAAACTGTGGACATGGTGCCAGGCCAATGAGGCCATCACAGAAAAAACACACACACACATGCACACACTAGGGCCAATTTAGTGTTGCCAATCCACCCAACCTGCATCTCTTTGGACTGTGGGAGGAAACTGGAACACTTGGAAGGAAACCTACACAGGGAGGGCATGCAAGTGCCACACAAAGAGGGCCAGGGTGTGAACCCAGGTGACCTTGCTACTTGGAAGCTGTGCTCCCACTGAGCTGCCATGTAACCTCCTCTCAATGACTTGTTCTCATCAAAATTGTCCAAATCCATCCATCCATCCATTATCCAACCTGCTATATCCTAACTACAGGGTCACAGGGGTCTGCCGGAGCCAATCCCAGCCAACACAGGGCATAAGGCAGGAAACAAATCCTGGGCAGGTCACGAACAAGCCTCTCTGCATCTGCCAGGGTAAGTGTTGGACGAAGTTTAGCAATGTTCCTGAGATGATAAAAAGATGACTTACACAGATGTTTAATGTGGGTGTCAAAAGTGAGTTGAGAGTCAATTTTAACACCCAAATTTGTAACAAATGTAGAAAGAGGAATGTTTTGACCAGAAAAAGTGATCCTGGTGATGGTAGAAGAATGAAGATGGTGTGGTGTGCCAACTAAAAACTAAATATTCAATTGAAATCTGCAAACTCTACACAGGCCTGGCAAGTGAATGACAGCATTATCTGATTATTATTGGCATCATTATTACTAATGCTCAGTTCCACAATAAACTAAAAAAACTACATTTTAACTGTTATTGTCCCAACTGTAAAATGTTTATAAGGATATTTAATTTGTTTTTGCAAGGTTTTTCTTAAAATGATAAAGAAAACATTAAACATATAACATAGAATTTATTGTACTTTTTTCTGCAACTTTAATTTTACAAGATGAAGACAGTAAAATATATTTTGTTATCAGTTGTTTATTAGATAGATAAATGTAAAAGGTACGGAGATAAATGAATAATGAACCAATTAATTAAAAAAACAATACACTTATTATGCAATTATTTCCATCTTATTTACTATAAATGAATTAACATAGTTTTTTTACTTTATAATTTCCATTTTAATATTGGGCACCTGAAAATATAGGAGATGCCTTTTTTCACTACAGATTAAAATGAAAAAGCAGAATAAAAAGTAAAATACTTAATTGTTTGTAATGTAGTAAGCAACAACGTGTAATTAAAGGGAGAGAGTAGATGCTTTTCTAAATTCTTGCAGTTGCCACTGATGTGTTGTACACATTGTCTTAAAAAGTAAAGACGAGTTTCCTGGCCAGTCATAATTGGAAGCATGAGAAGGGGTCATGTTGTGTTATACACATTCTCTTTCCGCACAGTTCATTAATTGCGTTTACGGATACTCTCAACATTAAATAATTGTAAATATTGCATATCTTCTATCTGTACTATGAATCTTATCTGTCAGAGAGCATTTTAAATCCCACTCTGTTATCTTCTTGTCATCTTCAAAAGCTATTAAAGCAGGCTTAGCAATTGAATCCTCTACTCATCACTAGTAACTGGAACTTCACATTTGCTAAGTAATGCATCATCTAGATGAGCTGCCTTTTATTATTACAAAGTTTTTAACAATTCCATTTTCCATTTGGCTTCATTATTTGTTTTTATATGGAATAAGTTTAACACATCACATTTATTTTATATGGGTTAATTATTTTCACGAGCTGCCTCCTCTTTTCTTAATTTCTTGCAGCTCTTTACTTTCCATTGTGATGACGACAAATGGGCATTTAAAATAGAAGTGGGAAAAGAAAGAAAAAGAACAAAACACACTATTGGTTTACCTGACTTAAAGTGTGAAAAGTGATGGACACATATCCTTACTTTATATCAAATTATCTCCTAGATCATTTTACAAATGTACAAGAGATTCCACAGAATACAAACTTTTAATTGAACTTTGTCTCTGTGCTCTGGGGCATTCAGATGGGTCATTTTATTGCTTTTGCTCATACAGGCAAGAAAATGAAGTGAGCATCAAGCTAATCTTAAATAGGAACATAATGAGATGCTCAAATCATGCTGTTGAGTCAACATAATTATGAAACAGCATGAAAAGTTCTTAAAGGCTAGTAGGCAATCACATCTCCACAGAGCTTACGCATCCCTCTTAAATGCACTGTTCTGGACACACTATTGATTATTGTATTGCATTGTAGAGTTTATTACAGGACTTGATTCCATTGAATCCCCCAGGTGTTAACTGAAAGAATACTCCACAAACATATAGCTCCACAAATGAAATATGATGATCCAATGAAAGCATCATTTGTTAGGGAAAATAAGGCGAAAAAAAGAATTGTCAGGAGTCACTGCTATAAATGAATGCAAAAATGGACACCCTTTATTACATTAGCCAGTGGAGCCTGTACAGTTAAGTTGTCTTTGGGAAGACTGGTCATTCTTAACAGAATTGCTTCTCTTATCATTTAGGTTCCTATACATATCATAGTCAAAGAAGAATTATAACTACACCAATCAAAGAACAGAACCATGGAGATGATGTTTTGAACACCCTTATGACAGAATAATGTAAAGATCAAAAAATATTTAAATGGTTTAAAAGTCAGGTAATATCTGATTCAATTCTTATACACTCACCAGCATTAGGTGCATCTGCTAGTTAATGCAAATATCTAATTAGCCAATCACATGGCAGCAACTCAATGCATTTAGACATGTAGATGTTATTAAGATAACCTACTGAAGTTCAAACTGAGCATGAGAATGAGGAAGACAGGTAACTGAATTGATTTTGAATGTGGCATGGTTGTTGATGCCAGACGGGCTGGCCTGAGTATTTCAGAAATTGCTGATCTAATGGGATTTTCACACACAACCATTTCTAGAGTTTACAGAAAATGGTCTGAAAAAAGGGAAATATCCAGTGAGTGGCAGGTCTCTGGGTGAAAAATGCCTTGTTGATGCCAGAGGTCAGAGCAGAATGGCCAGCCTGGTTTGAGCTTATAGAAAGGCAACAGTAACTCAAATAACCATACATTACAAATGAGGTATACAAAAGAGTATCTCTGAATGCACATCGTGTTGAACCATGAAGTAGATGGGCTACAGCAGCAGACCACAATGGGTGCCACTCCTGTCAGCTAAGAACAGGGATCTGAGGTTACAATTCTCATGGGCTCTTCGACATTGGACAACAGAAGATTTTAAAAACGTTGCCTGGTCTGATGAATCTCAATTTGTGTTGTGACAAGCAGATGGTAGGGTCAGAATTTGGCATCAACAGCAAGAAAGCTTGGATCCATCCTCCCTTGTATCAACAATTCAGGCTGGTGGTGGTAATGTAATGGTGTGGGAGATATTTTCTTGGCATACTTTGGACCCCTAAGTACCAATTGAGTTTAAATGCCATAGCATACTTGAGTGTTGTTGTTGACCATGACTATCTCTTTATGACCACGGTGTACCCATCTTCTGATGGATGCTTCCAGCAGGACAACATACCATGTCACAAACCTCACATCATCTCAAACTGGTTTCTTGAACAGGACAATGAGTTCACAGTACTCAATTGGGTTCCAAAGTCACCAGATCTCAACCCAGTAGAGCACTTTTGAGATGTGGTGGAATGGGAGATTCACATCATGGATGTGAGGCTGACAAATCTGCACCTATGTGATGCTATCGTGTCAGTATGGACCAAATTCCCTGAGGAAAGTTTGCAGGACCTTGTTGAATATATACCATGAAGAATTATGGCAGTTTTCTCTTTCACTATCTTCAAATCAGGAACTTTGTTAAACAGAACCTTCCAGATTTTCCTTATCTTGCACCCTCATCCATGCTGGAAAAAATATTGCTCAATCTTAAGGACTTAGACTTCATCTCTACAATATATAAAATCATTTTACAATCCCTCCCTTTCAAAGATCCAAGAGGACACTGGGAAAAAGATCTCTCAATTAATATATCAGAAAAGGAGTGGAAAGTAGCAATGCAGAGAACTGACTCGAGCTCCATATGCGCAAAGCATACAATTATACAATTCAAAATTATATATCGAGCACATCTGTCTCGACTAAAACTCTCCAAAATGTTTCCAGGGCATGATCCAACCTGCGAACGTTTCAACCAAGTCCCAGCCTCACTGGGTCACATGTTCTGGGCCTGCACCAAATTAACATTATTCTGGACAAAAACTTTTAATTACCTCTCAGACAGCCTTGGACTCACAATCCCTCCTAACCCATTAACAGCTGTGTTTGGGGTTCTTCCAGAGGGGCTTAAAGTGGAGAAAGACAAACAAATTGTGATTGCATTTACTACACTGTTGGCACGCAGACTTATTCTGATAAACTGGAAGAACCCAAACTCTCCTCTGTTAAGTCAGTGGGAAACTGATGTGTTATATAATTTGAAATTGGAAAAAATCAAATACTCAGTTAGAGGATCCGTACAGACTTTTTTCAAAACTTGGTAGGATCTAATCTGTAATATTTTAAAATAAGTTCATGAAGCACAGAGAATTTATTAATTTAGGTATGTTTACAAGCCTTAAATTTTTCGCCATTTGGCTTGCTCTCTCTCTCAGGGGTGAGGATCGATCTGTTCTTAATTCAATTTTTCTTTTCGAAAAAACTTGATTGCTTTGTATGGATTCCAATAAAATTAATAAAATAAATAAATAAAAAAATAAAAAAAAGAATTATGGCAGTTTTGAAGGAAAAAGGGGGTCCAACCTGATATTAGCAAGGTTTAACTAATATAGTGGCTGGTGAGTGTATGTGAATAATCAGAGAACACAATAAAAAGGTAAACTGTCACATGATCTTCTCACTAATTCTGAATAACCTAGTTAAGCAGGCTGAACCAGTTTCAATCACATTGCAAATTCTTCTTCTCTTGAATATTTTTTCATTTTAACACACACAAAGATAACAGAACTAACAAAATGGCAAAAAAGGGCATGAGGACTTCCCACTAGCTTCATCTGTATTTGCTACTTCTGAAACATGGGAGGGTTCATTACTAAATAAGTTACAGTTTTTATGTTCCACCATGTACATTTATTTCCTTGTTTTACTGGGAATTATATTCCTATTGCTAGTTTAGTCTGCAGTGGGTTGGCGCCCTGCCTGGGGTTTGTTTCCTGCCTTGTGCCCTGTGTTGGCTGGGACTGGCTCCAGCAGACCCCCGTGACCCTGTAGTTAGGATATAACGGGTTGGGTAATGGATGGATGCTAGTTTAGTATCTTTCATTACTGTTTCTTTATTATAAACATTTTTTGCTTCGCCATTTTTCTTGGTTAATGTGGTTGTTTATTGTTTCACAAATATATGTAGATTAACTTTAATAAATAACAGTTTTGTTTTGGAAAGGTTTAAGGTTTTGGCCTTTCCCTTTCAGCAAAGCCTTAACATAGGGATTTATTGTGAAGTAATGCTGGGTGAAAACTGGAAATGCAACCAACAGTAAACTACAACAATGAAGAGACTAATAGGGGTGAGGGTGGATAATATGCTTGAAGTAAATACCCTGGAAGTAGTAATTTTAACAGATATAGATTCAGAATGATGGGGGATGACAGACAATGTATTAGAAGTCCCCGAGTCCATTCAATGGCAGCAGGGAATTCCATTGCATTATAAATGACACCCTGCAATGCATTATCTTGGACAGGCTTCCTGTAGGCTACCTGGCCCTTTAAATAGGAACTGAGATTCAAGACTATATGAAAACCTGGGGCAGCTAAGTGGAACTCTAGGAAAATGGCCATAGGAGTCCCAGAAAATAAATAGGCTGAACAGAAGGCTAAAACTGAAGGGAAGAAGATACTGTAGAGCAGAGTAATAATACGAGAATGTACAGAAGATTATATAGGAGGCCTAACTGTGTTTAAAAGGTGTTTAAATGTGTTAAGCTTTGAGCCAGAGAGGAAGTAAAAGCATATGTTTAGTTAGGGCCAGAATGAGTTTTATTTGGGTTGTTACATTCCTCTACTTATATTTACCCCCTCCTGTGTTGTTATTTTTTTTATCAATAAAACACACTTTTTTTGCACTCTTCGATGCTTGCTTGAATAGGGAGCCATTATAAACAAGCAGGCACCTGTATTCGGTTGTACCTTTTGTATCTTCGCAATTTACTTCTCCTGTACACAGAGTTTCTTGATTATTGCTTTCACTTACAATGAAAATGTCCACAGATCTCAGCTGGATTTCAATTAATGTATATTGTGTACATTCATTTTATTCTACAGCATGTAATTGTCCTTACTGTAATTGTGAGTAGTTCTTGGGGTGTCTCAAGGATCTGTGCTGGGCCCTCTCCTTTTCTATCTATATACACCTCCTCACTAAACTCTACTTTCGTGTTTCATGGTTTTTCTTTTCAGTACTATGTCGATGATACACAGCTGTTCCTATCATTCCCTCCAGAAGTATCAGCTAAAATCTCTCCATTTCTCACTGATATTGCAACCTGGATGAAAGAACACCACCTCCAGTGCAACCTGGCAAAGACAGATCTGCTTGTTATCCAAACTCATCCATCTATTCAGCACTCCATCGTTGTTCAGCTTGGCTCATTATTGCTAACATCCACTCAGTCTGTACACATCTTTGGGGTGGTAATCGATGACCAGTTTTCCTTTACTGACCATGATGCAATGATCTCCCAATCATGTACATTTACTCTATGCAATAGCTGCAAATTCGGACCATATTTAATGAAGTATACAGCACAACTCCTGGTCAGGCTTTGTTCTCGTCACTTCTGGACTACTGCAACCAAGTCACTACAGTTGACAGACAATCACTTTTTTGGCTCCATGCTGCAAGGAGGGCTCCACCTGGCGGCTTGGGGGTATTGGCCGGGATAAACAGCCGGCCATCCTCCACAATATATATATATATATATATATATACACTGTATATATGGATATCCATCCATCCATCAATTATCCAACCCTCTATATCCTAACACAGGGTTATGGGGGTCTGCTGGAGCCAATCCCAACCAACACAGGGCGCAAGGCAGGAAACAAACCCTGGGCAGGGCGCCAGCCCACCGCAGGGCCTGCACACACACACACACACACACTAGGGACAATTTAGGATCTCCAATGCACCTAACCTGCATGCCTTTGTCTTTCTGCAGACACGGGGAGAACACTGCGCCACCCTATATATACTGTGTATATATATATATATATATATATATATATATATATATATATATATAGTGAAAAGAAACTGGGAGGCATGCGTTAAAATAACACAAATATTTATTTTTCTTCACCTGTGGGCACGTTTTCCCTGTGTCCCACAGGATCAGCACAGTCCCAGAAAGCACAAACAAAAACACCAAAACAAAACACACTCTTCACCACCACTCCTCCCAGCAAGCGTTAGCGTCATTGTCCCGACTCTGGCCCCCAGAGTGGTGGCTCCTTATATAGCCCCAACCGGAAGTGCTTCAGGTGATAATTAACCTAATTCAGGCTGCACTTCCAGGTGTGGCTGCTTTCCAGCCCCCACAGGCTCATTAAGCCATGCAGCTGCCCCCTGGTGGTGGCGACGGAGTCCAACAAGACTGAGCTCTGAAGACCCATGTCTGTGGCCCCAATGCAACCCAGGGGGGCTGCCACCAAGCATTCCGGGGGAAGCAGAGTGCAGTCCATGGCAATTCCCCTGGACCAAGTGTCGAAGGAGCGTCCTGGCTGGGCATGGGCCCCGGCCATCCGTCACAATATATATGGAGACACTTGTGTGGTTCTATGCTCCTTCTCACTTACTCGGGTTTGCTGATGAGTGGTGTCTGGTTATGCCACCTCTGTGCGGATTCAAATCTTTTCATGTGTAGCTCCTAGCCGGTGTAATGAGCGGCCTGGTGTCAATGAAAATGCTACTCAATGTGTAAATTTTCTTTACTTATAGTGATCAATTTTGTAACCTTGTACTGTGACACTTTTTCCTAAACAGTCCCTCAAACTGATATTTACTCAATTATGTTGACCTATTCTGTAAGTCATTTAGGATGAAAGTGTCTGCTAAGCAAATATTTGTATAAATTCTTTAAGTGCATTTTATGCCAAATTCATTCTTAAATCTGCAGTTTCTGTGTTTCACTGACAAAACACACATACATCAACATTGTTCATCTCTGTGAAAGTTTAGACATTGCAGTCCTTTTATTTACACAAGAGGTTGCTTTGACTACTGTTTATGATGGTATACCTATCTGCTGTATTCATCGACACTGAATATTTTCTCAGAAAGTCTGAACTTGAGGTCTGCTTCTGCTGCTTCAGTTAGCAGTGTTTTCTGCATGTTCTCTTTAAAATTTAATCAGTTCCTATGCCCTGTAGAATTTCAGTTAAGTCATCCTTAAGGTCACAGTATTCAGAAAGCTATATAAATTTGGCAATGTTCACTATAATAAATTCAACTGTGTTTTGGAACCAGTACCACTTTTCAGTCAGTAGTGGTATGAGTGACAAATGATCTTGCGTAATTTTTATAAGCTAGATAAATATTTATTCCCATTGCCCATAAAAGTGCTAGTACAACGTTTGTTTAATGCCCACCATTCAGTGCTACTATGTATTCATGTTAACACAGTAGGGTAGTATGTTGATACAGTGGTTAGCACTGCTGCCTTACTGAACCAACATACTGGATATGAATCCAGTGCCCGGCTGCTGCTTATGTGAAGTTTACATGTTCTCTAATATGTGTTCTTCTATATCCCCACAGCATGAAGGTTAGATATTTGGTGATTCCAAATTAATTCTATATGAGTGTGTGTGTGCCCAGGAATAGACTGGCACTATATTCAGAGCTGATTCGGGTTTAAGAATACTGATAGAAAAATTGGAAGAGTGAACAGGGAACTTTGATGTGATGAGTTACCATTCAGTAATGCAACAGGTATTTGTAGGTGATTTTGTCACTGTATGCTTTCACTATGAACATTCTTACTGCAAACATCTGAAATATTTGCAAATTACCAGTCAATAGAAACTAAAGTGTAAAAACAGTTTGGCAATGATAGATGAATCTGCTTGTAGAAAGGCCATGTAGACACAAGATGGTTTTATAAACAATTTTATATTTTATAGATGACAGCAATCATGTTTAAGTCGCAGTATCTATGAGGCAGCAACTCTAACCTTTGCAATGTCATCTGTTTTTGCCTACATTGCTTCTTGGCAAAATGAATGCCTACATGAAGTTTTACAAATTGGCATGTATCTTTGGAAACTGTTTCAACCCATTTTTCCCAATTTACTGAATCCCTAATTCTAACAGAATAGAAGGAGAACACAATCCGCTAGGAGACACTAAGATATGCTAATAGAAAATTATTAATTTACTCCCACAAGTTGCCTGAGACATTGAAATATTGCAGGGAATTAGGACTTTACACAGTTTAAAACACAACCACCTGTTAATTTTGGAAACCTTAATATGTTGCAAGGTTACTGGAAATGGGAGCCCATTAGAGCAGTACTGGACACAAGCAGGAAAATAGCCCTACATGAGATATTATAACAGGACATAGTCACTCACATTAGGCATCTTCGATGTAATGTAAAAGTAATCTCTATACTGGATAAACTCAGAAAAATAATGAATGATATTGTGAATATTTGTCAATGACTTTTCAGCCTGGGGAAGCATGTAAACATTTTTTGAGATGATTGACTCTGATAATGATACAGAACTGCCAATATCCATGCTTCTTTTTTTACTGGGAATGAGAGGCTGTATGTGCAATAACGGCTTTTCTTAATGATACCTCTTCTATTATCTTCTGCAGCAAAATACAGAGGTCTGACTGAAAAAATGACAAATGGGCCAATAGCTTTTTAATGAAGCACTTCTTTCTAATGTAATAACACAACACACAGACTAGAAAAACCTATTCATGTAACCTTTTCTATCCTTTGTGGGTCAATCCATCATCTTTTTCATCACTGACCCATCATCCTCAATTAGAATTGAAAGACAGGAAACTCTAGTACAGTTTCTTCCTGCAAACCCCCAAAACCCCAATGTTCAGCTTGCTCTCTTATTATTGTACTTGTAGTGGCTGCCTCACCTTGAACATTAATGCCATGCATATAAATATGCCAGATGATGCTGCTGGTTTATATCCAAACAAAATGTTATTGTGGTTAAACAAAACACTCACAATCAAATGTTTCTTTTGCTTTAATCCCAGTTCCCAGCGGAATCTTTAAGTTATTTATAGTCTGAAAAACACAGGCAGCGGATCAGATGGGTACTCCATTAAGGTCAAAAATGTTACAATATGTAAAAAAAATGAGCTTTCAGTAAAGCTCAAAATTAAAACAAACATAATAAAATCAAAAGGAATACTAAATAATGTAGAACATTAAACAAAAAAAATGTTCATATGTGTTAAAACACAGCATGCTGTAAATAGGAAGACAGAAAAATCAAAAGCATGCATTTATTATAATAACTCTAAATGCACCAGATGGTTGGTGACAAACTCAAAAGTTTCTCTGTGCCCCATGGGAAACACTTCTTTGGAAAGAAATGTATTGAATCTTTACGCCCAAATGCTTATACACAGATACATTGTCAAGTTATTTCAGCTGACTTTTGTCAAGATTTGCAAGTCTGATGACAAAGAGGAAAATTAAGCTATTCCTGCTAACTTACAGTATATGCAGTGTAGTGAGCTGAATATACAAAATGGTATTGCATTTAAAGGGTTCTTTAAGAGTATATATATAAAAAAATAAAAATAAAAAAAAAAACATGAAACCAGGCATTATAGTATTTGTAAGCAAATGCTGTAATTAAAAAAAACTATTGTGCTACTTTGCTAAGTACCTAGCCACTGGTCATATATAGTATTTTATATTATTATTACTAATAGTGGCACTCAGCTGAGTAATTATAAGCTCTGTTCCATTTTAAGCCCAGTCCGTTTTTGGTATTTAATGTGCTCTGATCACCAGGTTACACTGTCATTCATACTGTAGTGAAAAGGAAAAAACAGAAATCCAAAATACCCCAAGGGTCAACATTTTGGATTGGAACATAATCTACAGTCAGTCTGATCAAATGTGGGAGGTGTGCACATTTGGGCAGAGATTAGTCCTATGCAGTGGCGTAGCGTAGTGGGTGCGGCAGGGGCGGCCCGCCCCAGGAGGCACTTTTGGGGCGCGGCAAAGAATTACTGTATATTTTAGTCTTTTAAATTGAAATACCTAAATAAGGGGGCGGCGAAATTTTCCTCCGCCCCGGGCGGCTGACACCCACACTATGCCACTGGTCCTATGGTATGGATTTGTCTACCAGACTTTGAGATATATATGCACACACATTCACACACCTACAGATTTTAAGCTTTATATATTAGTAGATAACACAAAATGTATTTATATAGCACTTTTTTTATACAAAATGTTTAGGTCAAAGTAATTTACAAGAAGTATAAGAATTACAATTACAAAGAAAATAAATAAATAGACAATACAAATAAATAGAAAAATAATTTTAAAAAATGAAAATGAAGTGTCTCTACAGAATTAAGCTTAACTTAAATTACTATTTAATATATAAGTTTAAGATCCTAATATTTATAGTTGTAAAAGTCAGAGTCTGAAGCTATGGTTAGATGGAAAGCAAGGAGAGGAAAGAAAAAAAAAACACTTCATCTGATGGGATTCTACATAAAATAAACCTCTAGGGGTTCTAAGGTCAAACGATTGCCCAAATTTAAGAAATGGGCCTTTAGACAGTTTTTGAAATGTTCCACAATGTTATCCAATGTTATCCAAGGATGTTTTCCTTCAGATTTATGCTACATACAGTAAGAGCAAAATACTGCCTGTTCTTTTGTGTTCATAATAATTACTTATGAGCACTTTGAAATCAGGTTTTTTTTTTTTTTTCCAATATGAGAAAACCACCACATTAGATATACCGTCAAGGCTCATCTTGATGTCTGCTTACATAAGCTGCTAGGCTTTTTGGGGTTCTTTTCTGTTTTTGGCCCTTTAGACATGAAATACCCTCATTTTTAGGTCTTTTGTGGACTGTATTTTGTGCAGGAAATGACATAAATATGATGAAGAGTAAACCAAAAGGTTTCTTCAGCAAAAAAATATATATATATATATATATATATATATATATATATATATATATATATATATATACACAGTGTATATATATTATATATATATTAGAAGGACTGGAGTTTGTGCATGCTACATCAACCAACCCCAGGGGTTCTCTATCTAATGAGATACAAAGGGTCAAAGTTACCTGAAAAAATGGTAATATAGTCTTGTGGAGTGTTGTTTTATGCTATGTCAGGGTTGCTGATCACAAATATAATATCTGTAATGTGAGCTGATATGTAAGAGAACAAGAACATGCATGCATTAAGTTGGAAATTATGAACTACTTTGACTAAAGCAATTTCTGTACTTTGATTTAACGTTGAACCTGATCGATACTTATCTCCAGAATAAAGTTTTTATTCAAATAATCATTTAAGATTAAAAAAATGTTACTTTAAAAAGGCAAAGATAAGGTTGTTGAAAACAACAATCAGAAATATTTTTCATTGACAGGGTTTTGACTACTGCAGACTTTAAATAATCTGGAAAAATAACTAATAAGCAATTAACAATTTCTAGTACATTGTTGATAAGCATGTTATAAACCTCTTTGTAAAAGCCTGCTGGGACTCAATCAAGGACACACGTGTCCAGTTTTAACTGACTGATTATTCTATGAAGTCCTGGTGAACTTGTTGCTAACATAGACTGCAATCCTTTGCAACTCTGTAACAAACTAAATGGGATTAAAAAATGTAAAATAATTAGATGCTTATGTTTAAGTTACAATGATGGAGTACAGATTTGACATATGTTTGACTGGCCCCCCTGAAACCCTGAATTGGAAGAACTCAAAATAAAAGAATTAAGGATGAAGTGTTTTGTTAAATTCGATTTCGTTCATTCTTACTAAGCACACTTTTTCTTAACCAGCTTAGAACACTGCGCATGTTTACCAATATAATATACAACACAAAATCATAAACAATAAAATATAAAAACAAAGTGCTGAACTTAAACAGTATCTTTGAATATTTACATATAAATGTGTAAATGTATAATTATTTCTGTAAACGTAAGCATATTTTAAGAAATTATATCTTAATAAAATAAACACACTAAGCAAAGATGATCAAAAACAATAGATTTGTCATTGTTTTTTTTTTTATACTGCAACACTCAACACACACGCAAATATATTTTGAGTTTTAAAAGATGAAGGTTTAGTCCTTCGTGGGCACATTAATGTAAAGACACTCTTAATGGAAATTATTATCTAAAGAAAGAAAATTAGCATTCACTGTATAGGTATGGTTAATTTGCATATTGAGTTCAGCTGTCACAATTACATAAACTTTCAAAGACCTATTGAAGTAGTCTGGGGAGCACAGAGAAGGACCACTTCAACTGGCCCAGTAAACATTTTTCATGGGTAGGAAGAATGAATACAGTTAAAAGGAATGCTTTTTGAAAGTTTTATATTTTTTAAGATTTATTCTTTTTTTAAATTACCCATTTTTTTCTTTGTAAGACTCCAGACAGAATTATATCCCTATTAATAGGAAATAAAAAAGGAACCATTTGATCAAATCACTGCTTTATAGCTAACAAACCTGCAGATGTGTTGCTAAAAATGTGAATGCTTTTAGGGTCTGAGATTTGGGGTCAGTTTCTCATTATGTTCATACATCGATAAATTGAGGAATTTGTTTCTTTGCATACTCTTCTGTGTCATTATCAACATAGTCAGTTAGTCAGTCAGTCAGTCATTTTCCAACCCGCTATATCCTAAAACAGGGTTATGGGGGTCTGCTGGAGCCAATCCCAGCCAGCACAGGGCGCAAGGCAGGAACAAATCCCCAGGCAGGGCACCAGCCCACCACAGTTATCAACATAGTGTCACAGCAAAAATCCAGGGGTTAGCAACTTGAAGATTTGGAAGAAACATAACATTTTAACTTATTATAGTCAATTATTTATGTAAAACAAATCATGTGTTTCATTTTTCACGTTTATATTCTTCATTAAGAGTGTGGATTATTAGAATTCACAAGATGGCCACACTGGCTGCCTTTATATGATATACTGGCTCCTTTGAATTATTGGGGTAGGCAGTTTGTATGTTTGTCCCTTTTTATGATGGTCAAGACACAGAAGTGCATGAAGACGTGAGATGGCCACAGCATCTCGGAACTCAGAAGGAATTCCTAGAGTACATCCTGTCAAAAATATTGTCCAGATCTTAAATATTTGGTCACAAGGTAGTGTATAGAAAGGAATCTCTGAATGTATATTGTGTCAGGCGTTGAAGCAGATGATATAAAGAAATTTCCACCCCAGATTTCAGTTCTGATCACCAATACCAGATGACTGAATGCTGAAAATAAATGTCATGTGGTCAAACAAATTTCAGTCTTTGCTGTTCAGTCAGAATTTGTTATAAACTGCAATAATCCATTATCCTTTCTGGTGTCATCAGTACAAGATGGTGGTGGGTTAATGATATGGGAAATATTTGCTTGGCATTCATTAGGCTTCTTAGTCCCATCATCATTTCAATGGCACATATAACTAAGCATTACTATTGACCAAATAATCCCTTCAAGATCTCAGTTTCAGTTTAAAGATTTTCAGAATAATAATGAGCCATGTCACTTATTAGATATCATCTCAAGCCAAGTTCCATGATCATGAAAGTGTATACATTTTGCTCCAATGGTCCTCAAGTTTCAATATGATAAAGCACCTTTGAGATGAGGTGGAAATGGGAGTCCACAGCATGAACGTATTACCAGAAATTCAGTGGAAACTGCGTGATATTCCTGAGTCTTCTCACCGTATTGATTGTGTGCCTTGAAGAATTAAAGCTGCTCTGGCGACGAACAGGGTCTTACTATGTCTGAAAGTAGTTTGATGTGCCTAATAAAGTGACCACTGAGTGCATGTGAAAGTGAGATGGTAGCAGAGGTATTAATTATCATATGTCTCTCCACCTGATGTTGACAATGTACTGTACATTTGCCTTTTGTACATTGCATATGTTCTATGGAAGTGGAACTGTATGGAGTAGAATTATTAAAAAATATAAGGCCTTCCCATCCATCCATTTTCTAACCCGCTGAATCCGAATACAGGGTCACGGGGGTCTGCTGGAGCCAATCCCAGGGCACAAGGCAGGAACCAATCCAGGGCAGGGTGCCAACCCACCGCAGGACACACACAAAGACACCCACACACCAAGCACACACTAGTGCCAATTTAGAATCGCCAATCCACCTAACCTGCATGTCTTTGGATTGTGGGAGGAAACCGGAGTGCTTGGAGGAAACCCACGCAGACACGGGAAGAACATGCAAACTCCACGCAGGGAGGACCTGGGAAGCGAACCCGGGTCTCCTAACTGCGAGGCAGCAGCGCTACCACTGCGCCACCGTGCCGCCTATAAGGCCTTTTTATACATCTAAAGAAAATAATACATTTTATTCCTTTCTTAAAATTATTATTCATTACCTTGACCCTTGAGCTTCAGTAAAGTAAAACTCCTTGTAGATAGCTGTCCTTGACTTTAAAAGGACCTGGAGTACATACATTACAAGATTACCGCACATTCTGTAAAGATCAATGAACAGCTGGTTTCATTCAAATTTAAAACTATTTCCAGATGGGCTTTTTCAAAATTGAAAGTAAATTGCTTAACATAAAATTACTCTTAATGGTCTTCTAATTCTTCAGCACCTTGGACTAGATTAATCAGGTTTGAAAATAGAGGGATGGGTTTTCAGACTCAAAAATACAATAATAAAAATAAAACAAAAAGCAAATGAAATTAACTATAAATTCACTAATTATTTTAATTATCTATTCAGATTAATGCCAATGTTTCATCAGCAAATTGTAATAATATTTCTAATTGTGTTTTCATTTTTACTTCTACTCTGAAGGCAAACATATAAACAAAAATGTGAACTTTGATTTCTGTTTATACTACAGACCCATTTTATTACACTGAATTGCCCTCTACTGTGACCCAGCTAGAAAAAAAGATCAGTAACATGATGTGACAAGTGATTTCTGCAGCCTTATTTATGACTGCAACAATTACATTTGCAGTCATTCTATCGGATTATGAGTAAGCCAGAGCCATTACTGCATTCTTAGGAGGCACATCTGCCATGTTTACTCCAGGAAATTCTTCATCTGAGTTTATCAGTAGTGGCAATACTGAATTTGGTGCGCATCAGAGAACAAGCAGCTCAAGCAGATCTTTTTCACAGGTATATTTTTTTTGCTTTTTTACTTCAAGGTTATAATGGGAGGTTTGTGTCCAAAGTCAAAACACACCTTAAATGAAATGTATCGCAGCTTCTGCTTTGTTACACACTTGTTTCAATATTAACTATCACCCAAGTGATTTTAAGGCACTAACAAGTATAATGGCAACTCATTGCCCATGTTATAGAAAGTAACAAACTATTTGAAAACCCATTACTAGCTTGTTAATGTTATCAGAGAAATTCATTGTCTTTCATTCACCTCCTATTACATCTGCCCTAATAAGTGTTAGAGCAGAGAAAATGCAACAAGGGCAGAGCACACTTGCATTTCTTTAACAACAGATTCCAACTCCTTTTATGTGGCATCGCATGTGAGGACCTTGTCCTTCACACCGAGGCCTTCAGTCCTAATTTTCTTCTTCTTCTTCTTCTTCTTGATGAGTTCCCATCTTTGTCTATCTTCTACATTTTCTTCTTTCAACCCCCCTTCATATTCTTCTGCACATCTCCCTGGAAGGGTCGATAGGCTTTTGGACATAGTGTGGGTGGCGGGGCGGTGATTAGGGTTTAGGGGGGGTTTAGGGGGGTTAGGTGGATCCAGTTGTCATTGTCCATGTTGGAACAAATGGCATACATAAGTGGTAGTCTATTACTTCTGCAATCCATTTAAAGAGTTAGGTGCCAGGCTGAGAAGCAGAAGTGACATGGTAGTTTTCTCTAAAGTTCTGCCAGTGCCACATGTCAATCTAAGTAAGATTGAGGAGATCAGAAGGCTTTGATGTACAGTAGAAGGGTACAGGTTTATGGGGCATTTGGACTCCTTTTGAAGCAGATGTGACCTGTTCCGCCATGACACTGTGCATCTGAACCGAAGGGGAACCAATGGGTAGGTGTATAAGTAGGTTAGTTGAGGATTGTTTAAACTAGCGAATGGGGGACAGAGAGTTTAGAACAGGTCAGGGTTGGTGCTGTACATGAAGGAATACTTTCTTAGAAGGTTCGGCATCCTTCAACATCTGCAATAAGATGCTGCAGATGTTCTACCAGACGGTTGTGGCGAGTGCCCTCTTCTACGCGGTGGTGAGCTGGGGAGGCAGCATAAAGAAGAAGGACATCTCACGCCTGGACAAACTTGTTAAGAAGGCAGGCTCTATTGTAGGAATAAAGCTGGACAGTTTAACATCTGTAGCAGAGCGACGGGCAAACTATTTATACTAATAAAAGGCAAAGCCCTTACTGACTGACTGACTCATCACTAATTCTCCAACTTCCCGTGTAGGTAGAAGGCTGAAATTTGGCAGGCTCTTTCCTTACAGCTTACTTACAAAAGTTGGGCAGGTTTCATTTCGAAATTCTACACGTAATGGTCATAACTGGAACCTATTTTTCTCCATATAATGTAATGGAGTTGAGCTCGATGGCCGTGGGAGGCGGAGTTTCGTGTGACATCATCATGCCTCCCACATAATCACGTGAACTGACTCAACGCAATACGTACAAAACAAGGAACAGCTCCAAAAAGCTCTGAAGAAAACATGCATTATACAATTGAGAAGGCAGCGAAACAATAACAAGCAACCGAGTCACATATACAACCATATTCATGAGTACAGCTAATTTGGAAACAAAGCACGGTGTAAACCTAAAGTTTAAATTAAATTCATAGACAGGCTGCCGCTGGCGTTTGTCATGCCCACGGCTATTGCGGGATACAAGTTTAATGAGAGGATGCAGGATATAAACGAGAGTTTTGATCACTTTGTAACTAAGTTAAAATTACTGGTGAAGGGCTGTGCTTATGCAAATTCCGAGAGACTGTCTTTGTGGGGAGATTGACAGTTAAGGCGGGCGGGAGAGTCACGTCATCATCTCCCCTCCCATTCACCTCATTTCGCTGTGAGCTGAGCTCAGCAGCTAACGCAGTCTTCAGGAACCAACATTGTGATGCTGCCACCAAATACTCACAGAAAAATCCACAAGTTAATACACACGCTGTCTCTACAGTTTCTCCACACTCTAAATCCTTCAGGCACTACTTACAAAAGGTTACATTGACAATCGTGTTACGTTATTTTTAAAATGTTTCCTATTCTTAGCACAAGCAAAGCTGAGAAGCTTCGATGCATGTGCTCCATAACGCGTTAAAAAATAATGCATTTAATCACACTTTGCATTCCAAGCAAAGAGGAACTTCTGGCAATGCATGATTTCCTGGTACACCGATTACATTGATGTACACATCAGAGCTACAAAAATGTAACAGTCGGAAGAAAGCACGTTGCTACGAGTGATTAGAGGAAAATTTCATTTCAAACGACTGCCCAACGGAAGCCTTGATAAAAGCGTGGTTTTGTGCATATATATATATATATATGTGTGGATGTATATGTATATATACTGTATATATGTGTGTATATGTATATATATGTTTAT